>NC_056743.1:1883297111-1883618831 GCF_019279795.1 Protopterus annectens
GGTTAAGAATCCTGAAGAGTACAGTGCCCTCATTCCAACCAATTAGTAACATTCAGTTACAGAAGACTGAACAGATACCCTCATTCCAACTCATTAGTAATATTCAGTTACAGATCAGTGAACAGCACAGTGCCATCATTCCAACTCATTAGTAACATTCAGGTACAGAACACTGAATAGCATATACCCTCATTCCAACTTATTAGCAACATTCAGTTACAGAACACTGAATAGCATAGTGCCCTCATTCCAACTCATTAGTGACATTCAGTTACAGAACACTGAACCACACAGCACCATCATTCCAACTCATTAGTAACATTCAGTTATAAAACATGGAATAGCAACTTATTCCAACTTATTAGTGGCATTCAGTTACAGAACACTAACAGCATAGTGCCCTATTTCCAACTCATTAGCAACATTCAGTTATAGAACACTGAAGAGCATAATGCCCTCATTCCAACTTATTAGTAACATTCAATTACAAAACACTAAACAGCACAGTGCATCATTCTAATTTATTACTGACATTCAGTTACAGAACACTGAACAGCACAGTGCCCTCATTCCAACTCATTAGTAACATTCAGTTACATCAAAAAAACAAGTGGAAAACGGTCTCCTCTAATGCAGGCTGAGCACGGACATTTTATTTATATGAGCACAGACAGTTTATTAATATATATAAGTGCTTTTGGTAAGGAAATTCCCCACCTTCTTCAGACAACGAACAAGGGCAAATGCCCCTCCATCACTTATATACAACATATACAATTAACACATCCATTACATCATTAATTAATTAAAACATTTTAAAACATTTTAAAATTCTTAAAGCAGTATAAATTATACCTCTCTATATTGAATAAAAACCCATGATAAACATTCACCATAAAATGTATAAAACAACCTAACAACATCAATTCATCGTTATTTTAGTGTGAACCATGGTTTATAAAAGCAGCAAGCTGAAGCAATGCCAATCTAGTAATATACAGCTCCTTAGAATTTTTTCTAGAATTCATATTACTTATTTAATCCCACGTATATATTAAAAAAAAAAAAAATACAAAAATAGATAAATAACTATACATATATACCATTTTCTATCTAAATGTTTCCTATTTAGTATATATGTACAAAACTAAATATATGTATAGTTATTTATGTATTTTTTTTTTATTCAATATAGAGAGGTATAATTTATACTGCTTTAAGAATTTTAAAATGTTTTAAAATGTCTTAATTAATTAATGATGTAATGGATGTGTTAATTGTATATGTTGTATATAAGTGATGGAGGGCATTCTGTTCGTCTGAAGAAGGTGGGGAATTTCCTTACCGAAAGCACTTATATATATTAATAAACTGTCTGTGCTCATATAAATAAACTGTCCATGCTCAGCCTGCATTAGAGGAGACCGTTTTCCACTTGTTTTTTTTTTATTTTAGTTGTGCTATCCTTTGAGTTCATTGAACATTCAGTTACAGAACACTGAATAGCATAGAGCAATCATTCCAATTCATTAGTAACATTCAGTTACAAAACACTGAACAGCACAGTGCCGTCATTCCAACTCATTAGTAAAATTCAGTTACAGAAGACTGAACAGCATAGTGCCCTCATTCAAAATCATTAGTAACATTCAGTTATAGAACACTGAACAGCACGGTGCCATCATTCCAACTCAATAGTAAAATTCAGTTACAGTAGACTGAACAGCATAGAGTCCTCATTCCAACTCATTAGAAACATTCAGTTACCGAACACTGAACAGCATAGTGCCCTCATTCCAACTCATTAGAAACATTCAGTTACAGAACACTGAACAGCATAGTGCCCTCATTCAAAATCATTAGAACATTCAGTTACAGAACACTGAACAGCATAGTGCTCCTATTCCAACTTGTTAGTAAAATTTATTTAGAGAACACTAAACAGCACAGTGCCCTCATTCCAACTCATTAGTAACATTCAGTTAAGGACACTGAACAGCACAGTGCCCTCATTCCAACCAATTAGTAACATTCAGTTACAGAAGACTGAACAGATACCCTCATTCCAACTCATTAGTAAAATTCAGTTACAGATCAGTGAACAGCACAGTGCCCTCATTCCAACTCATTAATAACATTCAGTTACAGAACATTGAACAGCATAGTGCCCTCATTCCAAGTTATTAGTAGCATTGAGTTATAGAACACTGAACAGCATAATGCCCTCATTCCAACTCATTAGTAAAATTAAGTTACAGAACATTAAACGGCATAGTTCCTTCATTCCAAATCATTAGTAGCATTCAGTTATAGAACACTGAAAAGCATAGTGCCCTCATTCCAACTCATTAGTAAAATTCAGTTACAGATACTGAACACCATAGTGCCCTCATTACAAGTTATTAGAGGCATTCAGTTACAGAACACTGAACAGCATAGTGCCCTCATTCCAACTCATTAGTAAAATTCAGTTACAGAACACTGAACAGCATAGTGCCCTCATTCCAACTCATTAGCAATATTCAGATACAGAATACTGAACAGCACAGTGCCCTCATTCCAACTCATTAGTAACATTAAGTTACAAAACACTGAATAGCATAGTGCCCTATTTCTAACTCATTAATAACATTCAGTTACAGAACACTGAATAGCACATGCCCTCATTCGAACTCAATAGTAACATTCAGTTACAGAACACTGAACAGCATAGTGCCCTCATTCCAACTCATTAATACATTCTGTTAAAGAACACTGAACAGCATAATGTGCTCATTCCAACTGATTAGTAAAATTAAGTTACAGAACATTAAACGGCATAGGTCCCTCATTCCAAATCATTAGTAGCATTTAGTTATAGAACACTGAAAAGCACTGTGCCCTCATTCCAACTCATTCATAAAATTCAGTTAAATAACACTGAACAGCATAATGCCCTCATTCCAACTCATTAGCTACATTCAGTTACAGAACACTGAACAGCATAGTGCCCTCATGCACAATAATTAGTAATATTCAGTTACAGAACACTGAACGGCATGGTACCCTCCTTCCAACTTATTAGTAACATTCAGTTACAGAACACTGAACAACATAGTGCCCTCATTCCAACTCATTAGTAACATTCAGTTACAAAACACTGAACAGCATAGTGCCCTCATTCCAACTAATTACTAACATTCAGTTACAAAACACTGAACAGTATAGTGCCCTCATTCCAACTAATTACTAAAATTAAGTTACAGAACACTGAACAGCAAACTGTCCTCATTCCAACTCATTAGTGACATTCAGTTACAAAACACTGAACAGCATAGTGCCCTCATTCCAACTCATTAGTAACATTCAGTTATAGAACACTAAACAGCACAGTGCCCTCATTCCAACTCATTAGTAACATTCAGTTACAGAACACTGAACAGCACAGTGCCCTCATTCCAACTCATTAGTAACATTCAGTTATAGAACACTGAACAGCACAGTGCCCTCATTCCAACTCATTAGTAACATTCAGTTATAGAACACTGAACAGCACAGTGCCCTCATTCCAACTCATTAGTAACATTCAGTTATAGAACACTGAACAGCACAGTGCCCTCATTCGAACTCATTAGTGAAATTCAGTTACAGAACACTGAACAGCTCAGTGCCCTCATTCCAACTCATAAGTAACATTCTATTACAAAACACTGAACAGCATAGTGCCCTCATTACAACTCATTAGCAACATTCTGTTACAAAACACTGAACAGCACAGTGCCCTCATTCCAACTCATTAGTGACATTCAGTTACAGAACACTGATCTGCACAGTGCCCTCATTCCAACTCATTAGTAACATTCAGTTATAGAACACTGAATAGCATAGTGCCCTCATTCCAACTCATTAGTAACATTAAGTTACAGGACACTTAAACAGCATAGTGCCCTCATTCCAACTCATTAGTAACATTCAGTTAAGGACACTGAAGAGCACAGTGCCCTCATTCCAACCAATTAGTAACATTCAGTTATAGAAGACTGAACAGATACAATCATTCCAACTCATTAGTAAAATTAGGTTAAAGATCAGTGAACAGCAGAGTGCCCTCATTCCAACTTATTAGTAACATTCAGTTACAGAACACTGAACAGCATAGTGCCCTCTTTCCAACTCATTAGTGACATTCAGTTACACAACTCTGAACAGCATTGTGCCCTCATTCCAAGTCATTAATAACATTCAGTTACAGAACATTGAACAGCATAGTGACCACATTCCAAGTTATTAGTAGCACTAAGTTATAGAACACTGAACAGCATAGTGCCCTCATTCCAACTCATTAATACATTCAGTTAAAGAACACTGAACAGCATAATGCCCTCATTCCAACTCATTAGTAACATTCAGTTACAGAACACTGAACAGCATATTGCCCTCATTCAAAATCATTAGAACATTCAGTTACAGAACACTGAACAGCATAGTGCCCTCATTCCAACTCAGTAGTAACATTCAGTTACCGAACACTGAACAGCACAGTGCCCTCATTCCAACTCATTAGTGACATTCAGTTACAGAACACTGAACAGCACAGTGACCTCATTCCAACACATTAGTAACATTCAGTTGCACAACACTGAACGGCACAGTACCCTCATTCCAACTCAGTAACATTCAGTTACAGAACACTGAACAGCACAGTGCCTTCATTCCAACTCATAGTAGCATTCAGTTACAGAACACTGAACAGCATACTGCCCTCATTCCAACTTATTAGTAACATTCAGTTA
This sequence comes from Protopterus annectens, assembly GCF_019279795.1. NCBI lineage: Eukaryota > Metazoa > Chordata > Ceratodontiformes > Protopteridae > Protopterus > Protopterus annectens. Next base: position 1,883,301,884 of record NC_056743.1, read on the forward strand.
CAGAACACTGAACAGCATAGTGCCCTCATTACAACTCATTGGTAAAACTCAGTTACAGAACACTGAACAGCACAGTGCCCTCATTCCAACTCATTAGTAACATTCAGTTACAGAACACTGAACGGCATAGTGCCCTCATTCCAACTCATTAGTAACATTTTTTATTTATTTATTTTGCATTTGTTAACCTGGGATGTCTGACTGAGCCGAAAAGGCCCTTTTTCAGTACAGGCCTGGGGAGAAAAGCTCCACAAAGAAAAATTACAGATACATTTAGTTATTTAGACATGATCAGTAAGCACACAAATTACAAAAGACATGTTTTTTACAGTGGTATGCGGCACATCAACATTTACAGTGGAGACAACAAACAAAAAAATATTAATTTAAAAATAAAGGTAATTAATAGATTTGTGGTGTGCAGCTGAAATTTGGAACATAGGTAGAATACATACATAGTACACAGGTACAGTACATACATACATTGTAGATTAGCCAGTGTTTGTGAGTAAGAGTGAAAACTATTACCAAGTACTCTAGATTTAGTATGTATAACTTATCTGCTTTCACTAGCCTGGGGAGCAATCATGGCACTGCCAACGTTGCTTGAGATGTTGCCTGATGAGGTCTTTAAAGGAGGCTTTGGATGATGTGTTTTGAATGCTAGTGGGGGACAGAGTTCCATTCTTTAGCCACTGAACTACTATATAGTGCATCTCCAAAGCTATTGTAGCTGCTGGTGACTTCTAGTAGTAGTTTGCTTGATGATCTAAGAGGTCTTTTGGCTGAGTGATGCTGTACTAGGTTTTTGAGGGCAGGAAACTTATTGGGGAGGTAATAGATTGAATGACAGAGGCAGAGCTGATTGTAGGTTAGGAGGCTGGGCAGTTCAAGCCAGTGGAGCTGTCTCAAAGCAGTACAGTGATGAGTTCTATATGAGCAATTTGCAGCAAAGCAGGCAATTCTGTTATAGCAGGCTTCCATTTTGCTTAGTTCAGTTTTGTTGGGATTAGTCAGAATGGCAGATGCATAGAGTAGGGTGGATAGAAGTTGGGAGAGAGCAATGGCTGATCTTGTGTTGTTGGTAAGAAATGGTTTGATACGGTAGAGTGATCCTAGTTTGGCATGTACTTTTTTAACAGTTAAGTTGAGATGACTATCACATTTTAGGTGGGAGTCTATGGTTATTTCCAATAGCTTAGTTTGTGCCATTGGAGCGATTGGAGTAGCATTTGTCGAGTAGATAGCGAAGTGACTGTTATCAGTGTTTTTGTTAGAACTGGTTATAAACATACGCTGAGTTTTCTTTAGATTGAGGATAAGTTGGGCTTTGGTAAGGTAGTTTTCAATGTCAGAGAATGCTAGTTGATTTGTTTGCAGGAGGGTGGGAATGTTTTGTGCAGCACAGATTAAGGTAGTGTCATCTGCATACTGAATGATAGATGCATACTGTGTGGAGGTATGAAGGTTATTTGTGAAGACTGTGAATAGTAGTGGTTTTAAGATAGAACCCTGTGGGACTCCTATAGTTATGGGCAGCTGAGTAGAGAGAGAAGTTTCCCATTTCACAGCTTGGTACCTGTCAGTTAAGTAGCTTTGGAACCAGGTAAGAGTGGAATTTGATAGGTGATATTGGTTTAGTTTGTTTAGCAGGATTTGGTGTGAGACTGTGTCAAATGCTTTGGACATATCCAAAAAAAGAGTTGACACCTGTAGGCCTTCATTTTTGAGACGGTTTACTGTGTCTGTGAAGCAGAGGAGAGCTGTAGTGGTACTATGGGCAGGTCTGAAACCATGCTGAGAAGGTGACAGGATGTTGCAGTCTAGGATATAGTTTAGCATCTGGGTATGGATGTATCTTTCTAGGATTTTGGCCAGAGGGAGAGTAAAGCAATGGGTCTGTAGTTATTAAGTTCAGTGGAGGTCCCGCCTTTATGTATGGGTGTAACATAGGATATTTTCCCGAGTTTAGGCACATAGTTTTCAGCAATTGATCTGTTTATGAGAGTGGAGACTGGGATAGCAATAGCATCTGCTGTGAGTTTCAAGAAATAGCTGGGGAGTAGGTTGGCTGCTGTTGATGAGGTTTTTAGTTTGGAGAGCATGCTGTTGATTGAAGTGGTGGAAACTGTTTTGAGGGTAAAGCTAGTATTAGTGTTATTTGTGTTGGAGGGGGGATAGTGAGGAAGGAACTGTCCTGTGATACTAAGGATAGAATTGAGTTCACAAAGTGGGAGTTGAATTGTGTTTCGATGGGAACTTTAGTGTCAGGGGTGGTTGGTTTAGGGGTAGCATTTTGGATGGATTTTATAGCTGGTTTACACTTTTCCAAAATTTTTGGGGGTTGTGTTGGTATTTAGTTTGTAATGTTGTGTAGTAGGATTTTTTGTCCAGCCTAATGCATTTTTTGCACGGTTGCACAGTTCTTGGTACTTAGTTAGGCTTTGTGTTTCTTTGTTTTTTTGTTAGTAAAGCCAGGCAGTATCTCTAGACTTGAGGATTTGTTTGGTTTCTTTACTGAGCCAGGGGTTTGTAGAGGTTCTAACCTTGAGTTTGCACAATGGAGCAACAGTGTCTAGGTGTTGTAGAAATGTTTTGTTGAAATATTCTACAGCCTGGTCAAGTGGGAGGGTTTTTAGGGGAGTCCAGTCACAGTTACAGAGTAAAGTGTTGAGGACCTCAGGAGAGAATTTGTTTGTGTTTCTAGTGGATATATAGTTAGCGGTTTTGCATATGCTTGTTCTACTACGTATAAAGTATATTATGTTGTGGTCATTTAAGGTGTCTGGGAGACTGCCTGTGTGAGGGTACAATGTGGGGTTGTTAGTTAGGACCCAGTCAAGGATGGATTCTCTTTTAGATTTTTTATGACATCTAGTTGGAATTTAGACTAGCTGCTGGTAGCCATGGAGATTCATTAAACTACTTGGTGGTTCTGATATGCAGTTGAACCAATCTATATCACAATTGTGGTGATGACCTTTTTAGGGTGAAGTTGAAGTTGTGAGATAAGTATGTCCCAATTATTGGGGGAGGGGTAGGAGTTTGGTAATTGACGTACAGTTAAGTTGGACTTGCACAGTAAGGCAGTTTCACCCCCTTTACAAAGTGGTCTGTCTTGACTAATGATATTGTACCCGGTAGACAGAACTTCTGAGTTAGCTATGTTTTTATTTAGCAGGTTTCTGTTAAAGCAACTATGTCTGGGGAGTAGTGTGCTATTGTGGCCTGGAGTTCGGGTATTTTATTTTTGATACTTCTAATATTAATATTTAGCATTAAAAGATGGTTGGTTTTGCTGCTGTTGTTGATTTGCCCAGGAATGAAGATAGTGGGTGTGTTATGTTCTGACATTTGTGTTGGAGCAGTTTGTGTTCGACAGGATGGATTTGGGCCTGGGTTGGGGTGGATATCCCCACTTATGGTGAGCCTGGTGTTAAAATGGTGATGCATATGTTGGAGTTTGGTGAGGAGTCTTAGAAAGTATTGCGTTTTTTGGAGTAGGAATGAGAGCATATGTGTTTAGTTCTTAATTGATCCGTTATGTAGTTCTTGAACAATTGTGGGCAGAGATTATTATAATGTGTGGTGTCTGTATAAGAGAGTGCATAATGTAGTGTTGTGCTACTAAGTTTAGGGATATTGCTAGAATGATAACTTGTGGTGTTGTAAAGAATTATGAGAAGACAGACAAGACTTAGTTGTGTGATAGTCATGGTTATAAAGTTTAAGTTGGTTCTAGGTCGGGGGTCTGAAAAGGAATTATAGGGTTGCACTATATGTGGATGGGGAAGTAGTGTGGATGATGTAAAAAATGCCTAATGGGAATGAGAGTGATTGGGAGTATTTTGTGTGGAGCAAGTTGGTGTGGTATAATATGATATGTCTTGAGGAGCTGTGATTGGTGGATGTGATGTGAGGGTGAGCTGTGGGTGTGGCTGTGATTACTATAAATGTAGAGTAGTGGAGGTGGGAGGAAATAGGGGGCAGGAGAGCAGAGAGAGCCCGAGCATTAGCGAGCGTGAACAGAGCAAGGCAGAGCCCACCAAGACAAGAGAAAAAAGTAAGTATTGCTTTACAAATCTGAACACTTTAAACAAATTCCTGAAGTCTAATGGCTTACTAGCAAGCAGAATATAATTGCTGAAGAGCACTTGTGTCCTAGTGGGAGACTAGAAATTTAAAGATGGCTCCATGCTCACCAGGATTCTAATATAGACTTAGTATTAGGGGAGGGAGATAGCACAAGGGGTGTAAACCAGGTGGAATGCAAAGAAACCAGAGAGGCAATCAGTGGAAATCAGTGAAGGCCTCAGAGGGAGTAAGTAATAATTCAAACTACCTGTAAAGTGCAGGAGAGAAGAGACAGCAAAGTTTATTAAGGATGGGAGTGTGTCTTCACATTGACTTGCTGATTAGTAACCAGTTTGTGCACAGATTAGAGTAGGGAGATACATTAGCAATGAAGGGGAATGTATAGAGATGCAAATAAACAGGTGGGCCTCCAAGTGATACAAACTAAGGCAGAAAGCACTGAGAGGGCTGCTTGATAGTTAATTTAGTCACAGGGATCTGAATTAAATTTATACTGTCTATTGGACAGTTAGGATTACTGTACTAGTTGGGGAAGGAGGACACAAGGCTACAACAGTCAGTGTTATTAGCACGCTGAGAACTACTAAGAAATATTGCTAATGTAATAGCTTCACTCTCATAAAACATACGAGTAGACTGCCTGGGTTGATTGACCCTGCTCTTGAGGCTCAAAATGTATATCCTTGTTTAGTTTGCAGTACTGATTCTTTCTTATACTGTATGGGTGGAGTTGAAGCTGCAGACAGCAGATTTGCTTGAGTGTGCTCCTGCTCTTGAGGCTCAAAATGTATATCCTTGTTTAGTTTGCAGTACTGATTCCTTCTTATACTGTATGGGTGGAGTTGTAGCCACAGACTGAAGATTTCCTTGAGTGTGCTCCTGCTCTTGAGGCTCAAAATGTATATCCTTGTTTCGTTTGCAGTACTGATTCCTTCTTATGCTACTAACATTCCGTTACAGAACACTGAACAGCACAGTGCCCTCATTCCAAATCATTAGTAACATTCGGTTACAGAACACTGAATGGCACAGTGCCCTCATTCCAACACTTTAGTGACATTCAGTTACAGAAAACTGAACGGCACAGTGCCCCCATTCCAACTTATTAGTGACATTCAGTTACAGAACATTAAACGGCACAGTGCCCTCATTCCAACTCTTTAGAAATACTCAGGTGTAGAAGACTGAACAGCACAGTGCCCTCATTCCAACTCATTAGTAATATTCAGCTACAGATCACTGAACAGTATAGTGGCCTCATTCTAACACATTAGTAACATTCAGTTACAGAACATTGAACAGCATGGTGCCCTCATTCCAACTCATTAGTAACATTCAGTTACAGAACCTTGAACAGCACAGTGTCCTCATTCCAACTCATTAGTAACATTCAGTTACAGAACACTGAACAGCACAGTGCCCTCATTCCAAGTCATTAGCAACATTCAGTTACAGAACACTGAACAGCACAGTGCCCTCATTCCTGCTCATTAGCAACATTCAGTTACAGAACACTGAACAGCACAGTGCCCTCATTTCAACTCATTAGTAACATTCAGTTACAGGGGCAGCCACGGTGGTGCAGCATTTAGCATTGCTGCCTCACAGCAAGAGGATCTCCAGATTGATTCTTGGCTGCGGTGCCTTCTGTGTGGAGTCTGCATGTCCTCCCTGTGGTCGTGTGGGTTTCCTCTGGGTACTCCCATTTCCTCTCACATCCCAAACACATGCCGTAGGTGGATTGGACACTCTAAATTGGCCCTAGATGTGAGAGTGTCCATGTGTGTGCCTTCTGTGGAAGGTTGGGCGCTGGGCTGGCAACTCGACACTGTAAAACTCCACTGCCAATCATGAGCAGACAGGTGATCTGCTGTGGTGACCCCTAACTGGGAAAAGCCAGAAGAAGAAGTAACATTCAGTTACAGAACACGGAGCAGCACAGCACCCTCATTCCAACTCATTAGTAACATTCGGTTACAGAATACTGAACAGCACAGTGCTCTCATTCCAACTCATTAGTAATGTTCAGTTAAAGAACACTGAACAGCACAGTGCCCTCATTCCAACTCATTGGTAAAGTTCAGTTAAAGAACACTGAACAGCATAGTGCCCTCATTCCAAGTCATTAGTAACATTCAGTTACAGAACACTGAACAGCACAGTGCCCTCATTCCAACTCATTAGTAACATTCAGTTACACAACAATGAACAGCATGGGGCCCTCATTCCGTCTCATTATTAACATTCAGTTACAGAACAATGAATGGCATTGTGTCTTCATTCCCACTCATTAGCAGTTTTCCTTCATAACATTGTTTCTTCACAAGATCCATTTGTTTAATCACATGACTGCAGCAGTCCATTTATCAGTTCCATTAATGCATTTCATACTAAAACAAACTAATAAAAACAACTCAGGTTACCAACTCCAAAAAAACAGCTTGAACACCAAGAAACCTTGCTTGCAGCTCCCAAACACAGTAAATAACCGTGAACGAAAATAAAATTTGTTGATTTATAATCAACAACTTTTATTTTCGTTCACGGTTATTTACTGTGTTTGGGAGTTGCAAGCGAGGTTTTTTACATTTCATACTAAGTCAGGCAGTTTGTTATAAGATAGTTGAGTATAAGACACACTCAAGAATGGCATTTTACTCAGCTTTCATTTACACTTAGGTACACTTCTCTAAATGTAATTTAAGAATCTGCCTATATAAAGTAAAAAAAAAAATATCTGGTATTTTTTTTTTTTTTATTTTCTGTTGTAATAAGAAGGTAGTGCACATATAATCTGAATTTACTTCTTCATGCCATTTTCAGCACAACTCAAATGGCACCTACTGGAAGCCAGATATCATGCCATACCATGACACTCTAAGTTCTCTGGGGGGGGATTCAGTAATGCTCCATGTAGGATGAACAAAGTCCTACTCGGAGACTGCCGTCTAAGAGTATGACGTCAGCACGTCATGCATATGTTTGAGGGTGCACTGACTCAACTCCCAGGCTAACACAGAGCATGTAGGAGTGCAGGGGGCATGTCAGACTGCCGAGCAGTCCAAATATCCAGGCCCTGCAAGTGCCTAAATCTGCAAATGTCAGCAGATATGAGCGAGTCCGCTCAAATTTGTATACCCCCAACACTACACTCCCCCACATTCAAAAGCCCTGTGCAAATGAAATAAAATGTAAAACATTTTTTTTTATTATTCACGATATAGCTGCCTGTATTTGTGCGTGTGTGTGCCCATTGCTTAGCTACAGTTAGCAGTTTAGACATCGAAGAGGATAATAAACCACTTATATGCAAATTAAGCCAAATAGCAATAGTGTAGTGGTAGAGCCTCCGCACAAAATGGAGTTATTCCCGGTTCGAGTCCCACCACTACCCTTTCCATTTTCTGTAGGAAATCCATGCATAAAAATAATTCCTGACATTTACCTTTTAAATTTTATTAAAATGCATCAAAATGGCCTATATAGTAGTGAACGATATTTTAAATATATATAACAAAGTGAAATGGTCATGCATACTAATGAATGCATAAGTAACCCATCTCAAGCAATGTGAAGCACTGCTAAGCAACATTTACCAGTATTAAGCACATGTAAGAATAAGTGCCCATAGCTAAGCACTGGTTTAACTAGCGCAATAGCTTTGTGTGGAACTGCGCATTGCGCCAACTAGCGCAAACCAAACATGATTGCGTGAAGCTACGCACTGCACTAACTAGCACAATTTCGGGCAACATCGCTAAAAGAAGAGCAACGTTGGGCAAAGTTGAGCAAAGTTGGTTAAACACAGCCACGCCCCCTGCCAGTCAGGCCAGTAGTAAAATAAAAAAGCAATGACAGGTCTCGAACCTGGGATAGTGTGCACCATAATCAAAGTACTGATCCACTAAGCCATGACAGCATTTGATGTTCATGGACTGTCAACACACATATACATATGAATCAAAGTTTACCCAGTGCTAAGCAGGTGTGCACTCAGCTGAGAACTTTCAAATCCAGCCAATCACAAATAGGTGCAGGAAATGAGGCATATTTAAGCTCCATAAGCGGGAATACTCACCATAACTGGTTGTAGCTCCCATCTGCAGGCAGCAATGGCTGGTGTCGGAGAGGGCTCTCGCTTCCGAGTGCAACGGTGGGGAATTGAGGAGTCAAAAGTGATGGTTTGGCTCCTCTTCCATCATCATGATGCTAGACTCCTGCAGGGCCAGTTCCAGGGCACGGAATACAAAGCGGAGTCCTGGAACCGTCTCGCACATGAACTCTACAGTGCCACAGTCATCCCTCAGACTGGTGAGCAGGTTAGACATCACCATACAGACCTAAAGAGACACAAGCAGGACCAACTGAACCAATGGATACAGGAGGCCCGTGGGATGCAAAATGCCCCACTACTGAGTAGGTAGCCATGGACTGAAGTATGTAAAAATTGCTAGTGTAGTCGATAGCATGGATAGATAGATGTCTCAATATCACTTAATTTACTTCACAGCTGCAGGTGTCCATGCTATGAATAAACAAGCAGATAGGTTGTAAGGCTGCGCCACCAGGCAGGTTAGTAATTTTTCTGCATGTACTGTTATATAAAATAAGTGAGAGAGCCTGACTAAAAGTGTCTTAGCCCAATAATAAAGGTATAATAAGGCTTGAATAACCTCTCTGCATGAACTGTTATGTAAAATAAATGAGAAAGCCTGAAAAAGAGTGTTGTAACCCATTAATAAAGGTATAATAAGTCCTGAATTATTTCTCTGCATGTATTGTTATATAGAATAAGTGAGAGAGCCTGAAAAAGAGTGTTGTAAACCATAAATGAAGGTATAATACATCCTGAATAAGATGTCTGCATGCACTGTAATAACAAATAAATGAGAGAGCCACTAGAAAAGTGTGAAATGTAATTAATAAAGGTATAATACCTGTAGTGTGTCCGTGTCACTTTCTTTGAAATGTTGATGTACGCTTGCAGTATAGAAATAGTAGTGTTATATTAAACGCTGTCAACCCACACTTGGGTAGGCCGATAGAAAGAGGATGAAGGGAGTGCCAGTATCTCTTAAGCATATATACAGTCCTCAACTGTAGTGTCAAGGCTGGCATGTGTAGGTAAATCTGGCACATGACTAGCTTGTAATTGTGTGCACCGGAAATGTCAGTGTGCTGCTAGAAATGTGGGGGACTGTTAAAATATAACTGATAATGTCACCTGAACACATCCAGATATATAGACATATGAACATAAATAAAATATATAAATACATAGCAGTAACATCTGCATCCTGGACAGTTTGTATATTAGATACAGGTCAGGTACATAAGGAACTAGCAAAACACATCCCACAACATAATGGACATTGCCTAGTGTAATAATACACGTAGGGGATATATACCTGCAGTCAATAGGAATGTAGTGTAAACTATAAGTTCATATAAGTTGTTAATGGAGGTATCTTTTTACACCCTACTGTATGTGCATAAACAATGGAATTCCACACCTCAGTGGGTATGTGTAATCTCAAAACATTTGTTGGGACATATGTCCTATTGGTTTATAAATATCTGCATAACTTTGATGCATGTGCCCTGTTCAAACACCACAATCTTGGTGGCCTGTTGCCACCAATCATTCCTGCATGCTGTTGGAATGTCCACTGTCGTTCTATATATGCATGTGTTATGCTTGCTGTTCAACTGTTGCAACTGTGGTGTGTTGGGTGAATGGGAATATTACTGCATGCTGTTACAACTAATCTGGAATGTTGTTGGCTATATTGTCATTAAATTCACCTAAATACAGAACGTATGGAAAGGCCGGTCCCAACGGACAAACCTGTCCCACCTCAGCTGGCGATGGCACCTGGCACCAGCTGGTCTGGTGCCCAGCCTGGGACCTCCTCCTCAGGTGGAAGCGCTGCAGGGGATGGGGCTCATCCCCCCATGCAAGCATGGCTGGAGGAGGGCCACCTGTCACCCTCCGAAGGGTCCAGGCTGTGGTGCATAAGGAGATCCAACGTTCAGTCGCTGATCCCCTATGCCAGCTCGAGGCAAAAGTGGCACAACTCACAGGTGAGCCTGCCCCTCCTACGCAGCCCCCAGCACAGCCACCCCCTGGGCTGTGAAGGTGCAGTGGTGAATGCTCATGGGTGGGGATCTCAGTTCCACTGTTACCATCTGTGGGCTCATGGGCTTGCGATTTCCAAACATCCTTCCCCGTCAATTTTGTTCACCCACCCCATGTGTCATATTCTGCCCCTGTATGCATCTTGTTTGTCTTGTCTGTTTGCCTCCCCAACCTACCTCACAAAACATACCGACTTCCCCTACCCCACATTCCACTCTCACCTGAAAAAAAAAATGGGCAATCTGCTCCCACAAAAAAATTACACCCCATACTTAGCTGCCCATTTTGCACAAATGTCCGTTGGACACAGAAACTGAAATTCAATTGGCAGTACAACATACTTCATTGTCCTCACCCCTCTCTCAGGAGTGGAAGGTTTCAAAATTCCCTCCAAATTACTAGTATATGCAAAGCTATTGCTGTTAAAGAAATGGGCAGCTATGGACCTTCCCTCCACCCATCCTGCACATCCTGAGCTGTTTTCCCTACTGTCCTTCCCTCTTTGTGCCCCATTTTCACCACTTTCCTGTCTCCCCATTTTCTTTTCTTTCAAAGAAATGAGCGCGGGGGTTAGCGAGAGTAAGCACTTTTAAGCAGTAGTAAGCGAGTGTACGCAGGTGTGCGCTTAGCTAAGTATTGCTAAGCATCATGCAAACCCACGCAAACCTGCTTACAACTGCTTAAAAGTGCCTTAGTCACCCTGCATATGAGGGGCCTTGTTCTGCTCAGCACAAAATAAAACACCACTGTCAGTCTCGAACCCCGGACCTTGAACACACTAGACTGTATGAAGTACCACTAGGCCACATTAGATATACAGCAGGATGTTGCTGAAATATATATATATATATATCATGCATCAGAATGTGTGCATGTAAAGGAAAGATAGGAATGCCATAACACAAAACCTGTTCTGTGGAACTTTATCAGCAATTGTTGTGGAATTGCATTACATGACTGTGATAACAGAACCAGACATTCTAGCAGTAAATAATGTTACAGCAGCACTTCACAACCCCCACACAGTATCATAGCAGGACAATTCCCACCAAAATGTACAAAATACCAGTGTGTTCAAGGTACAGCAAGGATGTAGGTAGGCATACTCAGTACTGGAATTGTCCAGTTTCATGAGCATCCTGTGATAATGTCAACAAAATAAAAAGCAAAAACAGTGCAGAAGTGAGTACATTAATATCCATAGTATAGCTGTTCCCAAACAGTTCATGTGCCAAATGAAAACATCTCAATAACTACATATGTATGGCAGCTAATTGTATAAGTTGTAAAGAAACTCCATTCTCCCATGTATCTTGTGTTAGCATTTCTAGGGGTGAGTACAATTCTACACTGTCAACTGTGTACTGGAAGTGGCAACTTTCAGGTCTGAGTACAACATACAAATAACTGGCTACACCCTTAGCAACAGTTAGAAGAAGTATACCAACCTTCTGACTTACACAACGGTGTCCACAGCAAACAAGCATGGTCCCCACTTTGGAATTCTGAAAGGGCTACGCCTACCTGACTTAGCAATTTATAGCATTGGGTTGCTATGACAGTGAGCAATGCAAGTACCTCACAGCAGGCTGCATGCAATTGCCAAATGGTGGGCACCAATTGGTGCAGAGGCCATCACATGCACATGTGCAGATACCTATAAAAGCTGGCTGTACTTGCTGTCCACACATGCAATCATTACATTGCAGGTACGGCGGGAGAGAGAGAGAAAAAAATGATGTAATGTAAGAAAATATAACAAAAAAAATATATAATGAAAAAATAATATACTGACAAAAGAAATTATATTGAAAAAATATATATTGAAAAACAAAATACTGAAAATAAATATATTTAAAAATATATTGAAAGAAAAATATATTGAAAAAAATATATTGAAAGAAAAATATATTGAAAAAGAAATATATTAAAAAAATATTGAAAGAAAATATATTGAAAAATAAATATATTGAAATAAAAAATATATTGAAAAGAAATATATTTTGAAATAAAAATCTATTGAAAAAAGAAATATCTAGAAAAGTACATTATATATCGAAAGGAAAACATATATTGTGAAACAAATATACCAGGAAATACAACAAATACAAACACATGCAAAGGAAAGGTAGGTAACAGCTATGTATTTACCGGAATGTAGTAGATGTTTATGAAGAGTACTATACATAGTTTGAATCATCCATATGTGGCAGCAGTACATATCAATGTACAGAAGCCCTGTATAACTGCTGGCATGGAGAAATGATTGTGTAGCTGTGTGCAGTGGGATGTGACGGTGACATATGTAGTTCAGCATTAAATGTCAAACATCTGATCCATGTTATCTGTGTTCTGTACAGTAGTGTGTACGATGTCTGTTTGGGGTAGTAGCCCATACGGTTATGCAAACATGGATGTGACAGAGTAACAAATGCATGATAGTCATATTAACATGTAGCTTAGCACTGCCAACAGCTGTACCAGGTTAGTATGCTAATTCAGCATTAGCAGCTATGTATACACCCTCTAATATTACTGTGTGCTCGCATGTGACACCTGTTCATGTTGCAGCAAGGCCCAACAGGTCAGCCATGAGGTACATGGACTTACAACAGTGTGGTCCTTGTGTGTGTATGTCACACACATATGAAGAGATTTGTCCGTGTCAGATATATTAGCATCTGTACATGTGCATTGATCAAGGGACATACTGCAACTGTTTGTGAAAGGTGGATATATATATATATATATGTTGTCAAAAGTTGTTATGTGCATATTTCTATGTAGGTTGCAGTGTGTGGCAGACCAGACAGCATACAGTGCTGGTATATGACATATGGTGGTTAAACGCTGTGGGTATGATTTGTCAGGTTTGCAGTGTTGCAGCCAGTGAGGCCCCTGGTTGAGCTACATGGGCGGAGCACACCTTCAATGCATTCTGCACAACACTGTGCAATGTTATGACATAACTGTATACCTCACAACCTTCCCATACTTGATATTCCCACCATGACAGGTGGACTGTATATGTGCCTATATGTATATCTATATATACACCAATGGATGTTTATATGTATGTGTGTGTGTGTATATATATATCTATATATATATATATATATATATATATATATATATATATATATATATATATATATATATATATATATATATAGAGAGAGAGAGAGAGATTATATATATATATATATATATATATATATATATATATATATATAGAGAGAGAGAGAGAGACAGGGTCATAATTACTGCAACAGATACCTGGTGACAAAGCCATGGACTCATGCTCACTGTTGACACTGCATTGGCATCCCTCCTTGCAAAGACTCAGTACCCATGAACTACCACATAGGTGGCAGTCTACTTAACACCAAAGGTGTGATAAGAGACCATGGGACACAGGTGGACAGTAGTCTCCCCTTCAATAGTCACAGTGCCACACTAGTCATGTAATCCATCTACGTGGCACACGTCATCACAAAAGGTGTGTCACCCAGGGAAATATAGGTCAGTGTTCCCTTCTACTCCACACACATAAAACCCACTATAGAGTACAATGCCCCATGTGGTATGTACCTCACAAGACATCTACAGTAAGTGGAAAGGACACAGACATACCTCACAAAGAGTAATACTGGCGTCAAACAGATGCCCTATGCAGACCGTCCCACAAACCCACAACTAGACTATGTCGCATACCACCTACCCAGAGGTGTCCTCTGACTAACATACTAAGCTATGTCAAACCCAGATCTGTTGGTCATGCTCCACGTAAACAGATCACAATCTCTACAAGCTACATGCTCTAGGGACCCAAACCCTTTGACCACAATAAACAGCACATGCTAGAGGGATAGATTCCTATCTCAGAGACATCCCATACTCTGGAACAAACCAACTATCCATAGCAAACAAAGCTCCTAATTAGCAGTTGCCATAAATAATCCTGGAGATTGTATGGGAAATAGTGAATACACCCAGGCAATCACCTCAGTATATCTGCTTGACAGGGCCACGTGAAATGTAATTACCTGTGTGTCAAAGGCCAGGGTAGTGTATGGCTAGAGTTCTATAGGCCCTAGGGCCAATAGCCTCTTACCTACCTATGAAGTGATACACACACACATGTACTTGTTGCAATAATCGATATGTGAGGTTGACTGAATGTGATGGTGAATGTGTTGGTGAATGTGTCAGAGTGTAGTATATGTGTGATAGCTTAGTGGGAAACCGTTTCTGTCATGGTATTATGTGTCCTAGGTGTGATCCCAGCAAAAGATGTGTATGCAATTGCTAGGCAGAAAAAGCAGTATGCCATACGGTCTGACATAGTCCCTTGTTGTCAACTGGGGTGTCCCATTGTAGGCTAAAGCAGTACATGTATGCTTATTGTGTGTTACTGCTGGTGAATCCAGCTCCTGTATGAACTGTAGTACTACCTGAAGCTGTATGCCTAAACAGCACAGTATGGTGTACATGCACATGTATTGGAACCACTGTTATGTGTGTACCCTGTAGTCCTCACAGATTATATACCTCAGGCATAAGGTCTCGTAACTACTGACACATGGTACTGTAAGGTACACAGGTAAAGGTCACCTGGGTTGCCATATCTTTGCGTCTGTTATGTATGTCTGCTGTGTGCGTGGGTATGCCTGTATAATGGCCTCAGTCATATGTGTGTTACAGGATATAACTGCTTATCTAGCAACATGTATAGTCTAGTACAGCAGTATGCCACCTATTTTAACGAATGTGCACATATGTTAGGCAGAGGTCTGCCATCAACGACTAGTGTGGTATACTGGTAATACTGTCAGTGGACTTTACAATCATTGCAATGGATTACATATTTCATGATGCATTAGCATGATATATACATCCTGTAGCTAGGTGGTGCATTGTGTCACATACAGTGTGCCATGTACTGCTGTATAGTCTTACATACTGTTATAACCTTGTTGCTGTGCAGAACATGGTTTGATATATAGAGTGTGCCAGGCACTGTCAGGCATCTGTGGGTTGAGAACTGATATGTGGTATTGAAAGTGTCTATCTTCTGACAGCCAATAGGGTGCTATAGATGGCAGTTAGTTTATATCTGTACTTTGGAATGTTACGTGTGCCACATGACTTGCTCACACATATTGTTTCGTTGCCTTCCAGGGTAATGTCCCACCATCGTAATCCTGCATATAGTACAGCTAAGAAAGAAGCCATCACACTGAGCCTGGTGTAGCACTATGCACTGCTGTTCTCCAGAACCAGCCAGGACCAGCATGAGCGGACTGCACTGTGGCAAGATCTTGTCTGTAGGGTAAATGACATAGGCATGCATAACCGGACATGTGAGCAGGTACGCCATCACTGCAGTGATTTAATTAGACATGTCCGGCAGCATGCATCTGATATCCACAGACAACAGCTTGCCACAGGTGGGGGAGTAGCCATCCATCCCCCCCCTCACCAGAGTGGAGGAGCTGCTCCTGAGCCAGGTGGCTCCTGGCCAACAACAACCACAAGTAACATGTATCATCATGGAGGCTGGAACCACCCAGCAAGTTGACATGGAGCGTGCAGGTAACATGGCATAGCTGTAGAATACTGTTACCTCTATTGGTAGAGTATGCTTATGTGAGATGTGGACTGTGTAGTTAGATGATGTGGTGCCTAGTGTTGTGCAATACTAATAATTAGGAATATAATCTGTAAGCCTGTGACTGTCAACCGTTGTACTACTGTAAGATTGCAAACACACAGTAGCAATGCCATAGTTGTTGCCACTAACAAAGTGTCTGATATCCTTGTAGGTCCCTCTGCTGTGACAGCAAGGCAGCAGAGCCATGCTGGTGAGTGTGTTATACCTTTAATATTGCTAATTAAATGTGCATGTCATAGGTGAGGTGTAGGCCATGTACACGTAACACACCTACGCATAATGCATGCTGTGCATGTTTGCTGTGAGACTATGCACATCCTAGTAATGTGGGTAGCTGCCTAAAACACATACAATACACAGAGCATCCAACACAATTGTGGCATCATTGTAGTGGACATTGGATAGGCAGAGTCGATACACATGCACACAACATACACACCTTTGTCATACGCAGTACGCGTTAACATGCTACACATGGTGTATTCAGACACCCGCTGTAAGGACACACTACAGTATCCAAAACCTCATCCACACAGCACACATAATATACCTGAGGAGTAGCTGCCTCACATGTGGCTGTGCAACACTCTTCAACACATAACACATTCATGTTAGGCAATGCCCCCTATTGGGCACCTCACAAACCCATGTAACAACTGGCAGTGAAATGGTGAATGTAGCCATGGTACTACAGTTCAGGTACAGCATGGTATGTGCTGGTCTGGCACACATTAGTAGCCTTGAGGGACCACATGATGCTGCATGATGATGGCTCATGGTACCACGCCCCATCCAGTTACAGTGGCCACAGTACTATACATATCATGAATTGCTATGCACCTCAATGTTGTGTGTGTGTGTGTGCAGACATGTGCACCTATACACAATATGCATAACAATCACCATTTGTAGAAAGTGACACGCATATGTCTTGTAATGCTATGAGGTGTATAGGTCATATGACACACATTATGTATGTGTGATGTATCATGTTGCACTTGTGTGGTAGCATGCCATGTCATGGTTGGCACTGGCATGTCCACAATATGTCCTACACTCACCATAACCACTGTACAATGGCTATGTTGAGCAATGGTATGCCATCAGGTATACATGCACCACTCATCCTGTGTGTATACATAGCATGCATGTGCTACACCTGTGTCCACAATTATCTGCTAAAGACACAGATGCTCTAATCAGAAATGGATATCTATGTAACACACTGATACACATCCAGCCATGGTATGTATACCTGTGACTGATGGTGCACAGGACATTGCAGGGCTTTTAATACCTGCACAGCAATGTTATGTCCATGTACACATTGCGTTCCAGGGTGAGGCCATTCACTGAACAAAACACACATGCATCAAGGCCATGTATACTGTTATTAGCAAGGGCTGTCTACACTCACACTGCATGCTGCTGAGCAACACACATCCTGCATGCTGTCACTTTTGATATAAATGTTTGGCTTGTGATACTGTACCCCAACATCACACGCTATTGAGTATGTTCAGGATTGCTGGTGGTGTGTGTGTGTGTGTGTGTGTGTGTGTGTGTGTGTGTGTGTGTGTGTGTGTCTGTGTGTGTGTGTGTCTGTGCGCCTGTTTTTGTGAGGAGTGTATTTGTGTGCATGTGTGCATGTGTTCATGTGTTCATGTGTGAATGTGTGCATGTGTTCATGTGTGCATGTATGCATGTGTTCATGTGTGCATGTGTTCATGTGTTCATGTGTGCAAGTGTGCATGTGTGCATGTGTGCCGACATCATGTACGGGTCGTAAAGTGTGTTTCCTGTCTCCCTCTCACAGATGCTGATTTTTGGCTGGTTCAATGCAGCAGGGAAACTGATGTCACTGAGCATGATAGTGATAATGATGATAGGTGTGTTGAGACACAGGCATGTTTGCCAGGATCAATCGTTGGGTCACCAATCGACACTACACAAGTGTCCACCCCATCCATGCACACAGTCATACTGCCAATAAGTCCATCACCAATGCCCTTAGCAGAGGGACAGCATATAGTCGGCATTGGCCAGGACAGTGTGGTATCCATGGCACATGCAACCCGACACAGCAGCCATACCCAGATGTCTGGAAAGGTACCACATAGGCAGATGTCCAGGGTTTCTCGTCGGAGCACTGGCAGACATGCCACAGGTCTTACAACCTCATGCATGTTCCAGGCTGTCATGTAGGCACAGGCATGTATGGAACGGTACACCTGACAGGGACTGAGGGCACAGAGGGCACATAACACCACCGTAATTGACAGTATCCGTGACCTAGCTGGTGCCATCCATAATTACACTAAGGTCACCGATAGACATTGGGGAGAGACATTAGATTTCCTCTGCAATGTCATGTCCGTGTGTCAGGACAGTGCGGAACGGTTGAATTGTCGACGTGGATGCATGCCAGCAACATCAGCTGGCAGTTGCCATGGACGTCCCTCAAGCAACAGCCGCTCCTGTAGTGCCAGTACCAGCCCCAGCAATGTTGGAGGTGGGCTGTCCATAGAACATCCTAGAAGACCACGTGCACATGGCTCTGGACAGTCCCAGCAGGGACATGGGTCCAGTGTACATCCGTCTACCTCTGTGGACAGTACCCAGTCTGGCTTGATACCTGATAGTGTCAGTAGCACCCCTGCAAGGCACAGGTACCATATCCATGGCCAGAGACGGTGATCTGTAAAGCTTCGGAGGTACAGTCTGTGGCTGTCCCACAAATACCCGTATGTGGCAGCCACATGGTGGAACTGTGTGCATGCAGACACACACACATAATCCAGACACCTAGGGCTAACACATATACACACACATTATATCAACATTGGCCCATTTCAGTATTCTTGCCCCACACATACACACACACACACACACACACACACACACACACACACACACATACATGTCAATTTGATGTCTCACTGTAGGCCTCTGGCAGACCAACAACACACCCTGTGCATATGATGAAACCTGTGCCACCTCCTGTAATCTATAACATTGATGCAGGAACAGGATACCATGGTGCTGATGCACAGGGTGTCTTTATAGCAGTATAGCAATGTTAGCATGTTGTCAGCAGTAGAGTGTAATGATATGCTTGAAGGTGTAGCTGAGTAGGCATGATGCATTAAAGCTATGATTGGCATTGTAGTGTTGTTTACACCAGTGTTAGTTCCAATTGTATATTGTCCTGCCACGTGCCACTTGGCTGATGTGTGTAGTATTGGCAGCATGTGTTAGAGAGTGGACAGTATGTGTGGGATGTGTGTAGCACATATTTGTAGGTGTACAGTTGTGAAATTGGTGGAGGTGCACTGTCTGCATGTACGTGCATAATGGACACATGGGCAGGGTGACATGCTCTGATTTACACAGTAACACTCCATAGTTTCTATTGGTGGCCAGTATGCATTGTACTACACACATTTTGGAACCTGACTACACATGTGTGTATGACATGGTTTAACACTGTGCTGTGGGTGATACTGTTACTATCTGTTATTGTTTTGCATTCCGGTAGTATACATGACTTCAACAGCCTGACCATAACCAATCATTAGATGATGTCTTGACAACTGACACACAGATGTTGGACACACAGCAACATTTGGATACTTCAGGTACTATACTATGCCAGTAACCAGTGGTATTCAGCTGCACCCATTACTGAGACCACTCCTGTTCGGCATATGGCTCTCTTGGGTACAAGCAATCACAGTAGGGATATGTCCGTCCACATGTGCTAATGCATACTGTGGCCTATACTGCATTCTTCAGGTGACACACACATCCTCCACAAGGGTATCATACAGACAGATACCTGTTGTCAAACCCATGCTGTAAAGCTCTATGCGAAACTAAGCGTAGTCATCCACCTTTACGGAACATAGTATCCCCACAGTACCACAAAGGTAGTAGCCATCAACATGATGAACAGGTACCAATGTGTACATGCAACCTAGTGTTACGTCATCTCTCATTTGATAATCACATTCCCTAAGGTATTTTTAAATCCCTCGGTGGATCACATAAACAATAAGGGGTCTGCATGCATGTCCACAAAGGTTGTTGTACACCTATAATGCATAGTCATCATTGACAAACTCTGCTGCATTTGAACAGGTCTGACATATACCTTTGCCATAAACCCTCACTCACACAATTCAATAGAAACTGTAATGAGTGTGTGTGACAAGGATGACCCAGGCCAGGCATCACTGCAGTGGCTGGCCTTGTCACAAGCATACAGATGTGACCTAAGGTCTGTGAAGCAGCAGCACAGTTTGGCAAAGATAACAACTGTGCACTTGGATACAGCAGAGTTCCCACACATGCAATAATTGAGGTAACATGTAAGTATATGTATTTGCCTCACAGCTACCTCACATGTGCAATGCCTACTGATATGTCATATGGTGGTAAAAGCAAACCCCCCAACACATTGCCCAACACTGTCACACACATACTCACCAAGTGCAGGGTTCAAACCCCTACCTAACTACTTCATGATACTAGAGGAGTACACATCAACACATCATGCTATACACATTACTGGGGGTTCTCTTTTTCACAGGTTTATATGTAGGATGGTGACATAATCAGACTTGACAAAGATTGGTTTAACACCTTTAAGGTGTTTTACTACTCTCCTAAAAGGTTGCTCCTTCCCAAGGAGACCACACAGAAAACAGCTGTCAAGTGCAGGATTCAAACCCCTATCTAACTACTTCATGATACTAGAAGAGTATGCATTAACACAACACACTATACACATTACTGGGGGTTCTCTTTTCCACATGTATATATGTAGGATGGTGACATAATCAGACTTGACAAAGATTGGTTTAACACTTTTAAGGTGTTTTACTACTCTCCTAAAAGGTTGCTCCTTCCCAAGGAGGCCACACACAAACACACACACAGTTGTGCAGTGCAGGATTCAAAGCCCTGCCTAACTACTTCATGATACTAGAGGAGTATGCATTAACATGATTCACTATACACATTACTGGGGGTTCTTTTTTCCACAGGTATATATGTAGGATGGTGACATCATCAGACTTGATAAAGATTGGTTTAACATGCTTAAGGTGTTTTACTACTCTCCTAAAAGGTGGCTCCTTCCCAAGGAGACCACACACAAAAACACACACACAGTTGTCAAGTGCAGGATTCATATTCCTACCTGACTACTTCATGATATTAGAGGAGTATGCATTAACAGGGCACGCTATACCCATTACGGGGGGGGGGGGGGTTCTATTTTACTCAGGTATATTTGTAGGATGGTGACATCATCAGACTTGACAAAGATTGGTTTTACACTTTTAAGGTGTTTTACTACTCTCCAAAATGGTTGCTCCTTCCCAAAGAGACCACACACACTTGTCAAGTGCAGGATTCAAACCACTATCTAACTACTTTATGATACTACAGAAGTACACATTTACATGCCGTGCTATACACATTACTGTGAGTTATCCTTTCCACAGGTTTATTTGTAGGATAGTGACATCATCAAAGCGGGTTACATTAGGTGGGCTACATTGAAGGAATGTCTAAACACTTTGGCCATGTCATCATCAAAGGGGAATTTACTATCTACCTGTGTCCCCAGGGCCATGATGACTTTCTCTGTACATACTGGATTACCACCTATGTGGTAATTTGTGTGCACTTTGTTGTACCCAAATGGGATGACTATGCATTCTTTGGCATTCAGCTTGAGGGCATTGTTTTGACACCAGGTATCTGTCTCTGTAAGACACTTCTGGAGGATGTCTGTGTTAGCCGTTATGGACCAGAGTTACCATTCATCTGCAAACCTGTTCAGCCATACACCTCCCGTGCTTGCCTGTACCTCTGAGCAGTATCCACTGAACAGGTGGGGTCCCAGGACCAAGACCTGTGGGATGCCATTTGTGACTAGCTTAAAATTGGACATGGCACCAGCAGCTCTGAACATGTGTGTTTGATCTGTGAGCCACCTGGACACCCATCCTGTGACATAGCTTTTAATGTTCCAGCTGGTATGCTTGTCCATGATGACAGAGTGGGGAATGGTGTGGAAAGTCCTTTGTGAGGTCTGGGTGGGCTGTGTGGACTACTTTCACCTCCATCTATGTCCTTGGTCACTGTTTGAAATAAGTCAACTAGGTTTAGGAGCCAGGATTTGACTTTAACAAGGTGAAGTTGTGGAGAGTCCAGTGTCTGGAGGTCTCTAATGTCTCTGTTCATGGGTTCCATGACAATTTGCTCAATAGCTCTGTAGACCAGGCTGAGTAGACATATTGGGCAATGGTGCCCATGTTCTGTTGTGGCACCCCCTTTGTGGAGCTGGATGACTGTTTGTGTATGCCATTCTTTGGGTGCATAGCCTGTGGTACGCTTGTGTCTGGATAGTGAATGTAGGTAAAGGTCTAGTTCCTCATGGGCCTAGTGTATGATGCAGCCAGGGACACCATCCAGTCACATTGATGCTGTGTTCTTAGCTTTAGTGAGGGGTGTGTTTACCTGCATGTCCATGATGTCTGGGGCTCTGCATCCTTCTGTGATGGACACAGGACCTTTTGGGGGTGATGGGGGAGAGTTTACACTGAACTTGTCCCCCTGGATGTGGGCAATGAAAGTTGGTTTGGTGTATTACTTTCCTTTTTCCAGTAGCTGACAGCATATTTGAAAGTTGACACCTACATGTCTGGTATAGCTACCGAAGGCTTTGTGGTTGTTATTCTTACATTCCTTGGCTATTTGTCTTTAGAAACTGTCCTTGGATTATTTTATGAGTGATCACTGTTTCTTCCTGATAATGATCAGTGATGCCTTTCCTTTAGTGAACTTAGTTCTATCATGTGTTCTCTAGCTTATTTATCGGCAACAACCACCTGATTGTTGTCCTATTTTTGGAGGAGTGCATCTTGGTTTTATTTGTGATGTCTCATTCCATGCATCTCTGTAGATGCTCATAGGATGCACTTGTAAATGATTCTGCAGATTGTATACCATTATCCTATAGCAAGAGGTCTTTGGAATGCTCCACTTTGGTCTTGGGAAGTGTGCAGTTTGCTTTTGCAAATGTCTTCCCAGTGGTCTCATTGACTGGGTGGGGGGGCCGGATGTGGATGTCCAGTGTGATTACTTCATGATCTGATATTACCAGTAAGGGGTTTATCTCTGTAGTGGAACACTGGTACCCCATGTTGGTGATGATCATGTCCAGTATGTTGTCACCTGTAGTGGGTGTGGTGACCAGCTGTTCCAGGGTGTTAGGGTTTTTCAATTCTAGGAAACATTGGGCGAGGGATGTTGTACACGAGTAATTCCCCTACTCACTGTTTGGGTAGTTGTAATCTCCTCATATAATGGTGTTTGATAGGACCTTTATGCTTTCCACTGTTCTCAGGAATACTGGGTGAGGTTCCTGAGACAAGGTACATGATCTGTAGCAGGCTACAATCTGATGGGTAGCTTTGGCCAATGTTAGTTGCACTTGCATGGTCTCCAAGGCCTCATGCTGTGCCAGTAACCTGCAGATGTGGGTATCCATAAGGTAAATGGGTACACCCATTCCTTTTGTATTTCAATCGTGGTTTTGAGTCCAAAGGTCAGAGGGATTGTGAGTGCTTTACGTGGGGCATATCCAACAGCTCTGTGTTTGACATAGCTTTGTATGTTAGGCAGTGAACACCTCTGAGTAGGCGGTATGCAAGGGAGTACAGATGGAGCATTTTGAGATGGTCTGTGTATGGCATGTATTTCAGGCCGCTAACGCTCTTTGTGTGGTATTGCTGCTGGCTTTCCAGTTGTTGTAGTTGTCTTGTGAGGTACATAGCAACAGTGGTGTTGTACTCTATTATAGTTCTAGTGCATGATGAGTAGAGGGGAACATTGTCCTTTTCTATTCTGCATGAGACACATTTTTGTGATGAGGTGTGCCACATAGTAGGATTTCCTGACTACTGTGGGAATGTGATTATCACAGTTGTATCCACTGTCTACCTGTGACCCAAGGTCTCTTGTCACACTTTCAGCGTGAAGTATACTACCACCTCTGTTGTAGTTCTTGGCTACAGAGTTTTTAACAAAGGGGATGAGAATGCACCTTTTGGCATTGAGCTACAGCCCATGGCTTTGACAACAGCCATCTGTCTCAGTGAGGCCCTTTTGAAGGATGTCCAAATCTTTTGTGTTAACAATTATGGCTCCTTGTTTGCAGTCCTCTGGAAACTTCTGCAGCCACAGACCTGCCATGTTAATGTCTACTTCAGGGTAGTAGATACTACACAGCCTGGGAAGTTATCTGGTCCCATGGCTGCTGTGATACTGGCTTTGGAGAGTGTTTATTACCTGTGCGGCCATGATGACAGCAACTTATCAGTCTTCCATTATAGAGATGTGATCTTTCATGGGTGGGAGGGGGGTAAAGTTAACAGTGATCCTATCTGCCAGGATGTTGGCAATATCAGTTGGCTCTGTACATTTACTGCCATTGAGCTGTAACTCAGAACAGATCTGAGTGTAACCATGACATGAACCTGTCTGTTGGGCAGAGATTTCCTGAGTAGACAGTATGCAACAGAGTACAGATTGGGTTACATTCAGTCTTGTTGCATGGGGCGACTATTTGAGGCCAGTAATCCTCTTGTTAAGGTACTTCATTGGTCTTTCTAGCTGCTGAATGTGCCTAGTCGGATTCATCCCATGTGTGTTGTGGTACTCTCTGACAGGTCTGATGACTGCTGAGTAGTGGGAACCTCCTTTGACCTACATGCCCAGACTTTGGCAGTTTGTGTGAACACATAGCATGAATTTCCAACCACTTTGTGAATGTGTTTCTGGAAGTAGAGATGACTATCCACATTTGTCCATAGATCCCTTATTATCACATCCGTATTTAGCCTGTGTGAGCATGCCCAGTATGACCTTTCAGTATGTTGCTGCCTGACATTTGCTTCGTTTCTTTAAGTGTGTGAGCATGCCCAGTTTGGCCTTTCAGTGTGATGCTGAATGGAATCCATTACATTTGTTGGAGTGTGTGAGCACACCCAGTATAGACATTTATACTATATGTGTATGGAAAATCAAGTTGTATTTTTACAGCAGGGCTCACCTTTCTGTCATAGATCAACAGGGATCATACTGTGCCTGCAGGGCTTCCATACGACACTTTGCATAGACTTATCAACATTGCTTTATACAGGGGGGACAGATATTCTTTGTACATTTCTACCCAGGGGCACAACTGATTGTTACTGTGGGCGTACATAGGATGTGGGTTTCACCTGACACTTATACACATTTGCTATGCCTGCACTGCTATGTACAGGACACCATTTTAGTCTGTACTGTTGCCTATCATGGTGGCATGAGGCATATTACTGTACTACAGATGTTAGTGTCCAGTGTCACGTATATTACACTGTGACTTCATAGCCTACACAACCAACATCACACCGCCTATCCTGATGTTCTCTGTCTGCATAGGCTTGTGGGGAAGGTTACCCATTTGCCTCTTTAGGGACATGATACTGCATTTCTTTGTGTTTGCATTTGTGTACAATTGCCCTGCTGTGTCTGTGCTACTGTAATGCTATCATGGCTTAGTGGTTCAGTACTGGGACTATAGTGTACAGTATTCTGGGTTCAAGCCCTGTCATTGCTTTTTATTTTCATGCTGGGCAGACCAGACTGCTTAAGGAACAGTAAAGCAGATATGAGCATGTTTAACTGACCTTGCCCAACATTGCTCAATGTTGCCCAATGTTGGGCTAGTTGGTATGAGCAATTTTGTTCACATATACTAGTTATTGGTAAAAGCTGCTTAGCACTGCTTTATATTGCTTAAAACATGGCAATCATGCCTCAGATGGTGCTGCAGGGCTGCCTATGTCAAATGCACATACTACACTCCCTATACATGTTTGGAAACAGGTAGTGTCAAGTTAGGCATCCCTATTATTTTATGTGCGAGTCAGAGGGAGGTATCATTTACAGGGTTCCTATTGAGCCAGTGTATGTGCTATGCATTGCCTCTTTGCCAAGGCCAAGGCATACTGGGCATGCCTCCTTCTGCCTACTGGGGCAGGCTCAGGTTGTTCCTTCTCTGAGTCATGCTGTGCCTGTGCAGGCCTTGGCAATGGTGGGGGGCTGTTTGGCCCTGCCCCATTCTGTTCCTGCTGCAGCTGTTTTCACAGGATCATATTGTGTAGCATGGCACATACCATGACAATTTGGGTACATGTAGTTGGTGAGTACTGCAAGGCTCCACCAGATGTGTCCAGGCAATGGAACCGTGACTTGAGCATCCCAAACACATACTCGATTACATTTTGTGTTTGTGCGTGTGCCTCATTATGGAGTTCTTGTTCAGGTGTGTGTGCATTTCTGATGGGTGTCATCAGCCACGGCTCCAGTGTGTATCCAGCATCCCCCACTAGGTGACCATCAGGGATGTCCCCATTGGCAAATGTCTGGTACAGCTGCGACATATGCCAGATATGGTAATCGTGGTAGCTTCCACGGCAGCCAGCACACACATTCAGTATTATGCCCTGGGCATCACACACGACCTAGCAGTTGATGGAGTGGAAGCCCTTGTAGTTGATGTAGGCCCTACCCCGCTAACTGGCTGGTGCTTTGATGTGTATGTGCGTGCAGGCAACTGCACCCACTACCTCAGAGTATTCCGCTATTTGATGGAAGAGATGCATGTTGCTGGCCAATACCTCACAGGAATTGGGGAAATATACATGATCACCGACATGTGCTGACATGGTATTCAGGAACTGGTGCAGTACCCTGGATGCTGATGCCTGTGAAATCCCCATCATATCACCAGTTGGTCTCTGGAAGGTACCTGTTGCTAGTATTCTTAGGCCAACACATACCTTTGTTTCGACTGGGATGGGTTCCCCTCTGTTGGTTCTGTGTGTGAGGCGTGGCCTGCACAGCTCAACAATTTGCTGCAGGAGCTCTTTGTCTACTCTATAGCGTTCCACTATCTCCAGCTCATGTAGCCTCTGGTAGGTTACCCTGGGTCTGTACACTCTTCTCCACCTCCTCACTGTGGGTTGCTCAGCAGCATTCGCTATGGCACTACCCTCAGCATCTTGCACATGTCGCCTTATAATAGCATTGGCAGCCCCTAACATTTTTTTGTCTCAGGCTTTTTAAGTTTTCACTTTTCTTTGTAGACTGCAGTGTTGCAGTGTTTCTGAGAAAAACATGGGGGCATGTTGTTTGCAGAGTTTTAAGTGCTGGGCTGGGCTGGGCTAGTGTACTGCCTGTGTAATTGGCTGATTCTGATTGATGTCACCTGGCAGCACTGCTAGTTCTCCTTGGTTAACTTCCTACTGCTTCCTTTCCTTCCTTTTCCCATTTCTGTTTCCACAGGGGGCAGCGTCGCACAAATAAGCTCTAACACACACACACGAGTGTACACATGCGCACACAGGCTTACACGGGCTTAGGTGGGTGCACATTCGTGCATACAGGCTTAGAAAGCCTTACACATGCTTACACGGTTGCACGCACTCGCACACAGGCTTAGACATGTTTACAGGCACGCACACATGCGCACACAGTGTAAGCAGCTTTGCAAGAAACTTCAGTGGTACACCTTCGGTTTCTGGGTTTCAGTTTAGAACACTGTAGTCACACTTCTTACAGTCCTGAGTAACTCACAGCAAACACATGCCACTCTGCTCCAATAATCTTAAAGTCTTTTTGATAGATACCCCCTCATGATGTCACCTATCTTCTACTCTGTTTCTCCTCTAATCCTACTCTTACACTCTAGGAACATGTTTTACATGGCAGGGTAATTTGGGATTCACTATCCTTATACTCATTTGCATAGGATTGCCTACTAATGCTTGGTTAGATCTCTCAGACTGAGCTTCCTCCCTTAGCAACCACTACTCAGTAGCCATGTTGTCTTCAGCCTGCCATTCACCTGCATGGCAGATGAATATTGTGAATAAAATACCTATTTGTGGCTTTTAGTTTTAGTTTTTAGTGTTTTCAGAGCGCCGCACATTTGCATGGTGCTGCGCTACGCTTAAACATCGGAGATCGAGGAAAAAAAAAATTTTTTTATTATTTTGCAACGGGTAAAAATGCCAATGGCCGTATATTTGGTCATTGGCATGCTTCCTTAACTGGATGCATCCTTTATTTGGAGCTTGCCAACCGAGTACATTTCTGCAAATAACACTACTCTTACTCGGACAGGTTAGTGTTTCCTGGATCGCAAATTTACCTCATTTGCATAGCTTTCAGCAGCAAATGAGGTAATTTGCATAAACTAACACTATCCGTGCAAGAGTAGTTTTAGGAGCTCTCTTGCACGCCCCTGCCGGCTGTTCCTAGATCTCTCGGCAGACATGTTGGCTGGTTGGAGTCTTACTCTACTCTTGGACTCCGTGCAAGCCTTCATGAATCCGGCCCTATATTTGGTAAATGTATATAAAAGGCCATGAATGAGTTCACCTAGGTTAGTTCACAGCAAGAAATTCAGGCAAAAAAGACTCCATAATTTAATTCTACCAGCAAGGATTTCAGTACATTTCATTCATGATTTACATGGCAATATATCAACTTTATCAGAACATGAATTTCAAGAATCATCCTATATGCAGCAGCAGATATGTTGCTTTGACTGTTAAGAAAATGTTCTTGTTTCTTCTTGTGGAATGAAAACACAGTATGGATAAATTATGGATACATTCCTTATTTAACATTTCTGAATACTCACATCTGCTGAAAAATTAGATTAATGCAAAATGACACATAGTGTATTTAAATGGCCATGTAGACTTATTGCTGTAGATTTATGGCACATAGCACATTTGAATGGCCATGTAAACGTATTGCTGTAGATTATCAATGAAGTTTTATATCTCTTAAACACTGTGAGATTTTCTTGTATTTTTTTTCAAACATGTATTTGAATATAAAATAATAAAGTGCAGTGAAGCTTTTAGGTGTAGAGGTAATAGAACAGGAATACATGGAATTTCTAGATTCCGAGTCTCATGTCATAGTAATATTATTGTTTCTGTTTTTTTTTTTTGTGCAATAGTATTTCAGATCCTGGAAAACAGTACTTTCACAGAAAAGAAATAGAACTAAAATATACTTATGGCTTTATATATTACATATCATATCCTGTGAAAAAAATAAATATCTGCATGATTGCTATGAGCTGAATCTAAAGAAATTTGTTTTACTAAGGCCATAAAAGTATACTAATAAAACAATACCTTAAATTTGTAAAAAAACAGGGGTTGTGACTTCATTGTCTTTCTAAAAATACAATAAATAACTTCATCTCCTTTCAAAGATGCAGTGTTATAGTAGAATATAACTTTTCTATGATGGTGCAGGACCCTTCCCTGTTAAGAGGTTGGTAACTGTGATGGTGAAAATGCTCTCAGAGACATACATATCACCTTCAGCATACCCTAGTACATAAAGAAAGTAAAATAATAAATGGCCACAGTAATGTACTTCAATGTGTTGCTCTCAGA
Organism: Protopterus annectens; assembly: GCF_019279795.1. NCBI lineage: Eukaryota > Metazoa > Chordata > Ceratodontiformes > Protopteridae > Protopterus > Protopterus annectens. Next base: position 1,883,331,339 of record NC_056743.1, read on the forward strand.
CACTGTACATACACAAAGCTACAACACAAATAAATTGACTATGAATAGGTAATATTAATCCATATTTATAACTTAACTTCCCATATTACTTTCCTGCAGCTCCTTTCCTCATTCGACTGGTTTAGTGGACCAGACTTAACCTTACCTGGGCTCAACCTGACCAATGTCTGGAGGCAGTGAGAAGGTTGAAGACACAACAGCATCATTTTGATGCTGCTGTGGAGTGTGCCCTAAATTTGCCCTTCCCCTCTGCATCTCAGTGAGCACTGTATTGATGCTGCATTGGTGGGTGCATGGATGCTTCCAAACACCTCTGGTGTAGATCTGGTTTGCAGCACAGATCTTGTCTGACCTGCAACCCTGCCATATTTTAGCAAGCCTAGGCATTTTTTCTTCAATAGGATGCACAAGCCAATATAGCCACTAAATGCTCCCCATGTGACCCCATCAACACCCATGCAACTAGTTGAACATGGGGTATCTGAGTTGTAATAAGAGCTTTGTCCCTCTTTACCATGGGGTCACTCCAATTACTTTCCTATTTTCTCAGTTTCAAAAGCCCATTGTTGCTTACTTTTACCACTGGCACACCATCCTTTAGAATCTTCAGTCAGTCATCAGTGCAAACTGCATGATGACATGGTTACAAGAATTACAGTGGCTTGCATGCAGAGATCCTACAAAAAGTAAAGTTTTAAATTTATATTTAAAAACAAATAAAAAAGACTTAATTCTCTATACATTCTATGACCAGTATACATTAACACAGTAGGCTAATTGTATTATATATGTTTTACAGTATTAGCCAGGCCAATTGGTGCAATGGGCAGGTCTCAGACCAGAGTCCCCTCTCCTCATAGCTGAAGACAAAAAAAATCTTTGGTAGGTAGGTGATGACCAAATTAAAAATGCCTTAAAACTACAAAGCTGTTTCAGAGAGTTTCTACCACCTCCTTGATGCAGTCACTAACATATAAAGGCATTCATTTATATAGCCATGATACAGTTATTGACATATAAAGGCATTCATTCAGATAGCCATGATGTCATCTGCAGTTAAATGCATGCTGTTTCTACACTTACACTGAATCGGTAACACTTTTGAGGTGTTAATTGTACCACTTAAGCTGCTTTTGTATTGAGGTTTACCTTCTGATGAATGCTGTATGATGACTACTAACCATGTGATTTTGTAGAACAATAAAATTTTGCATTTAGAATTTTTATTGATTTTATAAGTTGTATTTTGCATTCCATTGGAGGGGGTGAAGAAGGGCACTCCAGAGGCTGGCTGTTTAAACATGTTTGTGGGTATCCTTTGTGTATTCTTCTTAAATTTTCAATTTCAAGCTACTTTCCTTTCTAAGTTACTAAAAGGTGGCAAGATTGGCTACAGGAGCCGGTGGGCATCAGTTTCGTTGAATGGCCACACATATCTTATTACTGAATGTAATGTGTAACATAAATGACCCTCTTCATATCAGGATGATGGTCAAGGTGAGGATTCATTTCACTACAATTGCTCATTGTGAATGGTTCTTGGAGGAGACTCATACCACAGATAGCATGGGCAATAGTTAGAGGTTTATGGGATTTTAAACTAGTGAGGTATTCTCCTGTTACTGGTCATGGGAGTGGGTAGGCTGTGCTGGTATCCAGCAAGTATCAGTTGGTGTCTAAGGATCAGTTTATGGATGTGGCATGGACAGTCTCAATAGTGCTATGATAGAAAGATTACACCAGTCATAGGTCTAACACTGATTATAATTGTTCTTTTACTGTATGTTTTCAGCATAGGTTGACAAGATAGTAATCCCCATTTGCTGTTTTTGGGGGGATGGAACTGTGCTCCAAATCCAAATTTTGATCCAATAAAACTGTTTAGGCTAAACAACAGGAAGAGCTTGCTGAGCTTCACTGTGCTATGCATAGGTATGCTTCAGCTAGTTTCAAGTGAGACAGGAATTTTTCTTCATTTCTGTTCAATTATTCAGAGAGTAAATGGGATCATGGGTCAAATTCCTTAAAGTTCATGAAATCCAATACATTACAACAATATCAATGCAAAACTTGCAGATAACATTGTAATATGATTATGTACATTAAGAAACTCAGAATAGCTCAGTGCACAATGGAGTATCACAGTTACAACTGTGCATTATAAAAATGTGCAAGTAATCTGTAATTTATAAGAAATGGTTGTCCAGTGATGTTGTATAGTACCAAACTTACAGAAAGATCACAATTCAAGAATCTTGATAGCTGTATAGAAATATGGCAAAATCATGCACAGTACGGTTAAGGACAATTAAGGAATGTAAATGATTCCATTGTGATAATAAAAGCAAAACATTAAAAATGCAAACTATCCTATTATAAGCCGGTTGGCATTCATAACACAAATTTGCAGGAGTTGATACGGAAATATCTCAGACAACTACAGATATTTCCATATGTCATGCACTAACTTATATTACATGATTCAAAGCTGCAATGCCATTTGCAATATATATATATATTTATATATATATATATATATATATATATATATATATATATATATATATGTATATGTATATATATAGGTTCATAGGTTCATAGGTAGGTACTAGGCTATCGGCCCAAGGGTCTACGTATGCCTAGCCAGCAAGGTTCCATAGCTTCTGCCACTCAAGAAAGTTATTTTCCTGTGCCACTGTCCAGCAGAGACACAGAAGTGATCCCCGGGGTGTATTTCCTATTTCCCATCCACTCATCAAGATTTTTCTTGAAGAGTGCTAATGAAGAACTTTGCTTGACATAGATGGGTAGCTTGTTACAGAGTATAGGAAGTCTCTGGGACATGAATCTATCCCTCCAGCATGTCTTGTTTATTGTGGTGACAAGGTTTATGTCCCTAGAGCATGTAGCTCGGAGGGATCGGGATTTCTTTAGGTGTAGCATGTCCAACAGCTCTGGGTTATATCACTTGTTACAGTAAACTCAGAGACATCTATGGTTATCTACATAATACAAGTACCATTAAAAATATCAGATTGGACTAACGGATTCCAATAGAATTAAAAGCAGAGGGCAATCATGGCCACATGGCAGTCACTAACAATGGGTTTTGGACTTGTGTGGGGAACACAAGTAATGCACACACCCAAGGAAAGAGGGAGATAAAAAAGAAGATGTGTGGTATAGGTGAAGAAGAGGGGCACACAAGAGGGATGCTGGAAATGAAAAATCTGAGGGAAAGTCAGAGGGGCATGGGCTTTTTTTGTGGGAATAGCCTCCCGCCTTTCTTAAGAATTGAAGGAAAGGTAAATATAGGGAAAGAGGTGATGATAATCAGGTATAACCATAGAATAGATAGCACAACACAAGGCAGACAAAGGTTGGGAAAAAACAGCAAGGACAGTTAAGGTACACAGACAGCACACTGCCCAACACAGGCAATGGAAAGCTGACTAACAGGGTGAGGATGCATACCAGCCACAGTGAATTGAGAAAAACAAACCTACCTATGCACTATCACATTAGGACATGTTGCAAACTTTGTTGCATTCATATCTTGATGTGTATGAACAATGGTAGATGTGTGTTCCAGGGCAATAAATTAGGATTGCAGTACACATTGGATAAATATACACATATCCAATTAGTCCATCAGCAGTGCACGTGTAAGCCAAGCAACATCACAGATGAGCAGATGCAGGTCTAGTAATGGTAGATTACTCCAGAGAACAGAAACAAACCTGCAGCGATGCATGTGGAAGACAAACAATGAAGCACAATGCCAAACAGAAGTACTGAAGAACAGCAAAAATGCAGCTACATACACAAATAAGTGTATACAACCAAAATAAATGTGTAATGGAATGTTTGCATGTTACACACATACACCATTCACACAGGTGTATGTCTGTCAGTGATGTAAATGGAATGTACATGAAATCAATGTCAATACACATACACCAATAAATGAAATAAAAGGTTCAGAAATGTAACAGTACTGCCTAATAAATATAGCAGGTTGTGCACGTGGATGTGAACAAACTACACTGGGTAACACACATGTATAATAAGAACAAGGAGTATTGCAATCATTAGCCAGCAACTTGTGTGCACATGTTGCACAATGTACAATGTGCATACATTTGACGCATGTTCACTGTTTCAAATTAATAAATGGCAATAGACAGTAGTCTTAAAGGTAAACATACCTGCAAAAAATAGAGAAATATAAAGGCGGGAGGGAAGCGGCCAACCTGGGCCCACATCAGAGTTAATTAGATCACATAACTTGACACAATGTAAATGCACGTGTAATGCACATAGAGTTCTATAGAAGCCACACAGACATACATTTAAACAAATGGAAAATATATTTCAAATGGACAGATAGATTGCTGATTTCCACAGAACTGGACATGTATGAAACACACATACACAGTAATGTGCGATCATGTCACATCAACATGCATAAGTAAGCAAGCTAAAAATTAAAAGCACAAACACATAAACTGTCATGTAAATGTAAAATACAGAAACGCAGGTGTATGTCAACCACACTGCTCATTATGGAGCAGAGGACACTGCTGTGAACATCATTACAGCACATCACCAGTAAATCATTGAATGTTCACATGCTAAAGGTACATCATGGCAAAGGTACATTTCTGTGTCAGTATATATCCAACTATGTACACACACACACACACACACACACACACACACACACACACACACACACACACACACACACACACACACAGTCATTTAATGTGTACAACTCTTTATGGAAGGTATACACTGATGTCACTACAAGTGTGTGCAAATGTTACATACAGCAAACATGGTGTAATGTACTGTGAAAGAATGTGTCATTTGTAACATTGTATACAGATTACTGTTACCTTGCTGTTTAATGCAGTCAGAAAAGGAGGACTGCGCATAGACATGACATACCTATATATGATCCCACATGGCATCAATATTGCTAAACCATGACACAACGCCACATCATGACAGTGGGACATCATGACAACTGTCACCTAAAACATGTGGAATGTAATGTCAGTATGTTGCACATACCTGATATGACAAAACAGAAATCCAAGGCATATTGCATGTTTAGTGATGGACTATGGACAACATATGCTTTCTGTCAGTCACACCAGTAACACACATTTACTGGTTACCTCTTGCAGCACTGAAGGTTAACTGCCACAATGCATAGACACTTGAATGTGTGAGTGGAAAGTGTAATGTGCTGATGTGTGTCATGCACACATTGAAACCAGAGTGAATGTCGCATGACAACAATACATACACATGACACATACATGTTTTGCATACACAAGAGTACATATACAGTCCAATCAATGAAATGACAATCACCATAGTGGCAGAATAACACAAGTGGAGCACACAGACAGTACTTACCTACCAGTGAGATCAGACTACCAAATGATCTCATATGCCATCTCTTCAAAGAAGTCCCCTATCATGTTCCTCATCAATGTTTTTGATACATTTACTGATCAGACCATCACTATCTGAGAGGTATCTCTCAGTTCACAGTTAGCGATGGTCTGATAAGTAAATGTATTAAAATCAATATTTGAGAGGTACCTCTCAGTTCACAGTTAGCAATGGTCTGATCAGTAAATGTATCAAAATCAATATCTGAGAAGTAACTCTCAGGTCACAGTTAGTGATGGTCTGATCAGTAAATGTATCAAAATCAATATTAGAAACTGGTGCTGATGTCATATTATAAGATCATTGGCATATAACAGGCATTTGCCATATGTGGTACCATTTATTGATATCTATTGGGCATTTACAATGTACACCTGGGTGTTTCAGTGCATAGTGGCAATTTACATAGATATTCAGAATGGTATTCCAAAAACTTGAATTTTAATTTAATTTTACTGGAAAGGCTTACACAGTTTCTTCTACAGTTTGCTGTGAGGGAAAGGTTAGTTTGCTTTTTATTTGTTGTATTTTGTATTACTTTAATGCCTTTTTGTATTTTGTATTCTGTGATTTTTTACACTGTGTTTTACTTGTATTCTGCTTTTAACTGCATATTAAAACTTAAAAAGAAACCACAGCTCTGTGTCTTGTGAGTCAGACAGAAAATTTTCCCACCCTCCCATGTGTTTACTGTTGTGTTCTTAAACATCACTGTCTTTCTAGTTGCCTGCCCCTTATGTTAATTTGACCATATATCTCATTTCCTCTCTGCTTTTACTGGCTGGTGTGAGTAAGCACAACATTATCATTTTGTGAAATCACTCCCCTTCATCTGTTTAAATTTATTGTCCATCCTACTGTATTCCTTAGTACCAGAATACAAAAGTGACCACACCCTTTCAATATGTCTTGCTGTTTTAAAAATAGTGAGTCTCCACTAAAACTTAACTTTTTAGACAGGTAACACTTAAGTTACTAACTGTCACATCTAACTCCTCAAGTGCATGCTGCATTGTTTAAGATAAACCATCTACCAGAAAAAGGGTACAAGTCTGCAGACCCTTGCATCATCTGGGACAAGACTGTGGATCACCAAACAGGCCGTGGCCTGCTTTTCTTCTTGGGATTGGTGCTAACATTTTGCTTCTGGTGAGAGAAGAAGCAAAGGAGTATTGTATCCTAATAGAGTGAAGCTGTGCTGAGACTAGCATTAGTAGTAGCCAGGCAGTAGCCATTCATGTGACTCCCCTCTTTTCATCATTCTTGACAAGCTAATTCTTTATTTTTCAGTAAATACTGCTTGATTTCTTTCTAACTTCAGAATATCTGCCTAAATACTTCATCCTTAAATTTTCAGAGTCTGCATATTAGTTTCCCCTCAAGTGCTTGGCAGTGCTCTGTACAGACACAGGCACCTTGAGTGACATTTTTGCTGTAAAAGGACTATATAAGGAAACAGCTCCAGTACTTAGTAATAATGACCATCCCTCCCGGCATGTCTAAAGGTCAGTTCCCTGTGCTTTCTCCTATGAACCTGGTGAACTTGGGCATTCTGAGGCACTGTAGCAACTGCCTCATGTACACAGATAACCCTCTACTCTTACCTCCCAATATTCAGACTTGTGAGAGAGGCACGCATACATTCAAATTGGAAGCCATGCACTTTCAAGCCAAAACTGGAATAGCTGGTCAAGAGGAGAAGGTCAACACTTGCACCACACCACATGCAACACATACCCCTCCAGAACACCTACCATTACAGCTCTCACATAAAAACACAAACTACACACCCACATTCGTGGAGGGTCTCAATAGAAATCTACCCACACAGCAGAGACCTCCAAGGCAGAAACACACTCAACCATCATCACACAGCACGAACCACAAGCCACATAGCTCACCTACACAGTGTGCCCCTCAACCTAAGCCCCTAAAGAAAAACAGCTTGCCCAATACACTAATCATAGGTGATTCGATAGTGAGGTACACTGATGTCCCACTCACTAGGTTGAATAAGGAGGAGGTAACAGTCAGCTGTCTTTTAGGTTATAGAATCTGATACACAGCACACACACTCAGGTCACTCCACAAGAAGTACAAGTATGACTGTCACTGTCCATGTGGGTGTGAATGACCTGAGATGCACCTCCCTGGACTACATGAAAAGAGACATGGAGGAGCTCTCAGATTATGTAGCCCAGGCAGGTATGACTCTAACCCTGAGCAGCATCCTACTGTTGCTCAGAATGATACCGCAGGCAGTACAAGCAGAAAATGATTGACTTCAACAATTGGCTAAGTTTCTGGTGTCAATCTAAGGGGATCCAGTATCTGTCTGCTTGGGATGACATGATTGACAGACCTTGATGCTTTGCTAGAGATGGCCTGCATCTGTCACCCCTGGGTTTCTGGATACTGGCTAAGGCTCTTGCCACCCCTATAGTGCCTTTTTTAGCCGATGTTCCAAAGACTAAATTACCACTGTAACAGCTATAAATAAATGCAATTTGAGGGTCATGTTGCTCAATGCTAAAAGTCTAAATTTCAAGATGCCCTTGCTCAAAGCACTCCTCAAAACAGAGAACATTGATATTTGTGCTGTAATGGAGACCTGGTTTAAAGCAGCAGAAAGCACCCCTGCACTACCAGGCTATAAATCATTCCACACCTTTCGGCCCCAGAACATGGAACGAAACTCCAAAGACTGTGGTTTCTCCATATTCATAGAGGATATCCACACCTCCAGACTAGTAGTCCAGCATAACGCATCTGAGATACTTCAGGTACAACTAACATTGGGTAAGACGGTGATTTAGGTCATAGCCTGCTATAGGTCTCCAACCATGTCCCAAGACTCTCACTCCACTTTCCTAAGCACCCTGGAAACTATTAGGGTCCAACCCAACACTCTTATACTAGGTGACTTCAACTACCCCTATCAACTTGGAAAACTACTCATGCACCAATACACTGGCCCAACATTTCCAGGAATTCATCAGTTCCAGTGTCTTGGACCAGCTCATTCTTACCCCCACTAGAGGAAGAAACATCCTTGACCTGGTTATTACTAACATGGGCAACAATTGCTCTACACCAATAGTCAATTCCTACCTGATTAGATCCGACCACAAACTAATCACCATGGAAATCCACATCTCATGCATACCCCCCCCCCCACACACACACACACACATACACACACACACAAAGGTAACTGCCATGAAAAACTTCTCCAAAGCTGACTTTGGTTTCCTAAAAACCGAGGTGGCTAACTTCACAGCATCCATGTCAACGGAAAATAGATGCATGACTGCTGAATCATACACTAATGCACTGTACAAACACGTACATAAATGCATGGAACTACCCAAACCCAACAGAACCAAGATGCTCTCCTCCAAAAAAAGGAAGGTAAACTGGTGGTCCGCTGCCATTAATAAAATCTACAATCGAAGGAAGAAACTTTTGGAGAAGAAGGTGAAGTCCCAAGACTGGAAAAACTCCCTTATTAGCCTCAAAAAGTTGATATTCCCTCATCAAAACCTCTAAAGCTAGCTATGAAGGCAGAATTGCGGCAAACACTAAAACCAACCACAAAGCCTTCTATAGTTATATCAAGAATCTCCATGGCAATACCCAGGTTTGCTCTGAGTTACTGCACAATGGTACCTTCTATACTGAGCCATTAGATATTGCCAACATACTGGCTGGCAGATTCATTGCCAACTTTACCCCTCCTCCCCAAAGGACCAATCACAATACCGGAGGAATGCCAGGCACCTAGCATTACTGCAGCACAAGTTAAAGCTGCATTGTCCAAGGCCAAGAATACAGCTTCCATGGAACCCAACAATATCCCTGGGTGTGTTTTACATGAACTACAAAGTGAACTGGCACCATATCTGTGTGCCTTGTTCAATCACAGCCCCACCTCAGGCTTTATCCCTACTGAATGGGCACTGCTACAGTCATCCCTCTCCATAAAGGGGGAGTGACTACAGACCCTAGGAATTATCATCCCATTAGCCTGATGAGTCTGATATGTCAGGCTATGGAGAGCATCATCATGGACCTAATTAACAAGGATATAGGGAATCTTCAAACTGTAGATCCCACTCAGTTTAGTTTTGTGAAAGGTGGATCATGCCTGCTCAACCTGGTTGACTTCATTGAGTCAGCCACCACAGCTGTGGATGAGGGCAAGGCAGTTCATATAGCCTACCTCCATCTGGCCAAGGCCTTTGATACCATTCCCCACTCAGGAATTACTGATAAACTCACCAAACTAGGCATCAACTCCTACATCACTAGGTGGGTTGCAAATTGGCTCACAGATAGAAACCACAATGTGAAAGTAGCAGACTCCAAGTCAGACTGCTGACCAGTCACGAGTGGAGTCCCACAGGGATCGGTCCTGGGTCCTCTCCTGTTTGGCATCTATTTCTTAGAAGTCCAAGCCAACATGAAGGGACTCTGGCTGACCAAGTCTGCAGATGACTGCAAGCTGGGAGCCATTATTAACTCCCCAAGTGATGTAGACATCCTGCAGAAAGGCCTTACTGAGACCAATGACTGGTGTCAAAACCATGGCCTTAAGCTTAATGCCAAAAAATGTGTAGTCATCTCCTTTGGTAAAAACTCAGTTCCCGCTAATTACCACATCGATGGGAGCACACTGAACACAGAAGGCATTATAAGAGATCTGGGGACACAGGTTGACAGCAACCTCTTCTTCATCCACCACATTGCTACTGTGGCCAGAAAGTCCTTCTATGTGGCACATCTCATTACCAAGGGTTTTGCATCCAGGAAGAAAGAGGTCATCATCTCTCTCTACTCTTCCCTCATTAGGAAAATCATCGAGTATAATGCCCCATTGGGCATGTACCTCACTAGATATATGCAACAGCTGTAAAGACCACAAAAGTACTTCATGAAAAGGATCCATGGCCTTGAACTCATGTCCTACATGGACAGACTGAAAAAACTCCAGCTATTCTCTGTCTCATATCATCTACTAAGAGGTGATCTCTGCTTGACTTACAAAGCCATGTCTGACCCAGCTCTGTTAGAAATGCTACAACTAAAAAAATCCCAATTCCTCCAAACCACACATTCGAGAGACCTCAACCTCATTACCACAATCAACAGAACATGCTGGAGGGACAGGTTCATAACCCAGACACTGCCCATGCTCTGGAATAGACTTCCCATACATGTCAAGCAGAGTACCTCACAGGCCCTGCTCAAGAAGGTGGCACAGTGGTGGAACGGTTAATGTTGCACCTCACAGCAAGAGGTTTTCCAGTTCGATTCTCAGCTGGGGTGCCTTCTGTGTGGAGTTTGCATGTTCTCCCTGCGTTCGTGTGGGTTTCCTCCAGGTACTCTGGTTTCCTCCCACATTCTAAAGACATGCAACTGGAGTGTTTCTCTCCAGGCCTCTGCAGAAAATAGGCTCTGTGTAGCCTAGTTGAACTTTCCCAAAATAAATAAATAAGAGAAATCTTGATGTGTGGATAGAAAATAGAAAGTTTACCACAAGGATCACTCCAGTGGCTCTACTTGATAGAGGCACTGGGACCTAATATTGGGTAGCATGAATCCAGGGAACTTCTATGGACTAGGCTTGTAAAGGCTCCAGGGCCATAAGCCTAGTACATACCTATGAATTATGCATGGTGCAAATAGTACTTAAAGTTGGGTGCACACTAGCTGCATTTTGATTTTGTTATTCAGATTTAGAGGTACATTGGCAACTGGCAAAATTTCTGTTGTAGTAATTAATAAATCTGTTAAAGATACTAATTTCAGAAGGTGCACATTTAAATTCAGATTTACTCAAAATGGCAATTTTAATAGAAGTTGTCATAAGTTGCTGGAGTGATATCATCTTGAACTTTATGCATTGATCTATTGTTCTTCTAAAGAGTTTATTTCAGTCCCATATGCAGTTGCACAGACAGACTTCCATTGTAATTGTTAACAGTATATGAAGAATAATTTACTATAATTCTTACTAGTAATTCCTTATACTCTGTGGTGTAACTATGTAAACCTACAGATTTTAACACTGTCTGGACTTAGTATGTGATGTTGATTTGATTTTACAGATATTTATTATTTGATGTCTCTTAAAAACCTGTTATAAACGTGCTGTTGTTGTCACGGATAAGTCTTTAATGATGATTTTTTACAAAGGTATCATCAGTACTGTCTCAATATATTACATATCGGTAATGTCTGTGGTCTTACTTGGTGTGTTGAGGTTTACACATGTGTTCCATAAGTTCTTCAGATTGTTATTTGTTGTAGTATTTGAATATTCAATGTAAGTTGAGTGATGTGAACTAATTCTGTGGTCTTTGGACTTCTGTAAAATATACATGTATTGTCAAGGGTTCTAATCCCCACGCAGACAATAAAAATATTACATTGTTTTGTTGATTTTACAAATGCTATGTATGAAGACATTGTTATTTCTTGCAATATGTTGCATCATTATTCATCACACGTAGTGTTATACATGCATAATGTTTATGTTGACATATGCTGTTCACAGAATGAAATGCATAAATGGGCTCAAACATAAATATTATCATGTGCATATCAATGTCTTTCAGATGGCCAGTTGTCTTAGGGTTGATGACATCTCCCTTCATGAAAATGACATTATAATTGATGTTCTCTGCCGACATGGAAGAAGACTCCTAGACCGTTCAGGTGATACTTTTTGGAGAAATGAAATCTGGACAGACCTCACAAATATGGTCAATGGAGCTGGAGGCCACAACCAATCCCATGAGTCCTGTAGGCAATACTGCTTGGACATGATTCTTCTTGCAGACAGCAGTGTGGCATGTTATAAGAGATTAAGGGATGCTGCCAGTGGTGGACCACAACTGACCTCCCAAATATTTCTGGCCTCACTACATACAACAAGAAAGGAGTGATGTATCCCTGGTAGTGGGATTAAAGATGGAGTTCCAGGACATACATGTTTGTATTTATTTCCATTACAAGGATGAGTATTGTGACAATCACTACATATTGCTTCATTATGGATATTCATCTATTGCTGTTTTGACTTACACCAGCAGAATTGAGCCATGACCACAATTCCACACAGGGTGAGGATGATGAATGTAAGTATAATTACTCTGGTACATCTGAGTTACAGACAGAGCAGTCTAAACATAATTTGTAATGCTATTTGCATTAATATTCACAGGTCCATCTACTTTGGGCCTACACGAGAGATCAGCAGGTGAGAGTGTCTATACTGTTTCTATGAACACTGCCTTGTTAGTGCCTCCACCTCATTTCATGACACTGCTGTTTACTGTTATATTGTTCTTTCTCTACCTCTGAACAACTTCTTCTTCATCTTTCGTCTGGTCCTATTAGGGGTCACCATGGTGGATTATCTGTTTCCATTTCCTCCTGTCTTCTGCATCTTGCTCTGTCACACCAACCACCTGCATGTCCTCTCTCAACACATTCATAAATGTTATATTAAGCCTTCCCCTTTTCCTGTTACTTGACAGTTCCTTCCTTAGCATCTTTCTCCCAATATACCCAGCATCCCTCCTTAGCACATGTCCAAACCAATGCAATCTTGCCTCTCTGGCTTTGTCTCCAAACCATCCAAATTAAGCTGACCCTCTAATATACTGATTCTTAATACTGTCCATCCTTGTCATACCCAATTCAAATCTTGACATCTTTAACTCTGCCACCTCTAGCGCTTACTCCTGTCTCTTCATCAATGCCATTGTCTCCAACCCATATAACATAGTTGGTTTCACTCCCCTCTTGTAGACCTTCCCTTTCACTCTTACTAGTACCCGTCTGTCACAAATCACTCCTGATACTCTTCTTCACCAACTCCACCCTGCCTGCACTCACTTCTTCACCTCTCTTCCACACTCTGAACTGTTGCTTCCAAGTATGTAAATTCATCCACCTTTACCAACTCTACTCCCTGCATCCTCACCATTCCTCTATCCTCCCTCTCATTTAAACACATATATTCTGTCTTAGTCCTGCTGACCTTCATTCCTCTCTTGTCTAGAGCATATCTTCACATTTCCAGAGTCTCCTTTACCTGTTCCCTACTCTCACTACAGATCACAATGTCATCTGCAACGTCATAGTCCACGGGGACTCCTGTCTGATCTCGTCTGTCAACTTGTCCATCACCATTGCAAATAAGAAAGGATTCAGAGCTGATCCTTGATGTAATCTGTCCTCCAACTTGAATGCATCCATCACTCCTACCACAGACCTCACCACTATCACACTACCCTCATATATATATATATATATATATATATATATATCCTGTACTACTCTCATGTACTTCTCTGCCACTCCCAACTTCCTCATACAATACCACAACTCCTCTCTAGGCACCCTGTCATATGCTTTCTCTAAGTTCACAAAAACACAATACAACTCCTTCTGACCTTCTCTATACTTCTTCATCAACACTATCAGAGCAAACATCACATCTGTAGTGATCTTTCCCGGCATGAAACCATACTGCTGCTCACGGATCATCAACTCTGTTCTTAATCTTGCTTGCCCTACTCTTTCCCATAACTTCATGCTGTAACTGATCAACTTTATCCTTCAGTAGTTACTACAGTTCTGCACATCACCTTTATTTTTAAAAATCTGCACCAAAACGCTTCTTCTCCACTACTCAGGCATCCTCTCACTTTTCAAGATTTCATTAGATAATCTGGTTAAAACTCCACTGCTATCTCTCCTAAATACCGCCATGCTTCCATAGGTATGTCATCTAGACCAACAGCTATTCCATTCTTCATCCTCTTCACAGCTGCCCTTACTTCCTCCTTGCTAATCCATTGCACTTCCTGATTCATTATCCTCATATCATCCATCCGTCTCTCTCTTGTTCTCTTCATTCATCAGCCCCTCAAAGTACTATTTCCATCTGTTCAACACACTTTCCTCACTTGTGAGTATGTTTCCCTCAATATCCTTTATCACCCTTACTTGCTGCACATCTTTTCCGTATATCCAGTGGAGGGGCAAGTCATGCATTATCAAGTGCAGATAGACCAGGTATGTTACAGCAAAATTGTCATAGCTATCACCAATGTGTAGCCCAAGTGATACCTAATATTTTTTGTCAATATTTTTCAATACAGGCCCATCTTGTGTACAGTTGTAACATCCATAACATGAGTATTTGCAGCCAGTATTACTGTGTTGTATATGTGATGCTGTTAGTACTTGTTTTGCTAAATGCACAACTGTGCTATCTTTTTCTTTACTTTCCCACTACAGTATCCACAGTACAACCCACAACCTCTACACAGCAGGAGTCTGTCAGTGGTATGATATTACATATGTTTAATACCTGTCCTTGCTGTTAATGCTGTAGTTGATCTCTGTTAATACTGTGTCCTTCTTACATTCATAGGTCAGTCAGCATCTCCGTACTCAAGTGCACATATGAATAACATGTGTATGTCACACATTCTGTATGTTTTAACCCCATTCACCTGGTAAATGGTGCAAATGATGTGATCAGTAATGCTGTTTTTTCCTACACTAGTTGAGGTTCACCCCAATGTAACACCACCATATTTCCACAAGTTTTTTTCCAGATGTGTTTTTATGCATCACATACATCATGTATTTGGCATGTAAACAGATCATATAGTCATGTTATATATATTCCATGTAACATGCACACAGTAGACTGCAAGTGAAGTCATTAGTATTTGTAACACTGCAGTGAAATATATATGCCGTATGTCTGTGATATCTATTATTGGATGTAGGCAGAATATTCTGATTGTATCTTGTGGAACATCAACTATCTGTATCATTCAGCAGCCCATCCAGTGATTATGACATTGTTCATGATGTGTCTCAGCATGGTAGTATGGCCCCTGGCACAGATGACCTTGAGTTCTTTGGAGAGTCCATCAATGAGGTTGACAGTGATGTTGCAGTAGATGCAGCCTCAGATGTGGAGGTCCACATGTCTGACCATTTAGAGGATGCTGCTACAGTGGATGTTGAAGAAGGTGAGGCCACTGACCAACACAATACAGCTGAGAGCAGTTCCACACAACAACCAGAGACATGGCATTGGTAAATGTAAGCGAGCAGGTGTTGTGCATGGCCAGGTGCCAGAGGGTGTCACCTCCTGTTGCAGGCAATTGAACAGTCACAACAACATCATCATTCAGAAGTCAATGCACTTGTCCATGCTACAGATCATGTGGCACACCAGCTACATGTCACACATGAAGGACAAGAGTGCAGACACAGTGAGATTATGGCTATACTAGCTGCTCAGAATGAGAGTCTGCTAGCTGTGACATGGCTCACGGAAACCTTGGTCTCTATGGTATTGCAGCAGTGTCATACTAGAAGCATGATTCTGCATTTCATGACTGTACTCAGCAGATTTCACACCTGTCCACAGAACCACCATTGGCCATTGAGCATCACTATCTGAGGTCCAACCTGCAAGGAGTTCAACTACTGACCCATCTGCTGAGGTCCTGCCAGTCTCAAGACCTTCAGCTTGTAGTCATGCTCCTTCATCTCAACATGGTGTTGTAATGTCTTCCATCTTCATTGAGGAGGAACTAGAGCAAGATGTGTCTGTATGTGGTTGCGGCCAGACATCAGCAAGTCATCCAAGACTGCTAGAATGTGCCCAACAGTGAAGTAAACATAGCTGGCTAATATTATTGCAACACTATTGAGCTGTGATATATCTTTTCTGAAATTAAAATTTCTGCATTATGTCCTGTGTGATTTCACTTTTTTCATGCCATCATATTGTGCAGATATGTATGTGTAATACTGGTGTGTGTCCCTTATTGTTTACCATACAGTGATATAACAATATGAGTGTATATGCATGCCTGTGTCAGTTGTGCCTTGAGTTAATGATCTGTGTGTTTGACACATTTACATAAGTTCATGTTGGAATATGTTATACTCATGTTTTGTGTGATGCTCAGTACATATATCTAGTGGGCACTTGCCATTAGATGCAATCTATGTTGCTGTAGTGGGAGCAACAACTGAACATCAATGTTCAATCTTTGTACTCATGTACATGTGGCTTGTCATGACTCAAGTGTTTGAGTCAGATGCTGCTGTCTTGCTTGAATCTCCACTTGTGGTCACACCCTATGTTGCCTATGCCTGTGACTTCTGTCCCCATATCCTTCTGCTTCTCCTCCAATACCTGTAGGATGTCTTCTTCAGACATTTGAGATTCTTGGGATCGTTCACTCACACCTGCAGCTAGAAGACCACAATGTGCTCTGGTTAGCATGTTGTGCAGCATGGCACACACCGCTATCATCTGCTCTGCCTTCCAAAATGTGCATTGCAGTGTGCCCCCAGATGAGTCTAGACATCTGAACTCAGGTTTCAATACACCAAACACATGTTCTGTGGTGTTTCTGGTTGCTGTGTGTGGTCTGTTGTAGGACGCCTGTGCAGGGTTTAATGGTTCATAGTACAGAGCTGTTAGCCATGGCTCAAGCAAATAACCACAGTCACCTGTTGTGGGGAATAAAAACACTTTTGGCCATAATGGATATTGTTGAGAGGTGTATCCTTAGACTGCATCTTAGCTGTGTTCCTGTACTTATCCAGTAGCAGTCCCTCATGTATTTCACCTTAATATAATGCAGCCCTGAATCCAATTTCCCTCCAAATGACAGTGTCATAGACACTTCCAAAGGGTATTGCCATGATATTTGTTATACTGTCATCTGCTGCACACCACAATATGGCATTTGATGGATGGACATCCCTTTCTGTTTATGAGCTGTCTGATTCTAGATAGACTCGAGTCTTGATAGCTATGTTTGTGCAATCTATTGCACTGAGTACATGGGGGAAGTTTGCTATATTATATAACGTGTGCATTACAGGTCTCTGCACCATGGTGGTGGATAGAAAAAGTACATAGTCATCCATCTTGCTGCACATTGCTTCCAGGAATTCTGCCAGAATATGACTGTCAGCTGTCTGTGATACACTTATAGCATCCCTATGGGTCTCTGGAATGTCCCAGATGCAAGTACAGTCAGGCTGACACACTTTGGTTTCAAGGGGATGGGGTTTCCTTGCAGGGTTTGCACAAACATGTGTGGGGCACACATGTTGCAGGCAGCCTCCACTAGTTGTCTGCCTAGATGATGTCTGTCAGTTATTTGCTGATTTGAAAACTGGTTTAGCTGCAGCCTTGCTCTGACTCAAGCTGTTTGCCTTCTAGAAAACACAGCCACAGCCTCATTTAAGGCTTGTATCACTGCAGCCTGTTGCAGTATATTAACAGCAGGCTGTATTTATGTAGGATTTTTGTTTTGCTATTGATTTTGCCAATATCTGTAGTATTTATCTGTATTCCTTGGCATTCAGAAAGTATGTGCCAAGGATTTTAGCAACGGAGTCAACATGGCTTTTTGTCGCATTTAAATTGCATTGTGTGTGCACAATGTGTTTTGGAATCAGTCATGTATGGAATCCCTAATTATCCTATGCTAAATACTTAAGTACTTGATCTACCTTCACTGTGACCTGTAGAATCTCATCCACAGCAGTGCAATGAATTCTTCCTTCGGCATGCTCCACTGTCTGCAACTAGCTTCCATGAGCTTTACAGAATCCAGCCCCACAGTTCTTCGCAAGCACCTTGGGCCAGATTCACGAAGGCTTGCATGGAGTCTAAGAGTAGTGTAAGACTTCAGACAGGCAATATGTCTGCCGAGCGATTCAGCAATAGCCGGCAGGGGCGTGTAGGAGAGCTCCTAAAACTACTCTTGCACGGACAGTGTTATGATATGCAAATTACCTCATTTGCTGCTGAAAGCTATGCAAATGAGGTAAATTAGCGATCCAGGAAAACTAACCTGTCTGTGGAAGAGTAGAGTTATTTGCAGAAATGTACTCCATTGGTAACGGAGTACCGTTCTGCAAATAGCAAAATGGAGCTATGACAGCTCCAAATAAAGAATGCATCCAGTTGAGGAAGCATGCCAAAGGCCATTGGCATTTTTATAGGTTGAAAATTAATAGAAATCATTTTTTCCCTGATCTCCGATGTTTAAGCATAGCACAGCGCTGCGCAAATGTGCGGCACTTAAAAAAAAAAACAGAAAATAATTAAAAAACAGCCAAAACTAGGCATGTTTAATAAAAAGATTATTCTGCCATGTAGGTGAATGGCAGGCTGAAGGCAACATGGCTACTGAGTAGTGGTTGCTAAGGGGGGAAACTCAGTTTGAGAGATGTAACCAAGCATTAGTAGGCAATCCTATGCAAATGAGGATAAGGATAGTGAATCCCAATTTTCCCTGGCATGTGAGCCATGTCCCTAGAGTGTAAGTGTAGGAGTAGGGGAGTAGTAGAGAAGAAGATAGGTGAAATCATGAGGTGGTATGTCTGAAAGACTGTAAGCTTATTGAAGCAGAGTGGCTTGTGTTTGATGTGAGTTGCTCAGGATTGCAAAAGGCGTGTCTACAGTTGTCCTAGCTGAAACCCAGAAACCGAAAGTGTTCACCGTGGATATAGTTGAAATTTCTTGCAAACATGCTTACACCGTGTGCGCACGTGTGCGCGCCTGTAAGCCTGTGTGCGCACGTGTGCACCCGTCTAAGCCTGTGTAAGCCTGTGTGCGTGCGTGTGCACCCGTCTAAGCCAATGTAAGCCTGTGTGTACGCGTGTGCGCGTGTTTGCTCTTGTTTGTGTGGTGCTGCCCCTTGTTGAAACAGAAAGGGAAAAGGAAGGAAAAGAAGTAGTAGGAAGTTAACCAAGGAGAACTAGCAGAGCTGCCAGGTGAAATAAATCAGAATCAGCCAATTACACAGGCAGTACACTAGCCCAGCCCAGCCCAGCACTTAAAACTCTGCAAACAACATTCCCCCATGTTTTTCTCAAAAACATTGCAACACTGCAGTATACAAAGAGTGAAAAATTAAAAAGCTTGACTCAACCAAAAAAATGTTAGGGGCTGCCATTACTATTATAAGCCAACATGTGCAAGATGCTGAGGGTGGTGCCATTGCGAATGCTGCTGAGCAACCCACAGAGAAGAGACGGAGAAGAGTGTACAGACCCATTGTAACCTACCAGGGGCTACATGAGCTGGAGATAGCGGAGCACTATAGAGTGGACAGAGACCTCCTGCAGCAAATTGTTGAGCTGTGCATGCCACATCTTGCACACAGAACCAACAGAGGGGAACCCATCCCTGTGGAAACCAAGGTATGTGTTGGCCTAAAAATACTAGCAACAGGTACCTTCCAGAGACCAACTGGTGATATGATGGGGATTTCACAGGCATCAGCATCCAGGGTACTGCACCAGTTCCTGAATGCCATATCAGCACATGTCGGTGATCATGTATATTTCCCCAATTCCTGTTAGGCATTGGCCAGCAATATGCATCTTTTCCAGCAAATAGCGGAATACCCTGAGGTAGTGGGTGCAACAGACTGCACGCACATACACATCAAAGCACCAGCCAGTGAGCGGGGTAGGGCCTACATCAACCGCAAGGGTTTCCCCTCCATCAACTGCCAGGTTATGTGCGATGCCCAGGGCATAATACTGAATGTGTGTGCTGGCTGCCCTGGAAGCAACCACGATTCCCATATCTGGCATCTGACGCAGCTGTACCAGACGTCCTTTGCCCAATGTTTCTGACAGTTAAAAACTCAAACGCCCTGGAACAGCTGGTCACCACACCCACTAGAGGTGACAACATACTGGACTTGATCATCATCAACATGGTGTACCAGTGTTCCACAACAGAGATAAACCCCTCATTGGTAATATCAGACCCCCCCAGTCAAGGAAACCACTGTGAAGACATTTTTAAAAGCAAACTGCACATTTCCCAAGACCAAAGTGGAAAGTTCCAAAGCTCCCTTGCTGTAGGATAATGCTATACAATCTGCCGAATCATTTACAAGTACATTCTACAAGCATCTACAGGGCTGCATGGATTGAGACATCCCAAATAAAACCAAGATGCACTCTTCCAAAAATAAGAAACCAATCTGGTGGTCATCGCCCATAAATAAGCTATACAACAGAAGGAGGAAACGAACACATGATAGAGCAAACTTCACAAAAGGAAAGGCATCACTGATCATTATTAGGAAGACACAATGATCGCTCATAAAATAATCCAAGGACAGTTTCTAAAGACAAATTGCCAAGGAATGTAAGAATAACAACCACAAAGCCTTCATTAGCTATACCAAACATTTAGGTGGCAACTTCCAAATATGCTGTCAGCTACTGCAAAATGTCAAGAAATGCACTGAACCAACTTACATTGCCCACATCCTGGGGGACAAGTTCAGTGAAACCCCCCCCCATCACCCCCAAAAAGGCCTGAGTCCATCCCAGAAGAATGCAGTGCCCCAGACTTCATGGACATGCTGGTAAAAACAGCCCTCTCCAAAGCTAAGAACACAGCATCAATTGGGACTGGATGGTGTCCCAGGCTGCATCTTAGATCAGCCCCAAAAGGAACTAAACCCTCACCTACATTCACTGTCCAGACTCAACCTTACCACAGGCTATGTACCCAAAGAATAGCATACAGCAACAGTCATCCAGCTCCACAAAGGGGGTGCCACAACAGAACCTGGAAACCATTGCCCTTTATGTCTACTCAGCCTGGTCTGCAAAGCTATGGAGCAAATTGTCATGGAACCCATAAAGAGAGACATTGGGGACCTCCAGACCCTGGATTCTACCCAACTTGGCTTTGTTAAAGGCAGATTCTGCCTCCTAAATCTAGTTGACTTATTTGAAACAGTTACCAAGGACATAGATGGAGGTAAAAGTAGTCCACACAACCCACCTGGACCTCACTAAGGCCTTTTGACACCATTCCCAACCCTGTCATCATGTACAAGCTTACCAGCTTGAACATTAACAGCTATGTCACAGGATGGGTGGCCAACTGGCTCACAGATCAAACACACATGTTCAGAGTTGTGGGTGCCATGTCCGACTCTAAACCAGTCACAAATGGCATCCCACAGGTCTTGGTCCTGGGACCCCACCTGTTCAGTAGATACTGCTCAGAGGTACAGGCAAGCACAGGATGAGTATGGCTGAACAAGTTTGCAGATCACTGCTAACTGTGGTCCATAATTGACTCTACGACTGACACAGACATCCTCCAGAAGGGTCTTACAGAGACAGATACCTGATGTCAAAACAATGCCCTCAAGCAGAATGCCAAAGAATGCATAGTCATCCCCTTTGAATAAAACAAAGTGCACACAAATTACCACATAAGTGGTAATCCAGTATGTATGGAGAAAGTAATTATGGCCCTGTGGACCCAGGTAGATAGTAAACTCTCCTTTGATGATCACATGACCAAAGTGTTTAGAAATTCCTTCTATGTAGCCCACCTAATGTCACCTAATGTAACCAACTTTGTCAAGGCTGATGATGTCACCATCCTACAAATATACCTGTGGAAAAGAGAACTCCCTGTAATGTGTATAGCGTGTCATGTTAATGCGCACTCTTCTAGTATCATAAAGTAGTTAGGTAGGGGTTTGAATCCTGCACTTAACAACTGTGTGTGATCTCCTTGGAGAAACGCAGCCTTTTTGGAGACTAATAAAACACCTTAAAAGTGGTATACTTATCTTTGTCAAGTCTGATGTCACCATCCTACAAATATACCTGTGGAAAAGAAAACTTCCAGTAATGTGTATAGCACATCATGTTAATGCATACTCCTCTAGTATCATAAAGTAGTTAGGTAGGGGTTTGAATTCTGCACTTGAAAAGTGTGTGTGTGTGTGTGTGTGTGTATATTCTTGGAGAGGAACAACCTTTTTGGAGACTACTAAAACACCTTAAAAGTGGTATACTTATTTTGTCAAGTCTGATGATGTCACCATCCTACAAATATACCTGTGGAAAGGAAATCTTCCAGTAATGTGTATAGCATGTCGTGTTAATGTATACTGCTCTAGTATCGTAAAGTAGTTAGGTAGGAGTTTGAATCCTGCACTTTGGTGAGTGTGTGTGACACTGTTGGTCAATGTGTCGTGGGTTTTGTTTTTACTACTGTATGACATATCACTATGACAACAGTATGTGCATTGCACATGTTAGGTAGCTGTTTGGCAAATACACATACGTACATGTGACCTCAATTATTGCATAGGTGGGAACCCTGCTTTCTCCATGAACACATCTGTTATCTTTGCCAGAGTGTGCTGCCACTTTCCAGACCTTAGGTCACATCTGTATGCTTGTGACAAGCCCAGCCACTGCAGTATCCCTGGCCTAGGTCATCCGTTTCACACACACACTCATTATGGATTTTATTGAATAGTGTGAGTGAGGGTTTATGCCTGAGGTATATTTCAGACCTGTTCAAACACAGCAAAGTCTGTCAATGATGGCTATTCATTATAGGTGTACAACAACCTTTGTGAATATGCATGCAGACCCCTTATTGCTTATGTGATCCACCGAGGGATTTCAAAATACCTTTGGAAATGTGATTACCAAAGGAGAGATGATGTAACACTTGGCTGTATGTACACATCGGTACCTGTTCAACATGTTGGGGGCTACTACCTATGTGGTACTGTGGGGATACTATGTTTTGTAAAGGTGGATGTCTATGATTTAGTTGGCTTATAGCTTTACAGCATGGGTTTGACAACAGGTATCTGTATGATACCCTTCTGGAGGATGTGTGTGTCATCTGGAGAATGCATTATAGGCCACAGTATGCATTTCCAGACGTGGACAGACATATCCCTATTGTGTTTGCTTGCACCTAAGAGAGCTATATGCCAAACAGGAGTGGTCCCAGGAATGGGTGCAGGTGAATACCACTGGTTACTGGCATAGTATAGTACCTGAAGGATCCAAATGTTACTGTGTGTCCTACATCTGTGTGTCAGTTGTCAAGACATCATCTAACGATTGTTTATGGTCAGGCTGTTGAGGTTAAGTATACTACCAGAATGCAAACCAATGGCAGATAGTAACAGTATCACCCACAGCACAGTGTCAAACCATGTCATACACACATGTGTACCCAAGTTCCAAAATGTGTATAGTATAATGCATACTGGCCACCAATAGAAACTATGGAGTGTTAACACTGTCTAATACAGGGCATGTCACACTGCCCATGTGTCTACTATGCATGTACATGCAGACAGTGCACCTCCACCATGTTCACAAATGTACACCTGCAGATCTGTGATGCACACATCCCAGATGCACTGTCCACTCTCTTACACATGCTGCCAATACTACAGAAATCAGCCAAGTGGCAAGTGGGTGGACAATACACTATTGGAATTAACACTGGTGTAAGCAATACTACATTGACAATCATAGCTTTAATGCATCATGCCTGTTCAGCTACACCTTCAAGGATATCATTACACTTTACTGCTGACAACATGCCAACATTGCTATACTGCTAAAAAGTCACCTTGTGCATCAGTACCATGTTAGCCTGTTCCTGCATCAATGTTACAGATGACAGGTGGTTGCACAGGTTTCATCATATGCACAGGGTGTGTTGTTGGTTTGCCAGAGGCCTACATTGAGCCATACAATCGACATGTATGTGTGTGTGTGTGTGTGTGTGTGTGTGTGTGTGTGTGTGTGTGTGTGTGTGTGTGTGTGTGAGGGCCAGAAGTACTGCTATGAGCCAATGTAATGTGTGCGGGTATGTGTTAGCCCTAGATGTCTGGTTTATGTGTGTGTGTGTCTGCATGCACACAGTTCCACCATGTGGCTGCCATATACGGGGATTTGTGGGACAGCCACAGACTGTAAATGCCAGGCTTTACAGATCACCATCTTTGGCCATGGATACGGTACCTGTGCCCGGAAGGGGTGCTACTGACAGTATCAGGTACTAAGCCAGACTGGGTACTATCCTCAGAGGTAGACATATGTACACTGGACCCAGGTCCCTGCTAGGACTGGCCAGAGCCACGTGCATTTGGTCTTCTAGAATGGTCTATGGACAGCCCACCCCAACATTGCTGGGGCTGGTACTGGCACTATGGGAGCGGCTGTGACTTGAGGGACATCCGCGGCGACTGCCAGCTGCTGATGTTGCTGGCATATGTCCACGTCAATGTCTAAACTGTCCCGCACTGTCCTGACACATGGACATGACATTGCGGAGGACATCTAATGTCTCACCCCAACATCTATCTGTGACCTCAGTGTAATTATGGATGGCACCTGCTAGGTCACGGATATTGTCATTTAAAGTGGTGTTATGTGCTCTCTGTGGCCTTAGTCCCTGTCTGGTGTACCGTTCAATACGTGCCTGTGCATCCATGACAGCCTGGAACATGCATGAGGTTGTAAGACCTGTGGCACGTCTGCCAGGGGCATGATGGCCAGCAGTGTTCCGACAAAAACCCCTGGACATCTGCCTATGTGGTACTGTTCCAGACATCTGGGTATGGTTGCTGTGTCGGGATGCATGTGCCATAGATACCACACTGTCCTGGCCAGTGCCAACTGTACACTGTCCCTCAGCTAAGGGCATTGGTGATGGATGTATTGGCAGTATGACTGTGTGCATGGATGGGGTGGACACTTGTTTACTGTCGATTGGTGGCCCAACGACAGACCCTGGCAAACATGCCTGTGCCTCAACACACCTATCCTCATTATCACTTTTTGTGTCAGTGACATCAGGTTCCCTGCTGCAGTGAACCGGCCCAACCTCAGCACCTGTGAGAGGAAGACAGGAAACACATTTTACGACCTATACATGATGTCAGAACACGTGCACACTAGCACACAAGCACACATGAACACATGCACACATGAACACATGCACATATGAACACATGAACACATGCACACATGCACACATGAACACATGCACACTTGCACACATGCACACATGAGCACATGCACACAAGAACACATGCACACATGCACACATGAACACATGTACACATGCACACAAATACACTCCTCACTAAACCAGACACACACACACACACACACACACACACCACTAGCAATCCAGAACATACTCAATAGTGGTTGATGGTGGGGTACAGTATCACAAGCCAAACAGTCATATCACACGTGTCAGCATGCAGGACGTGTGTTGCTCAACAGCATGCAGTGCGAGTGTAGACAGTCTTTGCTAATAACAGTATACATGGCTTTGATGCATGTGTGTTGTTGTTCAGTGATTGGCCTCACCCTGGAACGCAATGTGTACATGGACACAACATTGCTGTGCAAGTATTAAAAGCTCTTCAATGTCCTGTGCACCATCACTCACAGGTATACATACCATGGCTGGATGTGTATCTTTGTGTCACATAGATATCCATTTTTGATTAGAGCGTCTGTGTCTTTAGCAGATAATTGTGGACATAGGTTTAGCTCATGAATGCTATGTATACACACAGGATGAGTGGTGCATGTATACCTGATGGAATACCATTGCTCAACATAGCCATTGTACAGTGGTTATGGTGAGTGTAGAACATATTCACAGGCTCATAGGTAAGTAATAGGCTATCTGCCCATGGGTATTTATAAGCCTAACATTTCCTCCCCATTTTCCCAAATTTTGGCATGTGCCACCTAATGGGATTACAAACAAATTTTCAAAATTTTAAAATTAACCTACCCCAATTTTGTTGGGGCAATTTTAACACCAAATAGATTTACAAGAATTATGTGTTAAATTTTGAAATGGGGGATTATGATATTTATGGGCATATGTTTCACCAACACAATTTTAAAAGGGGGTGCAAAAGAAGGGGTAAGTGTTGTTTTTCTAAAAGGGTTACTGGTTTTAAATTTGGTTAGGGTTATTTTCTTTTGAAGGTTTATTCTGCACTCTTTTGGGAAAGGCTACTTGTTCTAAATTTGGGGAATTTTTTGGTTTAAAAACTTTTAAATGCCCGTTTTTTAAAAAGTTTCTTCTGGAAATTGGGGCCCCCTTTTTTAAAATTAAAAAGGTTCCCGGTCTGCACTTTGGGGAGGCCCGGTTTGCCCTTTTTTTGAAAACTAATTTCCCTTTTTAAGGCTTTTAGTGCCTGTATTTGAACTGTTTCTTACTGAAAAAAACCCCTTTTTTCCCTTAAAGAAAGTTACCCGTTTTTAAATTTTTTTTTGTTTGTAACCTTTTTTTGTTTCCTTTTTATTTCCCTAAATCAAATTAAAAAAAAAAGCACTTTTCAAACCCCTTCCCTTTATCCCCTTTTTCCCCATTGCCCCTTTTTTAATTATTTCCCTTTTTCACTTAAAGGTTCGTTTTTCAAATTTTTCCCCTTTAATTCCCGGGGGCCTTGGGGAAATTTAAAGTTTCCGGCAACCCCCTTCCCCCTAACAAATTAAAAATTAAAAGGGAACCTATACCCTACAAACTCTCCTTGACCTTTTTCCCGTCCCTTTTTAAAAAAGGAAACCCCAATACTAAAATTTTCCCGTCCAAAGGTCCCCGGCAAACCCCTCTCCAACTGGGTTAAAAAAAATCTTAAAAGGGAAGACCTCCCAGACACCCCGCAACCCCCTCCCCCCCCAACAAATTAAAAGATGTGGAAAGCAACCCTTTTAAGGGCCAAAACTGGAAACCTTTTTAAATCTCTAACTTAGGAAATGGCCCCCTTAAACCAAATCAAAGGGGGAAGGGGAAAAAACTCCTTTTCCAGGTCCCCACATAACCAACCCCCAGGCAAACCCAAACAAATAAACATTTCAAAAATACTGAGGCCCCCCTAAATAAAAAAAAACTCCTAAACAGAGCCCAAAAACCAGACCCACCCAAGCAACTTACCCCACCAAAATAGCCACAAAGAAAACAAAGTCAATTTCAACAATTGGTTTTAAGTAAAAGGTGATTTTAAAAAGGGGGCCCCTGTGTCCCGGGGGACCCGTGAAAAAGGAGAAGGTAGGGAGGGTTTCCCCGTTGGGTTTTTAGGAAATCCCCCCATAACCACAAGGCCCCAAAAAAATCCCCCTCCAATTCACAAATAAGAAAATAAAAAATTCATTAATGCCCGGTTAAATCTGAGACCACCTCCCTTACATGGGGAAAAGAAGGCATAAAAAAAGGAAGGGTCCTGGGGCAAGCCCCAGGTTATACCCTACCTTTTTGGCCCCTCTTACCCCACCAAAGGGGGTGAAAACAATATTTAAAAAACCCCCCCCTTCCCTTTCAACAATTTGGTTTTAAGGGTTCCCTTCCAAAGGGGTAAAAAGCCTTGTTTAAACCTGGGAAGACCCCCTCCCTCCCCAAACCCCCCCAGCCCTTTCCCAGGAAAAGGTTGAACCCCTTCCAAAAACCCATTTTATATTGGGGGGCTTTTTTACCCCATAGTGGGCCTTTTTTCCAAGGGTCCAAAAAAACCCCCCCAAAGGTTCCAAGGGGGTTTTTAAAACTAAAGTAAAACTTTTCCCTCCCCCAAAAAAAAACCTCTGGAAAACCCGAAATCCCAACATGGGGAAAATCTATCTTCCCGAACCCGAAATGGTTTCAAGGTTAAAACAACCCCCCAAAAATAACCAAGGTTTTTCCATCCCGGCCCCAAACCCCCCGGCCCGAAAAACCCCAAAAAATTTGAAAAATTTTAAATTTCCCCAAAAGATAACCCAAACCCCGGTTGGGGGAAAATAAGGGCCCCGAGAGAAACCTTTAAAACCCTTTAAAACCCTTCCCGGAAAAGCCTGGTCAACCCCCTCCCAAAAAAAACCCCAACCTTTCCGGGAACACCCGGAAAAAATTGGGAAAGGCCTCCCAAAAAACCCTTTTAAAGGGGAAAATTCAATAACAAAATAAAAGGGAAGGGATTCTCTGTCCCCAAATTTGCCCCAAAAATTCCAGGAATTTTTTAAAACTCAAAGCTTTGGAAAAAATTGACCCGGAAAAAAGGAAAACAAGGCCTTTTTTTATTTTTAAAAATGGGGGGGAAACCCAGAACCAAATTATCCCAAAAAGGAAAAAAACAAGAACCCCCAAAACCAAATCCCCACTGAATTCCCCAAATTTTCCCCCCCCCCACCCCCTGCCCCCCGAAAACCAAGTAAAACTTCTCCAAAGCAAAAACACACCCCCCCAAAACCGAGGGGGGGGTTTCCCCAAACCCCCAAAAAAGCCCCCAAAACCCAAACCATAAAACTATGAACCCCCTTTCAGGAATGCCCCAAAAATCATAACAAATTTCCCCTTAAAATAAAACCCAATTCCGGGCAGCCCCTCCTGACTGGTTTGGCCAAAACCATAAAACAAACCCCATAAATAAAAAAGGGGAAAAACCCACAGATGGAAAAAACCAAAAAAGGGGGTTTGAAACAGATTAGCCCAAAAAAACCGGGATTTTTTTAAAATCCCAAGGCCATTTTAGAGGGGAAAAAGCCACCGGAAAAAAAAGGTTAATACAATTTCCCCCCTTTTTTATGTTAAAAACCGGGGGGGAAAAATTCCCCAAAAGTCACTTAGGGGGCCCAAAAAAACCAAAAACAAAACCCACAAAATTGAAATTGCTGGGGCCCGGTTTAGCCCAAACCTTCTCCCCCCCCCCCCAAAAAGGGTTTATCCCGGGATCTTTTTTCCCAAATTTTTGATGGGCCAAAGGAAGGGGCTGTCTCCAAAACAAAAAACGCAAATGGGACCATTCCCCCCTTGCCAAAAAACTCCCAAAAGGGCCCCAAAAAACAAAAACTTTGCCCAACCAGGGCCTTCAAGGTAAACCCAAAAGTGATACAGGGAAAAAAAAGTGGTCCCTTCCACAAAGGTGGGGCCTCAATGGAACCTTGGGAAAAAAGGGGCCCAAAATTTATAGCTTTCTTTTCAAACCTTGGAAAGGGTTAGGGAAAAAATTTTTAAAGATAAAATTTGGGGGTTCACACTGGGTCCAAGGGTTTGGCCCCTTTTTAATGGCCCAAAGATCAAAGCCCCTTTAAACCTTTGATTTTTTTGAAACAAAAACCCCAAAAAACCTTACCGAGGAAAAAGGGGTCAAAAAAGCCTATGGCCCGCCCCTTAAAAAACCCCCAATTTTCCCCAAAACCCCCTCGGCATTTTAGATAAAACCACCAACCCAAAAATTTAAACCCCCGTCACCTTAGGGTTCCCAAACCCCCGGGCTCAAAAGGGCAAAAACCCACACAAAAAAATTTGGGAATTTCTGGAGGGGGCCCTTCAAGGACTCAAAAACCCCGTTCCCGGTTGGCAATCCCCAAGGCTCGTTTTGGGAATCTTTGGGGGTTGGGGAAAATATTTCCCGGGGACAGGCCAAACGGAAAGGACGTTCTAACCCAAAAAATTCAAAATTAATTTAAAATTTGGGAAAACCCAAACCAAATCTCTAGGGAAAAAGCCCTAAAAGGGGCCCCATAGAAACCAGAACCAAAAAAATTTTTGGGGCCAGACCGGGCCTTTAGCTTTTAAAAGCCCAAAAGGTAATTTACCCCCCTTCAAAACCAAAATTTTTACAAATTCCCCCAAAAGGGGAATTCCTAAACAGAAGGGGGTTTGGGGACCCAAATTTATAGGGTCTCCATTTGGAAAATGTGGCCGTGGTTGGGGAAAAAATTTTATATTGGCCCACCTAATCCATGAAAATATTAAAATTCTTGGATCAAAGGTTATGTTTTCTTTATCAACCTCCATCCAAGGCCCCCTAATTAGACAATTTTTTGGGATGTCCTTTACCCGGGTTACCTTCCCCGCAATGGAAAGCCCCAAAAGACCTCAACCAAGGGGAAACAAAGGGCCCCAAACCAGAAAGCCATTTTTGCCCCCTTTTAAAGAAACCCACTTTCCAGTGGGCTCCGCCTTTCTTCCCCGAGGGCCTCTGTGGCCTTTTTCGTAAACCAATGTCCCCCCGGGGAATTTAAATGGACAATTTTCTCCCCCTCAGAAAATTTTCCAAAAATCGAGCCCATGGGTCCAAACTTTAACCCCACATAAATTAAATAGGCATGCTAACCCGTTTATAACCCGAGGTCTTACCGGTAAAACCCCGTTCCGGGTTGGCCCCCGGCCCCATTGAAAATTGTTCGGGTTTTGTTTTTGGAGGGGGACCCGGACCCGGACACTTTTTCCACCCGGGGAGGGGAGGAAGGATTAACCCCAAAAGGGCAAGCTTTTTAAAATGGGTGGTGGGAAAAACCAAAAACACTCTGGTGGGCCCCTTATAAAAGCCCTTTTGGGGAGTAGTATTTTTCCCCATGGAAAAACCTTTAAACCCTTAAAGTGGGGCCGGCCGGCAAAATAGGGGGGGACCCGAACCAGACCTGGTTTAAATTACCTTTTACCCAGTTTTTACATGGGTTTTTAAGGTGGGGGAATTGGGAAAAAATTTTAAAAAATAAAGTGTTTTGGGAAGAGTGGCCCCATTTAAAAATCTACCAAATTTATATATTATTGGCTGTGGGATAAAATTTAAAAACTTAAATGTGAAATTTACAGGCCGGGTCTTAAATTTAAAACCCTGTTTTTAAAAACCAAAAAACCGTTTTAAGTATACAAAGTTGGTGTTGTGGCAAATTTTACCAAACCCGCCACCCAAGGGAATACAAATAAAAGCCAAAAAAAATTTTTTTGGGAAAGTTGTGTATTCAGTATTACCCGTTAAAACCCCGTTCTGGGTGGAAATCCCGCCAAAATTTCACACATGAAATTTTGGGGTATGTGTTTCAACTTACATGGCCTTTCACCTTTAACCTTAAAACACATTTTAATTTGGGAAAAAAATGTAAACAAAAACTTAACCCCGATGGGTTTCCCGTGCCTTGCTTTTTCAACCAAAACCTTTTCCAAAGGATTTAACGTTTGGGTCAGGGCAACAAAAAGTGGTTGCCAATGTGGGTTTTAATCTTTGGTTTGGGTACAATTTTGGTTTTTAAATCACAGGCCTAAGGGTTTATTTCCAAAAAGTACCAACAATAAGGGTACATTCTTTTTTCCCCAAAAGTCACACCACAATTCAACACCAAGGGTCGAGGTAACCCTAGTTTTTTACAAAGGATCCATTTTTCCCGGGTGGCTGGCCTCCATGAAGAAACAGTTTCCCCGTTTTGTTGTTCCCCCAAAAACCCCCAACCCAGGAACCCCCTCCAAAAATCTGGGGGGGGAGGATGGATAACCCCCCCCCTTGGCAAGCCCGTTTGGGCCCGGCCTTTGACACCCTGCTTTAACATGTCCTTAAGAAACCCCTGAGGGGATTGGGGGCCTTTCCCCATAAAATTTGGTTATTCATGATGCTTTAATAGGACCTTTTTTCTTTTTAAGGGGGTTTCCGGTTATGCCCGGTTTTCCCCCGGGTGGTTTTTGAGGGAAAAAAAGGGTTTAGGCTGAAACCCAAGGTTGTTTTTTCAATTTCCCAAAATGGGCTTTTTAAGGGTTTGGGGTTTTGGGGAATACCCTTGGGAAATTTAAACAATATGTGTTTGGAAAACAAGTTTTATTTGGGAACTTTAACCATTTAAAGGTACAGATTTTACCAAAAGGGGGCTAATGCAACCATTGGCTTAGGAGGGTTTTCCCCACTTTCAATAAACATTTTCCGTCTCCCCCTCCTAATTAATATATATTAAAAATTTCTCAAAACAACAAAAAAACCATTGGTTACAACAGAATACATTAGGCACAATCACCACCTTTCCCCGGGGGTATATTTTTAAGGTTTAAAAAAAATTTTGTAAAAAATTGCAATTTTTGTAAATCCCTTAAGGGGTTTTACCCCGTATTTTCACCTATTTTGGTGGGAACCCCCGCCCCAACAAAAATTCCCCCATTTCCCCCAAATGTATATACCGCCCGTATGCTTCTTTTTTGCCCAAAATACAACCACTTAAAAATCCTTTAAAAACCTTACCAACTTTAAGGCCAAACCCCACAAACATTCAGACCCTTTTTTAAAGCACAAGGTAAAAACCCAGATTAACTTTATGTGTACCCTAAAGGGAAATGTTGTAAATCCCTTACCCCAAAAATTACCTGGGGTTTTAACTGGAAAAGGGTTACAGGAACACAAAAAAGGGGTTTAAAGGGAAAAGTAATTAACCCTACTTGGGTTTGGGCCACAGTTTAATGTTTTTTACACATTAATTTGGGTTTTTCCCGCAGGTTTTCCCAATCCCAAAAAGCTTAAAGTCTTTTACCCAAAAAATTTTCACACCGTCAAAAACCAAGGGAAAAAGTTTGACCTTTTAAGCCATACTTTTTTTTTCCCCTGCAAAGCTCACATTTTGCCTGGGATAGAGCAGGGCACTCCCTGAAGAAAAAGTTTTTCCCCTAAGTTTCAAATATTAAAGTTACCTTCAAAAATTCACCATCCAAAAAAATTTTGTTCAACCTTTTCCTTTTTTAAATTTTGAACAAATTCTGTTTTTTTTCGGGTTATGGTGGGGGTTGGCTTTTTCCCTATTTTTTGGTTTTTTAAAGCCTTAAGGGTTTAAGGTACCCTGGGTTTTTGGACCCCATGTCATTTTTTCCAATTGGGGGCCCCTTTCAAGCAGAGCCTGGGTGAAATTGGGGTATTTTCCCTTTTCAACCCCAAACATAAATTTAAATTTATGGGGCCCTTTGTTTAAATGGGGAGCTTTTTTTGCTTTGGGAATTTTTTTTGTTCCCGAAGGGTTTGGGGGGTTTTTTCTGAAAAAGGGAAATTTAAAATTTTTTCCCGCCTGTTTTTTTATTAGGGGACAAGGTTTAGGTCTCCCCAAAATGTAACCAAATAAGGGATTTTGATTTTTTTTTACTTTAACAAATTAACGCCTCTGGGTTTGAATGTTTTATTTGGCCCGAAGGTAAACCTTCTGGGTTTTTGGGCCTTTCACAGTTTGTGTTTTTTTGTTTTTAAAAACGGTCTGAAAAGGCAATTCCGTTTGAGGCCATTTTAAAACCTTTGTGAAAAAGGTTTTTGTCTTTGGGGGGGGTTTCCTTTCTTGATTCTTGTGGGGTTTAAAAAGGGGCATTTTTACTCTAAATGGGTTTTTATATGTAGTAAGGGAAAAACCCAAACCCCTTTTTTCCCAAGAACATTTTTTTTATGGGATTCCACTTTCCTTTTCATTACTTTTTTGGCATGTTAAATTTTTTCAAAAACCCCTGTTTCCCCTGTGGCCCATGGTCTTTTAAACATTTCGGTTGGGAGACTACCCCCTTGTTTTATTTTTTGGGGAGAGAAAAACCCCCCAAAAGGGGTGAAAGGGATTTTTGGTTGAGGATGGGTTTGCCCAGGGAAAACTTTGCAAAAAACAACCCTCCCCCTAATATTTAAAAAAAAAATATAATTTTAAATAAATAACCCAAATTCAATCCCAAAAAATCCATTGGGGTTTCCCTCAGAATTAAAAGGGACTTTTCAGCCAATTTTCAGGGGGAAAATAATTTTAATTTTGAAAATACAGTTTAAATTAAAAAAAATAAATTTTCAAAAAGTTTTTAATCATTTAATTTCTCAACCCATTTTTAACTTTACACCCCATTTCTCAACATTCAAAACCTAAACCCAAAAAATTTAAAAAACTTTTTTAAAAAATTTTTTTATAAACCAAACATTTTAAACGCTTGTTTTAAAAAAAACAAAATAAACAAAATGGAAAAAAAAAATATATTTTTTGTTTCCCCCCTTTTCCCCCAAAAGTTGAAAAAAAAGTTTCCCCTTTCTTATTAATCAAAATGCTTAAAAAAAATTTTTTTGAAAGATTTTTAAAAATTTTTATTTTATCACAAAGGTCCAATTTTAATCCTTTTTTCCACAACTTTTTTCCCGGTTGGGCCTTGCTTTTAACTGAACAGGGGTTTACTTGAGACAAGTAATTTAGGGGTTTTTTTATATTCAAATTAAATTAAAAAACTAGTGGTTTTTCCGGGTTTGTGTTTGCAACATTAAAATATTCTGCTTGAAATTTTCAATCCTGTTTAAAATGCTGTTTTAACCCAAAAAGCCCGTTACCTAAAAAAAATAAATGGAACAATTTTGCATTTTAAAAAAACCCCGACTTTTCAATTACAGTTTTTTGTTTTTCCCCCTCAACAGCTTTCAAAACCCGAAAAATTTTCCAAAAGGCAAGGAATTATCAGGGGCCCCCGTT
This sequence comes from Protopterus annectens, assembly GCF_019279795.1. Classification (NCBI taxonomy): domain Eukaryota; kingdom Metazoa; phylum Chordata; order Ceratodontiformes; family Protopteridae; genus Protopterus; species Protopterus annectens. The sequence continues at coordinate 1,883,365,932 of NC_056743.1, forward strand.
AATATGTTTGAATTGGAGTTTCAAAGTTTTTAAGGGGGTCTTTTTAAAAAACAATACAGGTTTTAAAAAATTGTTAAATTTTTTGTAAAAAAATTTTGTTTTTTCAACCCTTTTTTTTTCTTTGATTTTGATGGGTGTTTTATAAACTCTTCTCTTTTTTCTTTTCCAAACTTAAGGGAAAATTCTGTGGGGCCCTCTTTTATCCCTTCTTGACCCTAATTTTTTAATTTTTGAAAAATTTCTTTATTTTTTTTTAATTCAGAATTCTAAAACCCAAACCCTTTAAATTTTTCAGGGGGCCCCCCCCCCCCCCCCCCCCCCCCCCCCCCACCCCCCCCCCCCCCCCCCCCCCCCCCCCCCCCCCCCCCCCCCCCCCCCCCCCCCCCGCCGCCCCCCCCCCCCCCCCCCCCCCGCCCCCCCCCCCCCCCCCCCCCCCCCCCCCAAAAAAAAAAAAAAAAAAAAAAAAAAAAAACAAAAAAAAAAAAAAAAAAAAAAAAAAAAAAACAAAAAAAAAAAAAAAAAAAAAAAAAAAAAAAAAAAAAAAAAAAAAAAAAAAAAAAAAAAAAAAAAAAAAAAAAAAAAAAAAAAAAAAAAAAAAAAAAAAAAAAAAAAAAAAAAAAAAAAAAAAAAAAAAAAAAAAAAAAAAAAAAAAAAAAAAAAAAAAAAAAAAAAAAAAAAAAAAAAAATTTAGTTTCCCTTTCAAAATGCTTTTTTTGGGCCAAAAAAAAATTTTTCTTTCCCCGTTTTTTTTTTTCCCCCCGAAAAAAAACAAGGCCCCCTTAAGTGACAATTTTTTGGCTTTTTTTTTTTAAAAAAGGAAACCAAATTTAAATTTTAAAAACCCCGCCCCTTTTAGCTTTTTTTCCAGAACTTATATGGGAAAAAAATAAAAATATATGTATGTTTGTATTAAAAACATCCTTATTAAACCATGCCAAAATGATTGTTAAAAAATATGTATTCTTGACATATATTAATACAATAATAAGCTTAAATCAAAAAAAGTTTTTAGTTATTATTGAAAGATTTTATAATAAATTTAAAATATTTTATCTATCAAGAGCTCTCAATTTTAATAAACATTTGATCAAGCACATATCATTTATCCCAGGATATGAATGTGCATTCGTTTTGAACTGCCATAGCAGTTCACGTTCCTGGAGTATCAAGTGCCAAGGTCCCCCTCTAGGGTTTTTATGTACTATTTCTACAACATTAAATAAGAAACTATGTGTGTTATTCTCGAGTATGTGTTTTGCAAGGGCATTAGAAATATTCTGCTTAGAAATGGCGTATAAGTGCTCGTAAATATGCTGTTTTAACTGACGTTCCGTTTTACCTAAATAAAATACGGAACATATTTTGCATGTTGCTAAATAAACAACGCCCTGACTTTCACAATTACATTTGTCTTTTATGTAATATCTAACATCTCTAATCGAGAACGTTGCCCCAACCTGAATAAATTTACAATAATGGCAATGGCCACACTTATACATGCCCCTGTTCATTTTATATGTTTGAGTTGGAGTTTCAAGTAGATTTTTAAGTGATGGTGCTTTTTTAAAAACAATACGAGGTTTTACACCTAAAATGGTGTTAAATTGGTTTTCGTGTAAAAGAAATTCCCAATTGTTATACAACACTTCTCTAATCTGAGTTGCTTTGTCATTAAATTGAGTAAGGAAGCTAGTTTTATAATCAATACTTCTACATCTTTCATTTTCCACACTTATGTTGTTATCTTGAGATTCCAACATTTCTAACAAGGGTTGATTATAACCTGTCTTAAGAATTGAACTAAAATGTCCACTTTGCCTTTTACGTTTAACCTCCCACATAACTGTATGAATTAATTTAGTGGGATACCCTCTATTTAGAAACATATCACTTAGCTTAGAACATTTTTCTTCAAAAATGTCATCATCTGGGCACATACAAGATGCTCGTACAAGTTGTCCTTTAACTACCCCTTTCTTTTGGAAAAAGGGGTGGCAACTTGAAAAATGTAGAAATGAATTGCTATATAAAGGTTTTCTAAATATTTTCGTATTGAACCTTCCATATTCCATATTTTTCTCAATAACAATATCCAAAAAATTAATGGAAATTAAGCCCAAGTCATATGTAAAGTCCAGGAAAGAAGTAAAAGAGTTCATTGCTTTTATTAACTCAGAAGCTTCTTCCTCTGTACCTTTTATGATCATTAAAATATCATCCTGGTAACGTGTATACCAGACTACAATTTGACGATATAATGTATGAGGAAAAAGAAATGTATGCTCCCAAAATGCCATCACGGAGTTAGCAAAGCTGCCACCACATGGGGAGCCCATAGCTACTCCGGATTGCTGTAAATAAATGTCTCTTTTAAAAATGAAATAGTTGTTGTTTAATACTAGTTCTAATAGATTAATTATTAGATCAATCTCTTCACCTGGACAATGTTTTATTAACAGGAAGTCAAGGACCCATTCCAAGCCTATGCTTTGTGGAATAACAGTATATAAATCCCTGATGTCTGCTGTTAGAAATTTGTGATCATTGTCAAATGGGATGTTATTTAAATGTTGTAAAACATGCCACGAATCCCTGCAAATCTGGGGTTCCGTTTTTAGATATTCCTTCAACTTATTATCTACCCATTTAGCACTTGGGTATGTAATGGAATTCCGTCCATCAATGATGGGCCTGAATGGAGGATCCTGCACATTTTTATGTAATTTAGGAACGCCAAACATAACTGGCAAAAGTGGGGCTGGCATGACCAAATAATGATACATTTCAGTTGAAATACATCCCTCAATGAATAGATCACTTAAAGCGTTTTTAATTCTTTGATACGCTTGATTAAGTTCATTAATGGACACTCTACTATAACTTGATGCTGACAGCATGATATTCATCTTAGTTACATAATCACTTTCGTGCATCAAGATAGCACCCCCACCTTTGTCGGGTTTCATAACCCATATTTCATACAGTTTTGCCCATTTTATTAAATCAAATTCATCTGCGGTAACTTGTTTATATGATTTACCGCGATTATTTAAATGTCTAAACTGAGCTTCACAAATTTTTTCATATAACAGTATGTTGTTATCAAGTGGGGGATTGTAGACACTAGTAACTAATTCATTTCTTGGTGCACTCATGGAATCCCTCATTAATATTTGAAGGTTTAATTTCCGCGTATACAATTTAAGATCACATAACAAGCGGGCAATGTCCATTTTCGGAGGCAACACAAAACTGAAACCCTTAGCTAAAAGTTCTACAAAACTTAATGGTATGTCCATGGAGGTAAAGTTATAAACTTTAAAATCATTAGCATTACTTGTAATGACATCAGGGTACTTAAAGCAAGGAAGTCCGTTTACCTCCTGTATTTGTTGAAAACTGTTCTGTTGTATCCCTTCTTGTTGCGTTTCGTATTCCTTTTCGAATTGGACTGACCCCGCGAAAAATCCTGTTGTTGATTTTGTCGATAGGAACCTTGGTTCTGCTTGGAATTTGGGGCTTGATTTTGTTGTTTTTGTTGGTTGTTGTTATTAATTCGCTCACTACGTCTTAGCGTGGAAGGTTCAGGTGAACTGGATGGCAAAGGACTGTTGAGCGTTGTTGAAAACAGTTCAGGTTCATCGTCTATGTCTAAATGCATGTTTCTGTTTGTATTGTCATTATTTCTGTGAGGCAGGGAATCATCATCTGCTCCCCGCCCAATAATAGATGGTGGATCGGGATAAGCACTTCCGTTGTCATATGCTTGCTTATCCCTATTTATTTTCCGTTTCTTGGTCTCGCAGATCTTATTGAGCAATACATTTATACTAGAAAAAATTCTAGTGTAATCGAATTCATATCTACTGAAATCAAGATCAGTTTTGATGTCATTATCAATTATTGTTAATTGTTCTTTAAGGTCTGACATTTGCTTGGTATAATCATCAATTAGAAGTTGAAGCAAATGTAGTCTTTGTTTATTAAAGAATTCGATTAATTGAGAATAAAATTGTGACTGCTTAATTATTCCTGAAGGATATTTCCATTGCCTTAACCCTTTAGGAACGATGTTTAGTTTAAGGCATTCACGAAAATACAATATGTCAATTTGAAGTTTTTTGTATTTCAACAAATAATTGTCAAATAGTTTCAAATTAGAAACTATATTAGATGCAATGTTATTGTTTTGTGAATTGACTTGAGCTCCAGATACATTACTTTGAAAATCACCAAACATAACAGTCGGCATGTTGAATAAAGCATTCAGTTCAGGCAGAACATTTCCTGTCTGGGGATTGACATTGTTACCTGCTTCGTTATTGAGGGAACTGTTCTGATTGAAATTATCCATATTCCCAGTTCATGGTTGGGCTGGTGGAATACTAGTGGAAAGAACATGACCTTGTCCAGTCTGTAACTCGGTCCCTGCTGTTTGATGGCTACCAGTTGAAATCAATTCACCGGACACCGGGTTGAATCTCACCCCGGTTCTTGGTCGTACCACGGGAATATTAGAGCTGGTTGCTGGATTATTGGGACGAACTGTTGAACTGCTTAAAAGTGTTTACTCCCGCTAACCCCAGCGATTATTTCTTTGAAATAAAAGAAAATGGGGAGATAGGAAAGTGGTGAAAGAGGGGCATAAAGAGGGAAAGACAGTAGGGAAAACAGCTCAGGATTTGCAGGATGGGTGTAGGGAAGGTCCATAGCTGCCCATTTCTTTAACAGCAACAGCTGTGCATATGCAATAAATTTGGAGGGAAATATGAAACCTTCCACCCCTGAGAGAGGGGTGAGGACAACAAAGTATGTTGTACTGCCAATTAAATATCAGTTTATGTGTCCAGCGGACATGTGTGCAAAATGGGCAGTTATGTATGGGGCGTAATTTTTTTTTGGGAGCCGATTGCCCTTTTTTTTCAGGTGAGAGTGGAATGTGGGGTAGGGGAAGTAGGTATATTTGGGGAGGTAGGTTGGGGAGATAGACAAGACAAACAAGATGCATACAGGGGTGGTATATGACACATGTGGTGGGTGAACACCATTGACGGGGAAGGATGTTTGGAAATCGCAAGCCTATTAGCCCACAGATGGCAACAGTGGAATTGAGATCCCCACCCATGGGCAGTCACCACTACACCTTCACAGCCCAGAGGGTGGCTGTGCTGGGGGCTGCGTAGGAGGGGCAGGCTCACCCGTGAGTCGCACCACTAGTGTCTCAAGCTGGCGTAGAGGATCAGCGACAGAACGCTCCATCTACCTATGCACCACAGCCCGGACTGTTCAGAGGGAGATAGGTGGCCCTCCTCCACCCACGCTTGCATGGGGGGGGGAGCCCCATCCCCTGCAGTGCTTCCACCCAAAGGTGGCACAGGGCCAAGGGAGGAGGAGGTTCCAGGCTGGGCACTGGACCTGCTGGTGCCAGGTGCCATTGCCAGCTGAGGTGGGACAGGTGGGTCCGCTGGGACCGGCCTTCCCATATGTTCTATGTTTAGGAGGATTTAATGACAATATGGGTTGGTAACAGCCAACAGCATTCCAAATTAGTTGTAACAGCATGCAGTAGTATTCCCATTAACCCAACACACCACAGTTCCAATACTTGAACAGCAAGCATAACACATGCATATATAGAACAACAGTGTATATTCCAACAGCATGCAGGAATGATTGGTAGCAACAGGCCACCAAGATTGTGATATCTGAACAGGGCACATGCATCAAAGTAAATGCAGATATTTATAAACCAATAGGACATATGTCCCAACAAATGTTTTGAGATTAGACATACCAATTGAGGTGTGGAATTGCATTGTTTATGCACATACAGTAGGGTGTAAAAAGATACCTCCATTGACAACTTACATATACTTATAGTTTACACTACATTCCTATTGACTGCAGGTATATATCCCCTACATGTATTATTACACTACGCAATGTCTGTTAAATTGTGAAATGGGTTTTGCTAGTTCTTTATATACCTGACCTGTATCTGGCATACAAACTGTCCAGGATGCAGATGTTACTGCTACGTATTTATATTTATATTTATATTGATATATCTACATATCTAGATGTGTTCAGGTGACATTATCAGTTATATTTTAACAGCCCCCTACATTTCTAGCAACACACTGACATTTCTGGGGAACACAACAACAAGCTACTCATGTGCCAGATTAACCTGTACATGCCGGCCATTAACCAACAGTTGAAGACTGTATATATGCTTAACAGCTACTGGCACTCCCTTCATCCACTTATATGGGCCTACCCAAGTGTGGGTTAACAGTGCTTAATGGAACAGTACTATTTCTCTAATGTAGGAGTACAACAACATATCGAAGAAAGTGACATGGACACACTCCAGGAATTATACCTTTATTAATTACATAACACACTTTTCTAGAGGCTCGCTCATTTATTTGATATAACAGTGCATGCAGAAGACTTATTCAAGACGTATTATACCTTTATTAATGGGTTACAACACTCTTTACAGGCTCTCTAACTTATTTTATATAACAGTACATGCAAAGAAGTTATTCAAGACTTATTATACATTTATTATTGGGCTACAACACTTTTTTTTCAGGCTCTCTCACTTATTTTATATAACAATGCATGCAGAATAATTACTAACCTGCCTGGTGGCGCAGCTTTAGCAGCCCATCTGCATAGGCTTGCTGATTCGCAGCACGGACACCTGCAGCTGTGAAGTAAATGAAGTGATACTGAGACATACCTATCCATAATATAAACTACAATAGCAATTCTTACATACTTCATTCCATGGCTACCTGCTCAGTAGTGGGGCATTTTCCATCCCACGGGCCTCCTGTATCCACTGGTTCAGTCAGTCCTCCTTGCGTCTCTTCAGGTCGGAGTAGTGGTGACTGACCTGATCACCAGTCCAAGGGATGCCTGTGGCACTGGTGAGATCATGAGCTAGATGGTTCCAGGCTTCTGCTTTGTATTGGGTGCCTTGGAACTGGCCCTGCAGGAGTCTCTCATCATGATTATGGACGAGGAGCCAAACCATTACTTTTGACTCCTCAATGCCCCAACGTTGCACTCAAAATTGAGAGCCCTCTCCAACACTGGCCATGCTGACTGCAGATGGGAGCTACAACCAGTTATGGCAAGTATTCCCGCCCATGGAGCTTAAATATGCCTCATTTCCCACACTTCTTTGTGATTGGTCGATTTTGAAAAATCTCAGCTGAAAGCACACCTGCTTAGCAATGGGTAAACATCCATTGATATTTGTGTGTGTTGAAAGTGCATGCATATGAAAAGCTGTCATGGCTTAGTGGTTTAGTACTGTGATTATGGTGCACAGTATCCTGGGTACAAGGCCTGTCATTGCTTTTTATTTTACTACTGGCCAGACCGGCTAGGAGGTGTGGCTGTGTTTAGCTGACTTTGCTCAACTTTGCCCAACGTTGCTCTATGTTGCTCTACAGTGCTCTACGTTGCTCGACATTGCCCGACGTTGCCCGACATTGCTCTAGTTAGCACGGTGCGCAGCTACCCGCAAACATGTTTTGTTTGCGCTAGTTGGCGTGATGCACAGCTACGCACAAAGCCATTGCGCTAGTTAAAGCAGTGCTAAGCTATGAGCAATTATACTTAAATGTGCTTAATACTGGTAAACTTTGCTTAGCAGTGCTTCACATTGCTTAAGATACGTTACTTATGCATTCATCAGTATGCATAACCATTTCACCTTCTTATATATATATAAAATATCGTTCACTACTACATAGGCCATTTCAATGCTTTTTACTAAAATTTAAAGGATGAATGTCAGGAATTATTTTTATATACAGATTTCCAACAGAAAATAGAAAGGGGAGTGATGGGACTCGAACCGGGAATGCTTCCTCTTTGTGCGAAGGCTCGACCACTACGCTATTGCTATTTGGCTTAATTTACATATATGCTTCTTATTATCCTCTTCGATGTCTAAACTGCTAACTGTAGCTAAGCAATGGGCAAAGCCATGCAAAAACGCGCAAATACGGGCAGATATATCAGGGGAAAATAAAAAAAATAAATAAAAGTTTTACATTTTATAATTGTACAGGGGTTTAGAATGTGGGGGAGTGTAGTGTTGGGTATGTACACATTTGAGCGGACTCGCTCATGTCAGTTGACATTTCCCAATTGAGAGATTTTCAGAGGCATGGATTTTTGGACTGCTCGGCAGTCCGACATGCCCCCCAGCACTCGTGCACACTCCGTGTTAGGCTTAGAGTTGAGGCAGCGCGCCCTCATGAATATGTATGGCGCACTGACGTCTTACTCTTAGGCTGCAGTTTCCATGTAGGACTAACTTAGTCTTTCATGGAAGGTTAGTGAATCCTGGGGCTTAACATTTCAGCGATTTGTTTGTTTGTTTGTTTGTTTACCTGGAAAATATGACATGGCACAAGTCCCATTTTCATTGGAGGTCTGGAGAGAAAATCTCCACATGAAATACGTATATACAACAAACAGCAATACAAATTAACATTTTAAACATTACTTTGCAGGTAGTGTTGACACAAATAGTAAGAAAAGCAATAATGCCCAACAGGTTGTGTGTCACTGTGCAAATAGTGCATCCTCAGGGCATACCTCTCAACCTCTTAGCACAAGACATCTAGACAAAGCCAGAAATAATGGGAGACAGAGGTCCAAAAATAGGGACAGATTTTACATATTTCTCCTATAAACATAGAAAATTACTAGAATAACAGGTTTTGCATCATTATGTATTTTTCTGAAGGATATGAAGAATGAAACTCAAATGTCTGTCAGTATTTATTATTATTTAATTACTTCAATCCTCGGTAGTTTGTCAAACAACCACATATTTTATGAGAAACAGACCAAAAAATATAAGAAAAAAATCTGGACATTCTGAGAAAATCTGGATAGCTGAGATGTATGCTCCGAGGTGTCATTTATACAGTAGCACATACACTGGAGCAAGCAGGAGGAAAAACAAAATGAAAGGAAGGTAGGGATGTGCAGGAAGGATGTAGAAAAGATCCATAGCTACCCATTTCTTCAACAGTAACAACTGGGAACATGTACACATTTTTAGCTGTATCTGGACTGTTGCCTGCAGAGACAGGGATGACAACAACATAATTGTGTTTTGAAGCCAATAAGACCAAATTAGTTGCTTCAAGTAGACACATCTATGAAATGCAGAGCTATGTATGGAACGATATATAAATAAATACATATATAAATATGTATATATATATATATATATATATATATATATATATATTTTTTTTTTTTTTTTTTTTTTTTTTGGGACAGGTATCCTTTTTTATTTATTTTTTAAAGGAAAGAGTGGAATGTTGGGGGAGGAACATAGGCAAGTCTGGAGCAGATAAGTTGAGAAGGTGAGGAAACATTTGCAGACGAACAAGACATACAAAACAAGGACAGGGTTGGTGAAAGACACAAGAGGGGGTGAACTGCTTGGTTGGGATGGAGGTGGGGGAATTGAGGTCCCAAGGACGTCAGCACAGTAACAGTGTGACCCAAGTCCTCATCCATTGAACTGTCAACACTGTTCCATCACTGCACCATTGGCTGCAGTGGCCAATGTCTTGGTCTATGTCCAGTCTATCATACAAGGATGGATAGCATGTTCTCCAGCTGGTGCAGAAGTTTGCCCACAGTCTGGTGCACAATCCTATACACCACATCTGGCAATTCTGCATGAGTGATGAATGCACTCCCTCTGCTTCTGCTCCCAGAGGGAACCCTATGCCTGGCCCTTGGGGCAGATCTACCTAAGGGTCCAGGTAGGGCAGGGGCAGCAGGGGTGTGCCACCAGATAGCAGCCCAGAAGTGCTAGGCCTTGGTACTACAGCCAGTAGAGCATGCATAGGCGGATCACCAGCATCTGGCCTATCCTGCTGTGTTGTAGTAATAACATAAAGAAAAAACAAAAGCAAAAATGAAATAAAACATGAAACAAATTTAGTCAAAGATTAAAACAAAATAAAAAAAATTTAAAAGTGTTAAATAATACTAATACAAACAGAATGATAAAGAATGGGAAAGTATTTAACAACAACCCATGATAACATTATACATAATAAACAAAACATATTAAATAATAAAAATTATATAATAAGGAGAAAGAAATATGATTAAATATAATGATGATAATAATAATAATAACAATAACAATAATAATAATAAATCCAGAAATAAGGAAAAAGGAAAATATTAGCAACTTCATATATTATACAACAAGCTTTCAAAATAATGTTATTTTATTCTGTTACAGTCTACTTTAAACAATAACAACTGCTAAGAAATCCCTTTATTACTTGTACTACATGTACAGTACTTACACATCACAGCAGGCCATTGCAGCCTCAGGTCTGCAGGTTTGCACTACATATGCTATAATGATGATTGCATAACAGTACTATATTTCTATTGATGGTTTTTATATTTGGGTAGTTTGGTATTACAAGCCACAAGAAGTGTCTACTGTAATACTATACTTTTCCATTGGAATGCAACATAATGCAAACTTTCTTTCATTTTACATTTTTTAGACTCACGGTCACTATTATCTGGCAATGTGCAACTGTTTCTTTGCATTTCAGGCCTCACCTATCCACCTTTTAGAGCAGGATATCTGGACATATCATAACATATACTGGTTGTAGAAGGACACATAATCAGGAACATATTTCAAATGTTGATATTACACAGATGGATAGTTGCACAGGACTTCTATTAACACAACATTTAACACTCATTTATGTATTGACTTCTATATAAAGTACTTGTCAGACAACAAGAGCAAAGTAGTGATTCTTAAATCTGGGTTTTCAGGAGATAGAAGTAGCATTGAAAGCTACTGTGCACATATGCATTTCCAAATTCATAACGCATTATAATATAGCAACTAATCCGTCTATAACTGTTAAGGCTGCAATAAGAGTGCTTTTTATAATTATTCTTACTTACCACATGCTTCTCTCATCCTCTCCAGTCATCTAGCATGGGATCTCACATTCAAGGCCCTCTCTTCTTCAGCTATGAAAAAAGGGAAAAGAAAAACCATTAAGAATACCAGTGTTTACCATACTCAGCTTAAGTATTTTCAGGTAATACATGTAAATCATACTTATACATCACTGAAGTGTTCCCTTCCTGGCAATCCCTGATCTACTGATTAAGGGTATTCATCTTTCTCCTACAGAGCTCATCATAGTGGTGATGACACTATTCACTGATACGGAGGATACCAGTCACACTAGTAAAAGCCCTTGCCAAACTATTCCAGGCTTCTTCTTTGTAGTGGGTGATAGTATAGTCTTCCTGCAACAGGGATGGGCCATGATCCCTAGCCAGTAGCCCAGTAAAAACCTTGGAATCCTGGACACCCCAGCTCTGTGCTCTAAATTGCAATTGCTGCACAAGTCAAACCTCAAGTTATAAAGTGCAGTTCATGGTATTTCCCCTTAAAATACCATGTTTTCCTGCCAGTTGTGCTTACTGAGAGTGTACACTGTCTGGATTTTGATACATTTGAAAATAGTGAGTGCAACTTACTGTCATGCAAACCTATATTTGAGCAATGCTAAGCAGCGTGCACCTTTTTCAAATATATTGGCAAAAGCAGTCAACCAACACAATTTCATGGTTATTTCCTTACAGTACCACTTTACTTGAATAAGCTGCAATGTCACACCATGATAAGAAACGTTTGCATTCCCTGAACTATCGGCAATCTAGCCCATCACTTAACTCATGTCACCACAAGGGTAGTTCCATCATCAACATAGTTTTAGTACTCATTGTTAACTCCATGGTATGTGCCTATAGCAGCCCATTAAGCATCAGCAAGTGGTGTGGCGTGCAAACATGCAGGAAAAAGGAAAAGATGGAATAAGAGTTGTGGTTTTTAGATAGTCATTCGGGATGGATGGATTTTCATTTAAGACTTCATACTCTTCTGATGGTGCATGATGGGGGTGGGCCATCGGTGCTTATACGGATTCATTATCCATGTTTTTGTACAATGTTTCATGGCCAATGTGGATAGATGAAGGTTTTGGTAAGCAGGAGTGTGTATGGAAAAAAGTGGGTTGAGAATGTTTGTAAAGAAAGTTTTAAGTCTGTGCAATGGACTACAGCAGAAATTGACAAAGGATAGAAATTGGAAGATGTTTTTAATATATATGTTTTTAAGGGGTGGGTAAAATGTATAAAAATTGTAAGAGGTGTTAAGAGGGAATACATGTAATGGCTGGGGGGTGACTGGCAGAGATAATCACAGTAGCAGGAGACTGTATATGCAGGCAATTTTAGCATAAGTAATGGTAAAGTGACCATTTTAAAATCATGTGCATTGCTAATTATGAACTGAAAATGCTTAGTTATTAGTTGGGGACATGCAAACTTATCCCCTCCTCAAAGTAAATTAAATAACAATAGATAATCTATTAAAGTGGTGGGGGGCAGTCATAGACATGGCTGTAGCCTGAAATGATGCAGTTGCTTTAATAAACAATTAACCAAGAAGAAAATACAAGTCTTGCTAACAGGTAATTTACACAGACTGCTAGCTCAGTTACCAAATAACAATAAAAAACAGAGTTAACTTGTATTTGTAACTTTACATGCCTTTTGCAACATGAAAAAGGAAAGTAGAATGCTGTACTCAGGGAGTTCTGTGGTAGATGTTCAAGGCCTTGTGTTTTGTAAAAGAAGAACCCAAGTATAGCTTGAAGTAACCTTTTGCAAGTTGAAAAAGGAAAGTAGAAAGTTGTACTCAGGGGGTTCAGTGATAGATGTGAAAACCCTTACTGTGCCTTGTAAAAGAGGAACCCAACTTTAGCTTGAAATAACTGGCCACGAGGAAAAGATATTAGTTACTCCCACAGAAATAAAGAAGAGACAGGGTATATTTTTTTAGGGCTACAGTGCGCTTGCCTATGAACTCTTCTATTCTTCCAAGAAACAGCAAGAATAAAAGGAAAAAAATAAAATATAAATCAAAATAAAGCTTCTCCTACCAAGTGGTTACACAATAAGTCATAAAGAAGTATTGAATGGTTTAAATTCAGCCTTTTATTCACAGTAAATGGAACCAGAAACAAATATATAAGCTTGGATAAAATGCAGAAGAGCCTACAATTAACTATTTGGTGTATTGTCCCTGGGATGCATTAGTAGTCATGCAGGCTTTGTACTAAACCTAGATGATTTAAGCATGCTAGCATGATGAGCAGTAGTGCTGATCAAACATGCATGCAGCTCATTGTGCCTACACATTTGCAAGCATCTTTTTGTGGCCAGCAGTATTGTTTGTGGCCATGGAATAGTGCTTGCAAAATCAAACATAGAACATAAAAAAATGAATTATCTTTAAGCAAACCTAATATCCAAGCACACGCTACACGCTAGAAAGATTTAAGAGCAAATACAGTGAAGGAAGTATGAAGGACAGGAACTAAAAAGGAGGGATTGTTCACAAGTAACATTGGTTGTACTGCAGAAATTATTAAGAGGGGAGGGGAAATGGGGAATGTGTACTCATACACTGCAAGCAAATGTGCTGAAGTGTCAAATAAATATTCCTAACAAAAATCCGGCCATACTGATGTGATGATAATTAACATCAATGACAATACATGACTTATGTATATAAATAAAAATTAACATTCTAACAAAAGATGTGAGCAGGATAGGTACAAACCCGTATGTCACCCAGTGGATAGCCAACTGGGTCAAAGACAGGACCCAGGAAGTTAGAATTGGGGAATCCACCTCTACAAAGAGACCATTCACAAGTGGAGTCCCTCACAGATCAGTCCTTGGACTGCTCTTTTTTGGCATTACTTCTTAGAAGTCAATGCCAATATCAGTGGTCTCTGGCTGACTACATTTGCAAATTAGGAACTGTCATTGCATCTCACACTGACATAAATGTTCTCCAAGAGGGGTTGACACAGACAAACAACTGGTATCAGAGCCATGAACTAAAATTAAATGCAGAGAAATGCATGATAGCATCCTTTGGGAAGTCATCCATTCCTGCTAACTATCATATTGACAACACACCCCTTAGAACTGACCCAATAGTCAGGGACTTAGGGGCACACATAGGTTGCAGTCTAGCCTTCAATCATCATGTGTCTACAGTGGTGAGGAAATCATTCTATGTTGCACAACTTATAAACAAAGGTATGGCATATAAGTCCAAGGAAGTCATTGTTCCACTGTATTCGTCATTCATCAGACCTGTCATTGAGTATAATGCCCCCTTTGGTATGTACCTAACCAGGCATATCCAACAACTGGAATATCCACAGAGGTTCCTCACTAAAAGAACACAGGGGATAAGTAAAATGTTCTATGCAGACCACCTCAAGGCCATATCTCTGTATTCTGTCTCCTACAGGCTTTTGGGGGGAGATCTATGCCTGGCATACCGGGTATAGTCAGACCCCACTCTGATGGTCTTCCTGCATATTCTCAAAGCAAACAGCACCAGAATTACTCATTCTAAAGACTTAAACATTGCCTGTGATATAAATAGGACCTGCTGGAGAGATAGGTATGTATCCTAGAGATGTGAAGCAGAGCTCCTCCCTAACCCAATTCAAGATCAGTTTAGATAATTGGATGGGAAACCAGAAATTCATCCCTAGTTCAGCACCTATGTCTCTAATGGACACAGGTAACATGTAAATGGTTCATCTCCCAGGCCCATACTTACACTTATCAATGGTTTCAATTGTCAGAGATTTGGAATGCATGGCTAGGCATAAAAAGACCATTGTGGTCATTAGCTTAAAAAACACCTATTAACCTGGAAAGCTGCAGTGTAACAAAGGGGAGTTAATGTGATATACAAAATTAATAAAATACTGAGTTCAGATATCAGTTAGCAAGGACAGAAGATACATTATGGAATGAATGCAGAGACTTCAGGCATTGCATCTGAGATGTATATACAGGTAGTTTATGTAGGCAAGCTGACATCACTGCTGTATTATCTATCTCATCATGTATACACAAGAACAAGTGAACCTTACAGCTGTCATGTCAAGCACATCAGGAATGGATGTTTTTGCAAATAAATGTTATTGGCACCCACAGGAAAGGGGTTTATCACCTATAAACATGAGATAGATAAGCAAATGTTTTATAGTCATGTAACTCCTAAATGACAATATAATAACACTCAGCATCCATAAGGTACAACTGGCAACACAGATCAGATGAGATTTCATGATTTCAAGTTTTCCATTGGTAATTTGCACACATTTCAGACATTATTATACTGGGCATGCTCACATAGAATTACAGGGAACAGTAACATAACAGCAATTCAACAGAAACCAATGCAAATCACCATGGCACACCGGACAGTGGACCCACAAATGATCTCCAAAAACATAGAATAGCAAGGTATAAGCAGTTTAATAAACTTCACAAAACAAACTTCCACTGTTACAAATTCTTGCTAAGCGCTTTCACCCAGTCCAAATACCAAGCTTCATCAGAGCAGTGAACATCATTTCAAACAGCTTAAAATAGCAATTAACAAGTCATATGACTACCCCCTCCAACCAATAAAATTATAACAATTTAAAAACACACTGTGCTTACATGATTCTTAATGCACAAATATTATACAAAATATCAACAGCAATTCAACAGCACCGATCTACAAGAAAGTGTCATAACAGAGAAGCAATCCCAGCTTCTGACTTACTGGCAGCATGCCATGTCATACAGTAAGAAATCTTTAATGGAAGTCCACATTTGCCATTAAGCTGCATAATGTGACCAAAAAAAAATTGCCGAAATAAATAAAACTTCTGGATGAAGACATGTAATACAGAGCATAATTATTTTGGAAATAGTTAAGGCCTGTGAGCAATGAATGATGTAAGCATTCTCACCATGTCATTTTTGAACACACACCACCATTGCTATCAGAGAGATTCATATCAATCATGAACACTACAGAAATGTGTATATTGGTTGTGTCATGAAGTACACCCTTGAAGGGCTTACAGCACTTTGCTATAATAAGAAATATGTATACCCTACCTTGTAGGGCAATAGCCTGAACAAGGTTTTGCTCTGACTACAACATATCTGTTGTCTGTGGGTATGATACTGCTGTCTGACAGTCAGAGGTTATCAGATTTAAACCCCTGCCTATGATAATAGGCTCTCTATTGACCAAAGTATTGGCTGCACATTCTACAGGAGATAGCAAAGGAGGTTGTAACAGATAACTGAAATCAATGTGTGCAGTAATAATGGAGTTACAAATATACTTTGAACAATCTGATTTAGTCAGACCGCTGAAAAGGAACTACACATATTACTGTCTACCCAACAGTGAGCAGTGCAATGTTAATGCTTTTTAGATGTGGAATCTGTTTCCATAGTGGAATACATACACTGTCCCAGAATCGAACCACATACTAACTGTGCAGGTATGCTAAATAAGTCAGTACTCATTGTATATACAACAGGAGCACTTACAGCACAACATGTCTGAATAACCATTTCACTGCCATGCAATCACAACCTGTGATGAAATGTCATTGCCACATACTAACTGTGTAGGCATGCTGTATAAGTCAGTACTCAGTACTCAGTGCATATACAAAAGTAGCACTCATAGCACAACATGTCTGAATAACCATTTCACTGCCATGCAGTCACAACCTGTGATGAAATGTCATTGCCACATACTAACTGTGTAGGTATGCTGTATAGGTCAGTACTCAATGCATATACAACAGGAGCACTCACGGCACACAATGTCTGAATAACCATTTCACTGTCAACCAATCACAACCTGTGATGGTATGTCATTGCCACGTACTAACTGTGTAGGTATGCTACATACATCAGTACTCAATGCATATACAACAGGAGCACTCACAGCACAACATGTCTGAATAACCATTTCACTGCCATGCAATCACAACCTGTGATGATATGTCATTGTCACATACTAACTGTGCAGGTATGCTATATAAGTCAATATCAATGCATATACAACAGGAGGACTCACAGCGCAATGTATCTGGATAACCATTTCATTGTCATGCAGTCACAACCTGTAATGGTACGTCATTGCCACATAGTAACTGTGTAGGTATGATCTATAAGTCAGTACACAAAGCATATACAACAGGAGCACTCATAGCACAACATGTCTGAATAACCAGTTCACTGCCATCCAATCACAACCTGTGATGGTATGTCACTGTCTCATACTAACTGTGTTGGTGGGCTATATAAGTCAGTATTCAATGCATTTACAAAAAGAGCACTCATAGCACAACATGTCTGAATAGCCATTTCACTGCCATGCAATCACAACCTGTGATGGTATGTCACTGCCACACACTAACTGTGTAGGTATGCTATATAAGTCAGTCAGTACTCAATGCATATACAACAAGAGCACTCACAGCACAACATGTCTGAATAACCATTTCACTGCCGTCCAATCACAACCTGTGATGGTATGTCATTGTCACATACTAACTGCATAGGTATGCTATATAAGGCAGAACTCAATGCATATACAACAGGAGCACTCATAGCACAACATGTCTGAATAACCATTTCACTGCCATGCAATCACAACCTCTGATGGTATGTCATTTTCACATACTAACTGTGTAGGTGTGCTATATAAGTCAGTACTCAATGCATATGCAATGGGAGCACTCATAGCACAACATGTCTGAATAACCATTTCACTTCCAACCAATCACAACCTGTGATGGTATGTCACTGCCACATACTAACTGTGTAGGTATGCTATATTAGTCAGTACTCACTGCATATAAAACAGAACGACTCACAGCACAATGTGTCTGAATAACCATTTCACTGCCATGCAATCACAACCTGTGATGATATGTCATTGTCACATACTAACTAGGTAACTATGCTATATAAGTTAGTACTCAATGCATATGCAACAGGAACACTCATAGCACATGACTGAATAACCATTTCATAGCCAACCAATCACAATCGGTGATGGTATGTCATTGTCACATACTAACTGTGTAGGTGTGCTATATTAGTCAGTACTCACTACATGTACAACAGGAGCACTTACAGCACAACGTGCCTGAATAACCATTTCACTGCCATGCAATCACAATCTGTGATGATAGGTCATTGTCACATATTAACTGTGCAGGTATGCTATATAAGTCAATACTCAATGAATATACAACAGGAGGACTCACAGCGCAATGTATCTGGATATTCATTTCATTGTCATGCAGTCACAACCTGTAACGGTATGTCATTGTCACATACTAACTGTGTAGGTGTGCTATACAAGTCAGTACTTAATGCATATGCAACAGGAGCACTAATAGCACAACATGTCTGAATAATCATTTCACTGCCATCCAATCACAACCTGTGATGATATGTCATTGCCACATACTAACTGTGTAGGTATGCTATATTAGTCAGTACTCACTGCATATACAATAGAAGGACTCACAGCACAATGTGTCTGAATAACCATTTCACTGCCATGCAATCACAACCTGTGATGATATGTCATTGTCGTATACTAACTGTGTAGGTATGCTGTATAAGTCAGTACTCAATGCATATACAACAGGAGCACTCATAGCACAACATGTGTGAATAAAAATGTCATTGCCATCCAATCACAATCGGTGATGGTTTGTCATTGTCACATACTAAATGCAAAGTAAGAAAATAAAACCAATTCAAATATAAAAGTAAAGTCCAGGACACAAACTTGATGCAAATCTTCTTATATTCTCACAAAATACAGCAGATGAGCGCTTTCGTCTAATGACTAGACTTCATCAGATGAAAGCACTGGTACCAGTAACACCTTTTATACGTCAAGTCTCAATCAAAAAATACACTTTATTAAAATTTAAAGTGATATACATATTCACTGTTAGCTATCCTGTTTTAATATATCATATAAAAGACTATAGAACGTGTTTATAGTGTAAATAGATAAATAGATAAAGATGAAACCATTTGTACAATCTCATAATTATAAAATCTTTTTAAACATAACTCAAGCTGATTGCACACTTTCAGCTTTTTTGTGTAATACAGATTTTATACTAATATAGTCATTAAGACCTGGTGGGGAATTAGATTTAAGCCTGAGTTGCCATAACAGTTCCCTGTATAATAAAGCATTTTTCATATCACCCCCTCCCCTCAAAAAATCCTTCATGACTGAATCAATTATGCCAAATTTAAATCCTACAAACAAAGAACAAGATACACTGTGTTTGTACAAAGCATTTGTTTCCTTATGGGTCCTAATGGCGTGTAAATGTTCATAAATATGGTCCTTAAATGTCCTTTCGGTTTTTCCTATATAATATGCACTACATCCAGTGCATATAGCCATGTAAACTAACATTTTAGACTTACAATTCCCTTTAATAAATCTTACTATACTTTGCAGGCCATTATTTAATTTTACAGTTGCCTCTCCCCATATATAAGTACAAACACTGCACGCTCCACAAGGAGTAGTTGCCCTGCATTTTAAAGATTCCCTTTTTCCATGTTCAAAGGTCCTCTTGAAATTCATTCCCACCTTATAAGTGAAAACAAGTTATATACCCACTAACTGATGTACCTCCTTATTTATTTTCATTAAGTTCCAGTTAGTTCTAATTATATGTGAAAATACGTCCGAGAATATACTGTATTGAATAATACATGCTGTATTGTATTTTCTTCTCTCATCCAAAACCACTGTTGTATTCTGAAGGGTTTGACCTAAAAGGGCCTTATATTTTACACCCCATTCATTCATAACCTCATTTAGAATTTCAGTGACCATTTCAATAGGGTATTCCCTCTTACTAAAACATTTACCTAGGAAAACCATTTCTTGTTCTAAGTCATGGTAGTCGGAGGTCATCCTGGCTATCCTAACTGCTTGGCCCTTAATTAAACTTTTCTTTTGTGTAGTCGGATGGTGACTAGTGAAGTGTAAATAGCTATTGCACCAAGTAGCTTTCCTATAGATGTTTGATTTGAAACCACTGATCGTCTTAGAAATAGTAACATCGAAATAATTAATGTAATATTCATTATATGTATGTGTAAATGAAAGAAAATGAGTACATGAATCTAAATGTTCCATAAATTTGTGCAATTCTTCTTTGGTCCCATTCCATAGCACAAAAATGTCATCCAAAAATCTCAAATACAACTTAATATGGTGGTAAAAAGCAGAGGGAAAAATAAACCTATTTTCCCATTCAAGTAATACCAAATTAGCATATGTTGGAGCACACGCTGCTCCCATAGCTATACCGCTAATCTGTTGGTAATATTCTCCTTGAAAGTGGATGTAATTGGAATCCAGAATGACCTCCATAAGTTCTAACACCAAAAGAATTCTATCCCTAGATAAAGTAGAATGTTTAAATAGACATTCACTAAAATATTCGTATCCCTCCTTTCTAGGAATACAAGTGAAGAGATCCTTCACATCAATAGTGAGGAAAATGCAGTCTGTACTCCAAAGCTGCTGGGTCATTTCACTTAAAAATTCCCACGAGTCCTTGATTAAATGTGGGGTTTTATTAACTATATCTTTGAAGTGTCTATCCACAAAAATGGCCAACGGGTGGGTTTTAGAATTCTTTGCAGATACTATAGGTCTTAAAGGCGGTGCGTGTAAAGATTTGTGCATCTTTGGGACTCCAAAGAAATTAGGAATATTTGGATACAATTGTTTTAAAAAATTATAAGTTTTAGAATCAATCCTATTTTCTAATTTGATTAATAGACACAGGTGTATAAGTTACACTATCTAATAAAATATTGGTAATAGCATTATTGTAATCTTCTACATTGTAAATTACCACACCCCCACCCTTGTCAGGTTTCATAATACGCAGTTCATTTTGCGTCTGTAATTCTTGTAACAAAATATTTTCTTCCGTAGTCAAATTTGAATGTTCCCTCTGCCATCTATTGTTGGCATAGGATTCATAGATTTCCTCAATGACAACTTTTTTAAATAATAACAAGGTGGGGTGAAGTGGGGGATTGTATGTACTGTGTCTTGTCAAGGCCCCATCCCCCCTGTAGTTGTTAGTGGCGGTATCTTTACCTTGACTGAATATGATGTTTAAATTTAATTTTCTTAGATACAACTTCAAATCCACTAACATGTTTGCTATATCACCATACTGTGTCTTAACAAATTTAAATCCCTTAGAGAATACATTGAAATGTAATTTAGTTAAATTATAACTAGTGTAATTGAAAATTTTAAATCCTTTGTATTCATAAAGAATACCTCAACTGTCTTCCTCTTGTACTATCTCGTCCCCTTCACTACATTTTTCCACCCGTAGTGCCTGTCCGAGTGTCCTGGGTCTGGAGGGAACCTGTTCTTGCTCGTTAACCTTTCTGACCTCCCAGGGAGAAAAAAATGTTCCCCCTCCCCTCCAAAAGAATCAAGTTCATCTAAGGGTCTATGTCTGTTGTTATCATCAAATTCTTGGTCAATTGGTTCAGGGGCTTTGTCGAAAACTAAATTAGTTTCCCAACGTTCCTTTTCATGGTTAATTTTAGGCAAATGTCCTTGTTTCCTGTTAATTCATTTGAAAGTACCTACATAAGCCTTCCCCATTTCATATTGTTTTTTTGTCCCTTAGAAATTTCTTTTGTTTGGTAATATATATGCTTTGAATTCTTTTCTCCATTTTAATCAAGATACTTTCATACAACCTCTTGTATATATATATATATATATATATATATATATATATATATTGTCACATACTAACTGTGTAGGTGTGCTATATTAGTCAGTACTCACTACATGTACAGCAGGAGCACTTACAGCACAACGTGTCTGAATAACCATTTCACTGCCATGCAATCACAATCTGTGATGATATGTCATTGTCACATACTAACTGTGTTAGTATGCTGTATAAGGCAGTACCCAATGCATATACAAAGTAGCACTCATAGCACAACATGTCTGAATAACCATTTCACTGTCATACAGTCACAGCCTGTGATGGTATATCATTGCCACATACTAACTGTATTGGTGTGGTATATAAATCAGTACTTAATGCATATACAACAGGAGCACTCCCGGCACACAATGTCTGAATAACCATTTCACTGTCAACAAATCACAACCTGTGATGGTATGTCACTGCCACATACTAACTGTGTAGATATGCTATATTAGTCAGTACTCACTGCATATAAAACAGAACGACTCACAGTACAATGTGTCTGAATAACCATTTCACTGCCATGCAATCACAACCTGTGATGATATGTCATTGTCACATACTAACTATGTAACTATGCTATATAAGTCAGTACTCAATGCATATACAACAGGAGCACTCATAGCACAACATGTGTGAATAACCATTTCATTGCCATCCGATCACAACTGGTGATGGTATGTCATTGTCACATACTAACTGTGTAGGTGTGCTATATTAGTCAGTACTCACTACATGTACAACAGGAGCACTTACAGCACAACATTTCTGAATAACCATTTCACTGCCATGCACTCAAAATCTGTGATGATATGATATTGTCACATACTAACTGTGTAGGTATGCTGTATAAGTCAGTACCCGATGCATATACAACAGGAACACTCATAGCACAACATGTCTGAATAACCATTTCACTGCCAACCAATCACAACCTTTGATGATATATCATTGTCACATACTAACTGTGTAGGTATTCTGTATAAGTCAGTACTCAATGCATATACAACAGGAGTACTCATAGCACAACATGTGTGAATAACCATTTCATTGCCATCCATTCACAATCAGTGATGGTATGTCATTGTCACATACTTACTGTGTAGGTATGCTATAGAAGTCAGTACTCAATGCATATACAACAGGAGCACTCACAGCACAACATTTCTGAATAACCATTTCACTGCCATGCAATCACAACCTGTGATGATATGTCATTGTCACATACTAACTGTGCAGGTGTGCTATATAAGTCAGTACTCAATGCATATACAACAGGAGGACTCACAGTGCAATGTATCTGAATAACCATTTCACTGCCATGCAGTCACAACCTTTCCCCTTGAGATACAGACATCTCCTATAGTGCTTGTAAGAAATATTTTACTCTTTAGATTGTGTAACTAGATCGGTAGCAGGTTAATTTGCCACATGCATCTATAACAGTAGCACTCACAGCACAACATGTCTGAATAACCATTTCACTGCCATGCAGTCACAACCTGTGATGGTATGTCATTGTCACACATTAACTGTGTAGGTACACTATATAAGTCAGTACTCAATGCATACACACCAGGAGTACTCATAGCACAACATGTCTGAATAACTATTTCACTGCCATGCAATCACAACCTGTGATGGTATGTCATTGTCACATACTGTGTAGATATGCTCTATAAGTCAGTATTCAATGCATATCCAACAGGAGCACTCACAGCACAACATGTCTGAATAACCATTTCACTGCCATGCAATCACAACCTGTGATGGTATGTCATTGTCACATACTGACTGTGTAGGTATGCTCTATAAGTCAGTACTCAATGCATATACAACAGGAGCACTCACAGCAGAACATGTGTGAATAACCGTTTCACTGCCAACCAAGCACAACCTGTGATGATATGTCATTGTCACATACTAACTGTGCAGGTATGCTATATAAGTCAGTACTCAATGTATATACAACAGAGGGACTCACAGCACAATGTATCTGAATAACCATTTCACTGCCATCCATTCACAACCTGTGATGGTATGTCATTGTCACATACCAACTGTGGTGTAATCATTTAGTAGTTTAAAATATTTCTCTACAGTATGTGTTGATTAAGCACAGCTGTGAAAGAGAACATGCTCTCCTGTCTGTATACCTCACCCCCTCACTCATACACACAAGTTCCTTACATTATGCATTTAACCTGGTACCTATCTTCTTACACAATCTAAAGAGTACAATATTTGTTACAAGCACTACAGGAGATGTCTGGATCTCAAGGGGTAGAATGCAATTTTGTCAGAATGAGCTCATCAGTGTTGCACAGAGAATATTTCTGCTAAAAAGTGGAATAAGGGAACAGTGTGCAAAGTTAAATGTACTTTCCTCATGGGAAGTGGATACATCATAAAGTGTTTCACACATATGTTGCCCATGCTAAGCATTGAAGCTCCTACCTATCTAATTATACAATCTGGAAAACACAGTATTAGTCACATGTACCATAGAAGAAGTCTGACACTTAAGCACACCTCTCAACAAAAAAAATCTGGACAAAGCCGAAATCAATGGGAGGACAAAGGCCCAAAAAATAGGGACATATTTTAAATATTGCTCTAATAAACTTAGAAAAGTGTTAGAATAACAGGATTTGTGTTAGCATATATTTTCTGAAGGAGATGAAGTCTGAAACTCAAATGCATTTCATTATTTTGTGACTGTAATCCTCCATGATTTGACAGAAAATCTAAAATTTTATCAGGAACCAGACCAAGATATGACATAAAAGTTTCAATATTCTACTAAAATCGAGGCAGTTGAGAGGTATGCTGTTAAGAGGAGAGTGCACTTTTGTCTTGATGACCTCATAAGTATGTTGCAGAGAAGATGTTTCTGCTAAATGTGAGATAAGGGAGCTTTGTGCAAACTTAAATGTATTTTCTTTGCAGGAAATGGATACAACACCAAGCATTACACACACACATTTCCCACATTGAGCAAAGAAACTTCTACTGATCTTGTTATGTAATCTGCAGAGCACATTAATTCTTGCAAGGCCCACAGGAAAAGTGTGACCCATAGGGGAAAGAGTGAACTTTTGTCAGAGGGATCTCATCAATGTGTTGTACTCACACAACAGTTCTGTAAAAAGTGGGGATAAAGGAGCTGTATGTAAATTTAAATATATTCCCCTCATGTAAGGTGGATACAGAATCAAGTGCTGCCCCCACACAAGTTCCCTGTGTTAAGCATCAAACCTCCTACTTATCTAGTTGCATATTCTAGAGAACACACTATTAGTTGCAAACACCACATAAAAAGCCTGAATTTAAACATGCGAAAAAACAAAAGCACATTTCTACTCATTGAACATCCACTGTTTATAACAAATGGTACATCACAGGTTTTGGAACAAATGCATATGTCTGCACAGGGCAACACATCATCACTCTGATTGTCCCATGTAATTACATACTTAAGTACTAAGATAGAGATAACGGTCTTTCATGTACGTCTCAGTACTGTGAGAGACATTTATCTGTTTCACTGTAAGGGATGCCAAAGAAATTCACAGTTGTAAACCATTGAATTATCATTCAAACTTTCCTTCCACTTCATTCTGGGGTTATTGCATGCTTGTCTTGCCTGAGACTTACACAATGTCCATTGACAAGACAAACAGACAACTGCTACATAGAGCAGTGCATTGCAGAATAGCAGTGATGGATTATGTATGAATAAGTTAACCAAAACTGTAACACAGTTGCACGTGTAACCATTGGACAGCAGTCATACATTACCTGACTGAAATAATCAAGTCAGCATCACTCTGAAATCAAGAAAACTTGGTGATAAAATTAATACAGACATGCAATTGTTGTGCAACCTAAACCGATAATTATTTGATTTTCTTTTTTTATTTAGGGTGGCAGGGTGGTGTAATCGTCAAGGTGCTTACCTTAGAAACCCAAAGTGCAGGGTTTGATTCTCACAGGGGGTAATTGGCTAGGCTTACGGTCCTTGAGTGCAGCTAGCCTAGTAATAATCTATGAATTTTGCTATCTGCCAGAAGTGCAGTGTTATCAAGCAGAATTGTACTGCTGATGGCAAGGTATTAGTACATGCATAATCATATCCTGAAGTGTTGAACTTAGAATGGAATTACCAGTAGGCAATGTTGCTATATGCTGATTTTTGTGCAAATAAGCATTATATGCATACAACCATGTGTTTATCTACTGGACTACAGAAACAACATTTGTTGTGGTCATGTGTCAGGTGGCTTGATTCATACATTTGTCATGACAGCTGCATTTAATAGATCCTTATATGTATGCTACAGGTGTATTATGAAACTCATGATAGACAAAGCATCTTATTGTTGATTGAAACCTGGGTTATGGCAACAGTTCTCTATCACAGAAATGTACTGGATGACACAGTATTGCTGGGAAGAGTTAGACAGTTGGTGACAAAAATACACAATATAGATATAATAACACAGTAGTACGTCTCATTTATGTACATATTTGTATTGCTACATTTTGATTTATAAGCATAGTTATTCATGCAAGATCTGTATAAGACAGGCATCACAATAGCCAGCAGGCACATTCATAAAGCAGCAGGATAATGGGATGTTAAGGAAAGGTGCAGTCAACATTTACATCCACAAGAGTCTTACAAAACATTCTAAAACATTTTTTCATCCATCTGGATTTGAAACTTTAGACCATCCAAAGAAAAACATTTATACTGGAGCATTATCTAAGCACACCATGTAGGCAGTCATACTTCTGAATGTTCACATTTGACAGGAGAGTTCAGCAAACAAGAATGTACATATCCCTCTTTATTACTGAAATGACCACTGCAATCTGTACATCCATATTTTCAGCATGTTGAAAAGTACATTAAAATGAATAAACATAGCTAAGCACAGTATTGTGAAGTGCAACAGAGTAATGGGGCTGAAGGTAATAAAATCACAAGCTATTGTCATAGGATGTATACTTCCATTTAGCCTTTGGTGCATTTGTTGCCTGGCACCAGACATTGTGCAAATGCAGATGTGGATGAGTAATAATACATAGGTTCATAGGTTGGTAGGTACTAGGCTATCGGCCCTAGGGCCTATACAAGCCTAGCCATAACAATTCCCTGGCTATTTCTTCCCACAGTATTTACTTCCCTGGACCCCTGTCTAGCAGGGTGACTGACATGATCCCCAGGGTGAATTTCTTATCTCCCATCCATTCATCAAGGTTCCTTTTGAAGAGGGCCAAAGAGGCGCTCTGCTTGACATGTATGGGCAGTCTATTCCAGAGTCTGGGGAGTCTCTGGGTCAGGAACCTATCGCTCCAGCATGTTTTGCTCATTGTGATAACAAGGTTTAAATCCCTGGAGCATGTGTCTCAGAAGGGAAAAAATACATCAACAGGATCAGATAGAGGCAAGGACAAAGCAGCATATAACAGAAGAAGGATAATGGTGGCTTTTAATATGTAGCCAAGAGGTACACATAAAGATGAGAAGGCTGTGAACATGGATGCACATGCAAACAGGCTGCTAAGGCTGCACTGGGAGGCTGGTGAGTACAAATCTATCTTGCAGTATTCAGGGGAAATACATAGAAATGAGTAGAATGTCAACTACCAGTAGGTAAAGTGTGTACTGTGTGTAATTAATAAATGACCATTAGCAGATTATTAGTGATATACAGGATATTTAACAATAAAGGTCTCTGTAACTTTCAATAAAAGTAAAAAAAAAACAGACTTGTGTTTACTTTGTTATGTTGTGGTAGGAATATAAATGTGTACAGGTTTTGCACAGCAACCATGGCTCTGACAGCAAGAATGCAGTGAAGCTCATCTTACAAAGATTGTGGAGATGTAAAACAGGTGAAAACTATAAGAAATGTGCCATGCACCAAGATGTGAACCTTGAATAGTAATCTGTAAAATCTAATCTTTTATCCCCTGTAGCAGTGCTTTGTGTTAACCATTGCTTTCCAGATTGTAATATGTCAAAGTATGAATGCACAGTACAAGAACTATCTGCCATGCATGAATGCCAGAACTACGTCAGACTGTGCAAACCAGAAAGTAATAGGGAGTAAAAAGTCAAGCAAAAGTTAGAAATTCCTTAATAGCTCATTGTGAGAAAACCCAAGTATAGTGTACCTTTTTAGCCCAAATAGACACGGTTCAAATCCTGGCAGTGGTAATAAGCTGAATGCATATTGTCACACAAGAATATATGTAAATATGTGTATAAATTGTCGGGTACTGTTAACAGAAATTTCCTCTACAGGTCTGCCAGGTAATTCAATATTTGTAGTATCTGTAGGCAAGCTATACCAATATAGTGTGTACAACACTTCCATTGTCCAAACCCAAGGCTGCAAATGACAGTAACATAAGTACATACAGCAAGAGCTTTTTTTCTGATACATGTCCCTCAACTATCACACTGTCACAGCTAGTGGTCACCACTGCCAATAACCAGGGTGACAGAAATTCTTGCACAGTATGTCAGTAGCACATGCACACAGCATGAGTGCAGGACACCCCATTCACTGACACATATGCAACCCTGAATATGTCAATATGTGTAGAAAAAGTCAGGTTTTCTTAACAGAAATTTCCTCCACAGGTCTGCCAAGTAAGGAAATGTTTGTAGTAGCCATAAGAACCCATTACTAACATACTCTGTGTAGAAGACATCCACTGCCCAATCCCAGGCCATAGGTACATGTAAAGTGAGGTCAGACCTGAAGAGTAATGAGTAGAGTACTAATCCATATATAGGTGAAAAATAGAAGCCTATACAGTTGTTAATTGCCATCTCTTTCTCTCCCCACCCCTATCTGCATCAATAATGTATACACATAAATAATGGGTATGTCTTCCTCCAAACCTACTGTTGGGATTTGTGTTTTATTGTTCTACAAATATTGAATTGCTTGAATATTAATGAACCTTGTTCATATACTATAATTGGTGGCCTGTTGCTCTCAGTGTAACATGCATGTTGTTATAATGACTACTGTGGTTTCATATATGCATGTGTTCTGTTTGCTATGCAACTGTTTCAAAACTGTTTTATGGGGTCATTTGGAACACACATGCATGCTGTTATAACTAATCTTGAAATGTGTTGTTCATGACTAACCAACATATTTTTTTAAAACCTGAGCACCATAGCATGTCTGGGAAGGCAAATACCAGCAGATCCTTCTTTCCTGTCTCATTTGGCTATGGCAGCAGGCCCCAGCACATCTGGGACCCAACCTGGTCCTCCCTCTTCCACTGTTCTTGCAACACCTTCAGGTGGAACCACCTCAGGAGACGGGGTTTGGCCCCACTGGGAGTGGGCATGGAGAGGAGACTGTCACTTGCAGGCAGGTCTGGGGATTGCTGTGCAGCTTCCTTCAACCAGAGTTTGAGGATCAGTTGCACCAGCTTGAGGGCCACCTGGTGGATCTTGAGGGTCAGCATGCCCCTCCTGTTCAGCCTCTAGCACAGCCCCCTTTGGGGCCATAAAGGTGCACCGGTGACTGCCCATCGGTGGGAACCTCAGTCCAACTGTATCAATTTGGGGCCCCATGCATATCCAATTCCCAACCACCCTCCCTGTCCAAGGAGTTTACCCCC
Organism: Protopterus annectens; assembly: GCF_019279795.1. Classification (NCBI taxonomy): domain Eukaryota; kingdom Metazoa; phylum Chordata; order Ceratodontiformes; family Protopteridae; genus Protopterus; species Protopterus annectens. The sequence goes on from NC_056743.1 coordinate 1,883,395,421, forward strand.
ACATGTGTCATATACCACCCCTGTCTGCTGTCTTGTCTGTCTTCCTACCCATCTTACACCCCCAAATGTACTTACTATCCTTCCCCAACATCCCACTCTCACATAAAAAAGGCAGTGTGTTCCCGTATGAGCTGTAGAAATCACTGTTGCTTTTTCAAAATTATCATGTAATAGAGGCATACAACAATAGTGAGAAAGCTCTGTGGAATAATTCATGTGTTGTATATAGACACACACACACACACACACACACACACACACACACACACACATATATATATATATATATATATATATATATATATATATATATATGGGTCTACTTCTTTTGACCTAGCTTTCATTTGCCTGACACTCATTTTCCTGACCCCATTTGACTGAAATTTCATTTGCCTGACACTTCATTTGACCGACAAGTATTATTAGCAAGAAAATGGAATATGCCCCCTTCCCCACTGCAGTGCGACCCTGGAGTTAGAATATATAGTTAGGGGGGGTGGGGGGCACAGCCCCCCACAATGGAGGGTGTGGGGGGCGAAGCCCTCCACTTCATTTCATATGATATTGTTAACTTTTGATGTAATATTGCTTAGTAACAGAAAAGTAAGTGGGGGGCTTCATCCCCCACACCCCCCATTGTGGAGGGCTGTGCCCCCCACACACCCCCTAACTGTATATTCTAACTCCAGAGTCGCACTACAGTGGGGAAGGGGGCATATTCCATTTTCTTGCTAATAATACTTAGGCAAATGAAGTGTCAGGCAAATGAAGTGTCAGGCAAATGAAATTTCAGTCATTTGGTCTCAGGCAAATGAGTGTCAGGCAAATGAAAATTAGGTCAAAAGAAGTAGACCCATATATATATATATATATATATATATATATATATATATATATATATATATATATATATATATATGGTTTCACTTCTATCACAATCCTGAATTTCAGAAAACTTTATAATCTGGAAGTCCAAAATCCTGAAAACTCAAAATCCTGATTCCAAAAAGACTGAAAACACGCATGATAAATATACTGACTATAGAGAACACAAACCAGATTACATTCCACCAAATAAAAGCAGGTTGCCCCCCCCCAGCAACCCTCATGTGGGGGGCTGCACCCCCCCACACCCCCTGCTACTTAAATATATCAACTCCAAGATTTCACTTCACTACACCATCATCAGTTATGTTGTAGTATAGCAAGTTAAGTGGGAATATTACTAATGTGACAACAGGCAGTCATGAACACATGTGATGGTATGTTTGCCATTTTTTTTCTGTGGAGTGCAATCTTTGAGTTTATATAGTTAATTAGCAGGGGGTGTGGGGGGTGCATGCCTCCCTGCCCATAATTGGTGAGAAGTGCTATCCTTAGTCTTTTATGTGTCTCTCTGTGTCCTTGTACTGGAATATTGTTATTCTTTGTGTCCTGTATATTTTCAGTATTGTGTGATTTAGGATTTTGAGTTTTCAGGATTTTGAATTTTCATGATTTTGGGTTCTGGATTATGAAGTTCAGGATTGTGATATTTCAGGATTCTAAAGTGAAACTATATATATATATATATATATATATATATATATATATATATATGTTTGTGTGTGTATATATTCTGTTGAAACTTATGTATGAAAACATAGATATATAATATACATATACGTACATAAATATATGAACGAAGGAATATATATAAATATATGTATAAATATATATATATATATATATATATATATATATATATATATATATATATATCTATATATCTATATATCTATATATATATATATATATATATATATATATATATATATATTATATATATATAAATGTATCGATATAACATGCAGTGTGGCCATACAACCTCTTAGTGTAAGAAACATGTCCAAAGGGGGGGAATGGGCCACATATAGAGACATATTCCAAATTTTGCTGTCATAAGCAATAATTTGTACAGCAACAAGGTGGGTTTCAACACAAACATCTGAAGGATATGAGGATGGGAACCGACATGTGATCTCATTATTAACTGACATAAATCCTGGGATCGTCACGCGATTTAGCAGACAAATACAAATAAACTGTGGAACAGAACCAAAGCATGGGCCAAACATCTGGGCATTCTGTGAAAAGCCTGGCATTGGAGAGGTATGCTCATAACCCCTTAGTCCAATGAATCTGGACCAGGCATGACAAAGTGGGGGGACAAAGGCGTGACAGCAGAGATGTATCCCAAATACATGAGTAGATAAAGTGAGAAATTTTTTGTACTGACACTGTTACTCCTAACATATTATTGACTGAAATGTCACAGGTCTGGGACTCAATTGATTCTCATTAGTTATTGACTCCAATCCTCAAATCATTTCACTGATGTGTCATAAATACACAACAGTTATGGGGACCAGACCAAAGGTATTGGCCAGACAACAGTACATCCTACGAATATGTGGACATACCACAACAGTAAGGAAACTGCATTGAGCTACCAAGCACTGTCCGAACTAAAAGCAGACTGACATAACACTACCCAAATCCATCTCTGTGGCTGTACACATGCATTTGCAAGTATAACAGACACTACAGGGATATAACACCAGTGGAAAACAGACACTAGTGTGAAAGTGCATACCCACAAAAAAAGCACCACAGTCACAGTCACATACCAGTAAGCAAACTGAACACTGCACTATAATGACAGTCTGAACACACATACCCCGTTTCAACTCATACATTACCCCTACATATACTGGCTCAAGCCACAATGTAGCAGGAATCTGGAGGTGTTATGGTACATGTCACGGTCTGCCCATACAAACATATAACAGGTGATAGGGAACCAGAAACCAGAGCAGCTTGCACAGTCAGATAGAAAGGGGCCATGACACTCACATGTACCACCTCCTTACACAGCCCAAATAACATGTACACACTACACTTCTACACAATACTGACAGTCTGTTAACAATGGCCAGACAGACAGAATTTCACACTGGGGATCACGTCAGTCGCCCTGCTAGACAGGGGTCCAGGGAAGTAAATAGTATGGGAAGAAATAGCCAGGGAATTGTTATGGCTAGGCTTTTATAGGCACTAGGGCTCATAGCCTAGTACCAACCTATGAACCAACCTATGAACCTATGAACATACACAGACATCTCAAATGTATGTTTTACCTCAGAATGTACAGTCTTAGGTCTCATATCTATGGTGTCTTCCCTGTAACATGTCTGTGGGTCTACTGCATCACTGGGATGGTAGTAGGAATGATGGAAATATATAATTATACTAAATACTTGTGAGCATCTTAGTGCATGACATCTGGACAAAACCCAACATAATTTGGGAACAGAGGCCCAAATACAAGCATATATTGGACATATGTCTGTTATACATTGAGACGATTGCTGGTGTTACTGGGTTTGTTGTAATATATCCTTTCTGAGGGTTATGAAGTCAGTAATAGCAACAGATGTTAGTATTTAATGACTTCATTCCCCCACAGTCCCCTACTGATATTCCAAGGGCAATTACTGTCTGGGGAACAAACCAAACATAACAGGCAAATGTCTGGTGAGTCTCTCTCTCTCTCTCTCTCTCTCTCTGTATGTATATATATATATATATATATATATATATATATATATATATATATATATATATATATATGTGTGTGTGTATATATGGATTCACTTCATAATCTCGAAATACTGAAACATCGAATTTCAGTATCTCGAAACTATGAAATCGAATCCACAAAACACTAAAACTACAAAACCCCATTCCCAAAACCACGAAATTCAAAACACCAAACACTACACCATACATACACCACAATGTCCACATCACAACATAAACAAACAAAAATTACACACATACACAATGCATACACACATAAGCAGGGTGGCAAGCCCCCCTGCATCCCCCATTCCCCCCTACTTATATACGCTAACTCCGGGATCGCACAAACAGGAAACAAAAGCAAACTCATACACGCACATTCTCCAGTCCCTCACACACACATCAAACATATCAGCACACTGAAACACACTCTAACCCCCACTCAAATCCCTTACAAAACACTCACTTACCTGACAAAACACCTAGATCCACACATGGCAACGCGAACCATAAAGACACAATCCCGGACATCATGTAGCATAAGGCCATAACCATGAATTCGAGATATTAGAATTCGCGATTATGAACTTTCGCTATTTTAAGCATTCGGGTTTATAGTCTCGAGATACTGAAATTCAACATTTCAGCATTTTAAGATTATAAACAGCTTATATATATATATATATATATATATATATATATATATATATACATACATATATATATATATATATATATATATATATATATATATATATATATATATATATATATATATATATATATATATATACATATATATATATATATATATATATATATATATATATACATATGTGTGTGTGTGTGTGTGACCGTGTGTGTGTGTGTGTGTTTATATCTATATATATATATATATATATATATATATATATATATATATATAGACACACACACATATTTTATTATTTCTCTATAACATGCAGTACTGTCACACCCCAGAATACCTTAGTACAAGGAGTCTGGACCAAGCCAGACAAAGTGGGGTGACAAGGGTATGGAAATAAGGACACATTGGAAATAATTGGGTATATAAACTGCAGAATTTGCTGCAGTAATTGTCTGCCCTAACATATGCTGAATGCATTATCAGATGTCTGAGAAATCAATTGACTGTCATTATGTAGTGAGTACATTCCACACATCATCCCACTGAATTGTCAGCAATACACACCTGTCATGGGGACCAGACCAAATATATGAGCCAGACAACTGTATGTCCTATGAACACCTGGAGGGTTGAGACCTATGAGCGCAGCTATGTAACTTTAGGGAAACTACACTGAGCTGACAAGCATGTCACCAAGTAACATCCAAACTACAGTCAGGACAACACATCACTACTCCAAAGCAGCTTTGGGGAATTACATATGCATTAGCTACTACAGCATGCACTACAGGAATGAAACTGTACTGACAAACAGACAGTGGTGTGAAAGTGCCTACACACAAACAATTGCACCACAGTCACAGCTATATACCATTAAGCCTACCAAATACTACAGTATAATGGTTGGGTGGACAGTCACACAATACCCTTACATATACTGTGCCAGGTTACAGTGTAGCCAGAATTATGGGGAGTTATGGGACATGTCTCAAAATACCTATACAAACATATACTGCTGATAGACCAACCATAATCGGAGCAGCATGCACAGTTGGATACAAAAGGACCCATTCCACTGACATATACCCACCCCCTATACAGTTGAACTAATAAGTACATAGTACGCTACTACAAAATCATGATAGGCCATACACAATGGCCAGACCTACACTAACCTCTTAGCAAAACAACTAAGATGTCTGAAGATAGTAAACAGAAAAACAACCAACCAGTAATCCACACATATTTAATATATTCTGACATTTCGGCCAAAGCCTTCAAGTATTAAAACATTACAAAACATACTTGTCTTAAATACAAGAAGCAATTAACACTTAATTACATATTTAAATAAACACCCTCCAATTACACTCCTCATTTAACCCCCTAGAGGCTAAAGTATCAAATGCTAAAATGTACATTGATTCTTTGCATATCAATTGTTCTATCATAAATGTTCTACCAAACTGAGAAACAGACCTTTCCCAAAACAGTACCTTGCAACCCAGTACTGTCCTCATGGTGAAATGTATTAAAATGTACAGCTATAGAACTTTCTTCTTTCATATTAGTAATATCTCTCACATGTTCTAACAACCTAATTTTAAAACACTTCTTACTTTTCCCAATATAAAATTTGATAACAGGGCATCTAAGAGCATTCTCTATACCACAACCTCTTGACTGTACAGGGTTCAACATGTTGTCCAGCCCCTTTGCTCTCATATTTATGGCCCCTACCCCACAACATGTGTGGGATTCCACAACATCACTGGGATGACAGCAGGAATGACAGCACTAAATAATGATAGACCATAACTATCAACCTCTTACTGCATGACATCTGGACAAAGCCTGACATAATTGGGGGACAGAGGCCAAAACACAAGGCCATATTTGAAATACTGCTGTTATACACTGAGAAAGTTGGTGGTGTTACAGGGCTTGTTGTAACATATCTTTTCTGAGGGATATGAAGTCAGAAACACAAATGGATGCTGGCATTTACTGATTGCAATCACCAGAGTATGCTACTGATTTGCCAAGGACAACACCTGTCTGGGAAACAGACCAAACATAACAGGCAAACCTCTGGCCATTATGTGGATAACCCTACAGTTGAGAGCTATGCAGACACATAACTTTGTCAGACTGAAATCCATGCAGAACTTGCATGTCCAGACAAACCCTGTTAAACTAGCATTATTCAAACCATATAACAGCAGTACTCACATTCTGTCCCCAAGATTTCAACCTTTTCCACCACTTAGTTGGCCTGTCTCCGCAAGACTTGTTGTAAGAGGTATTCCCTCCTGCTATCTGTAACACTGTAGCTCACACACCTCCAGGATATCTTCCTCACAGGCAAGGTAAAGGGCTAACACCAACATGACGTACTCAGTTATAGGAGTTTGTTGCCATGACATGGGATATTGGTATAACTACACAGCTTCTCTGCATGATATTAGCAAGTGGGGAACACCACTTTGTGCACAGGCCATCACCAGGTCATGAGCATTACCTACAAAAGTCAAGATGCCACCTATTCAAGCCAGCTCTATACCTGTAGGTGAGAGAGAGAGAGAGAGATAGAGAGACTGCAAGTCAATATACCAAACCTTAAGATATTACCCAATCTACTTTCAAAAAAAAGGCATGTGAAACAAGTATGCATGTAATTGAATGCAGTAGGTGGTCTGTAATAATGGGAAATAGGAGGTTGAAAGAATATGTCTCAACAAGACTTGCTGTACTGATATACTGCTGAACAGCACCTATGGCCATAGCATTTGGCTCTGTCTGCAGTGACATAGATCACAGCTCAGGCCCCTGACTCATCCCAGGAAGGACAGCTGACATATGACAACTATTGGAGTATATGTCAAACACTACTGACTGTGCCACTGCTAGACCACCTACTGGGATGTTGTACATATCCATATGTTACCTGTGAATATAATTATGATACACATGTTTGTCTTGTAAATCTAAAAGACCTATACAGAGCATGTGCATAATAAAGTACTGTTGCAGAAGGGTGTGTTGAACTGCATGAGATACAGTGAGTTCATACCATTCAACTTTACAGTGTTCCACTGGACAATAGGCACATGTGTGCCTGATATCTCTAGTCACTTACACATAGAGTTGTATGTCAGGCAAACCATTGGCAAGTCTTTAAACAATGACATCATAACATAATAGGCTAGATATGAATGTCGGACATCCTCCAGGTTATAACACTGATGACAAAGCCTACTGTGCAATCAGCTTACTTATGTCTGTTACAGCAATATTTATATGGTGTCAATATTGATGTGCCTTTGCCACCCATTTATGTGTGCCATTCTCCAGATGTCCCACTATAGTAGGTTGAGAGGTATGACTGGGCAGAAAAACTGTAAATACAGTGTGCCATACTAACATAGAACAGAAATGTATACCAGGTATCACTTGAGCATGTGTACTGTATGTATACGTATGTTCGACTGGAAGGCACAAAACAACTGACACGGGTTGCAAGCAGTCAGATAAATAAGCTGTGCAAGTTGTACATATGTGATATCAGTTTCAATGCATACAACAGACATAAATCTCAACAGCTACTGGTTGTTGCATTGCCTGACACTGATATGGATACTAGAATAATCTTAGGTTCCTAGATTTTAGCTTAAAATTTAAGTAAATCTTCCAACTGCTGTGGTGAAACTGCCGAATCAAGAGCAAAAACACAAACTGTGACAGATGAATCACCAAGGCTAACACTGAGTATCCAATGACTTAAAGATTGTAACTAATGAACTGGTCCACAAGATACGTCAAATGTCCATTTTTTAAAATAAATTTAATAATTCCTGTTTAAAAAAGAAAAAAAGAAAAAAGAAAAAAATAAATAAAAGTCCCCGAGTGCTCACTAACGATTATTAATATTGATCTTCAAATCTTGCTCGCTATAGCCTCTTTCCTTCAGATTTTTTTGTAAAAACTCAACCTCCTTATCACATGTAGCTTTCTGGTTAGAACGTTTGTGAATCCTATTGACCTCATTTCGCATAATATTTTTTGTGATGTGCCTGGGATGCATACTGCTCTTTAGTAAGTAATGGTTCCTCCACGTGTCTTTCCTGTGTAATTCAGTGTCCAAAGTGCCTGTCTCATTGAGAATAATATTAACATCAAGGAAGCTTACTGCTTTCCTAGAATGACTGGCTGTAGATGTTAAAAGTGTTGTAGTAGAGTCAAGATAGCTTTTAAACTGTTAGAATTGTTCAACCTCTCCTTTCCATAGGATGAGCAAATCATCCACAAAATGCCCATAATACAGGATATGTTCATGCCATGGGTTATTGGGATGGAGAACATGTTGCATTTCCCAGTTTACTAGAACTAAATTAGAGTAACTGTTGGCACAGGGGGTGACCATGGCAACCCACCATCTCTGTAAGTAAATTTTATTGCCATACACAAAATAATTATTCTCCAATATCAATTCAAGTAGAGCACAGACGGTAAATGTTTCTGCTGTCTTCTTTTCTGACAGTATTCTTCTTATTGAATCTATCCCGATGTCATTTGGGATTGTAGTGAAAAGATTGTTTACATCGAGGGTAGTTAAGAGGAGATCTTGATGGTCAATAATTCTTCTCATAATTATACTTATTTTGTGTAGAAAATCATCTGTATCCCTCAAGACTGTATCATAGGATGTCAGAAGTTCTCTTAGTTCTTTTTCAACATACAGGGACATATTTTCCATAATCCATCCCTGACCTGAGACTATTGGACGTAATGGTGGATTCAAAAGGTCTTTATGTATTTTGGGGAGTCCATTTATTATTGGAATGGTAGGTTTAGGTACATCTAAGAAATTGTACAGCTCCAAGTCAATATGTCTTTGTAAAACCATATCATTCAAATAAGAGCTTACTCTATTGATGGCTTGATTTAAGCTAGCAGATGTTACTTCTACATTTGTCTTGGAATCCTTCAACATCATTTCCATTCTATTGGTATACCATGATGTGTCCATAACAACAATAGCTCCCCCTTTGTCCACTGGTTTCAGAGTAATCTTGCCATTCTTTTGTAAATTATTTATGGCTTGTTTTTCATTAGAAGTAATATTCCTGTAATGTTTTGTGTGTAAGTCCATCCTCAGCTTCTCATCTTTATTACTACAAAGTCTTGTAAACAATTCAGCTGCTGGATGGCTGACAGGTACAAAGGTGCTAGGCTTCTTTAGAGCTTTTTTCGATCCCTGTTTGTTTCGATATATACTTTTTAATGTTACTTTCCGACCAAAACACTTCAAATCAATAACAAACTCATTTAGATCTGATCTAAATACAGGAATGAATGTTAGGCTTTTTGTAATATTGATTGTTCTGCAGATGTTAGACTGTATTTAGAAATATTCAAGACCAAAGAATTGTCTATAGGAGGGGCTTTTTCCTCTTCCGATCTTGACTCTGTGACCTGTAATTCTTGTGATACGTTTGTTTCAAAACGGTAAAGAGGTAGATAATGGAAGATGCATTCCATTCTTTTTCGGTACAGCCCCTGAAATAGGGGTATCTGAGGTGTTTCCTGTACTGATCTCTAATAATCCATTAGATTGATCTAAAGAAGTAAAATTAGTGGGTTGACTCTCTTCAGTAGCTGTTGGCATAGCTGTAGAATTCTCATTGGACAATAAGACATTATGTCTTTTACTGTAGGGCTGACGAACTTGTGTTCCTGCTGCATGTTCTTCCCTGGACTATTCAAAGATGCGGCCCTGTTTAAAATCCAGGATATCTCTATTTAATTTTTTTTATTTTTTGTTCTTTTAATTTAGATTCATATATATCCAAATTGAACTGCAATGTTTGCAATTTAATTGGTAAGGAGTTAAATTCACTTTTTCTAGTTCTGCTTGTTTCTCCTTTATTAGCTGCGCAATCTTATCTTCTTCTGGTTTAAAATATTCTAAAAGTAATTTGATATAGCGACAACTTGTTTCAAGGTTAATGGCTTGCCAGCTCACTAACAGTCCAGGATGCTGATTACCATAGCTGGGCATGCATTTAACACGCATGCCCCTAGGTATCACTTGATGATGTATGCATGCTTCTAAATGAAAGCGTTACCAAGTTAGTCTTTTTAACTTAAACGCCACTGCCTCAACATCATTGAAAATTATATCAAAATTAGAATTATCCATGCCTTCAGATATGTTATCAACCATACTTGTATCATTAGAGTCAAACTGTAAGTTCAATAATGGATTCAAGCTGGTTTCTAAATTCTCAGCATTCTTACCATGAATAAAATTTATGTTGGTAAGATTTCCTTTGTCCTATTTGTTGTTGCTTTGTTAGCCATCTGCAGAAGTGAAGTAAGGAAAATCAAAAATGAAGTAAATCTTCCAAATGCTGCGGTGAAACTGCCGAATCAAGAGCAAAAACACAAACATCGACAGATGAATCACCAAGGCTAACGCTGAGTATCCAATGACTTAAAGATTGTAACTAATGAACTGGTCCACAAGATACATCAAATGCATGTTAAATGCATGCCCAGCTATGGTAATCAGCATCCTGCACTGTTAGTGAGCTGGCAAGCCATTAACCTTGAAACAAGTTTTCGCTATATCAAATTACTTTTAGAATATTTTAAACCAGAAGAAGATAAGATTGCGTAGCTAATAAAGGAGAAGCAAACAGAAATAGAAAAGTGAATTTAACTCCTTACCAATTAAACAAATAGGAAACATTACAGTTCAATTTGGATATATATAAATCTAAATTAAAAGAACAAAAAATAAAAATTAAATGGAGATGTCCTGGATTTTAAGCAGGGCCGCATCTTTGAATGGCCCAGGGAAAAACATGCAGCAGGAACACAAGTTCGTCAGCCCTACAGTAAAAGACATAATGTCATATTGTCCAATGAGAATTCTACAGCTATGCCAACAGCTACTGAAGAGAGTCAACCCACTAATTTTACTTCGTTAGATCAATCTAATGGATTATTAGAGATCAGTACAGGAAACACCTCAGAGACCCCTATTTCAGGGGCTGTACCGAAAAAGAATGGAATGCATCTTCCATTATCTACCTCTTTACAGTTTTGAAACAAACGTATCACAAGAATTACAGGTCACAGAGTCAAGATCAGAAGAGGAAAAAGCCCCTCCTATAGACAATTCTTTGGTCGTAAATATTTCTAAATACAGTCTAACATCTGCAGAACAATCAATATTACAAAAAGCCTAACATTCATTCCTGCATTTAGATCAGATCTAAATGAGTTTGTTAATAATTTGAAGTGTTTTGGTAAGATTGTAACATTAAAAAGTATATGTGGAAACAAACAGGGATCGAAAAAAGCTCTAAAGAAGCCTAGCACCTTTGTACCTGTGAGCCATCCAGCAGTGGAATTATTTACAAGACTTTGTAGTAATGAAGTTGAGAAGCTGAGTATGGACTTACACACAAAACATTACAGGAATATTACTTCTGATGAAAAACAAGCCATAAATAATTTACAACAGAATGACAAGATTACTCTGAAGCCAGCGGACAAAGGGGGAGCTATTGTTGTTATGGACACATCATGGTATACCAATAGAATGGAAATGATGTTGAAAGATTCCAAGACAAATGTAGAAGTAACATCTGCTAGCTTAAATCAAGCCATCAATAGAGTAAGCTCTTATTTGAATTATATGGTTTTACAAAGACATATTGACTTGGAGCTGTACAATTTCTTAGATGTACCTAAACCTACCATTCCAATAATAAATGGACTCCCCAAAATACATAAAGACCTTTTGAATCCACCATTACATCCAATAGTCTCAGGTCTGGGATAGATTACAGAAAATATGTCCCTGTGTGTTGAAAAAGAACTAAGAGAACTTCTGACATCCTATGATACCGTCTTGAGGGATACAGATGATTTTCTACACAAAATAAGTATAATCATGAGAAGAATTATTGAACATCAAGATCTCCTCTTAACTACCCTCGATGTAAACAATCTTTTCACTACAATCCCAAATGACATCGGGATAGATTCAATAAGAAGAATACTGTCAGAAAAGAAGACCTCAGCAGAGACATATACCGTCTGTGCTCTACTTGAATTGATATTGGAGAATAATTATTTTGTGTATGGCAATAAAATTTACTTACAGAGATGGGAGGTTGCCATGGTCACCCCCTGTGCCAACAGTTACTCTAATTTAGTTCTAGTAAATTGGGAAATGCAACATGTTCTCCATCCCAATAACCCATGGCTTGAACATATCCTGTATTATGAGCATTTTGTGGATGATTTGTTTATTCTATGGAAAGGAGAGGTTGAACAATTCAAACAGTTTAAAAGCTATCTTGACTCTACTACAACATTTTTTACATTTACAGCCAGTCATTCTAGGATAGCAGTAAGCTTCCTTGATGTTAATATTATTCTCAATGAGACAGGCACTTTGGACACTGAATTACACAGGAAAGATATGTGGAGGAACCATTACTTACTAAAGAGCAGTATGCATCCCAGGCATATCACAAAAATATTATGCGAAATGAGGTCAATAGGATTCACAAACATAACCAGAAAGCTACATGTGATAAGGAGGGTGAGTTTTTACAAAAAAATCTGAAGGAAAGAGGCTATAGCGAGCAAGATTTGAAGATCAATATTAATAATCGTTAGTGAGCACGCACGGACTTTTATTTATTTTTTTCTTTTTTAAACAGGAATTATTAAATTTATTTTTAAAAACGGACATTTGATGTATCTTGTGGACCAGTTCATTAGTTACAATCTTTAAGTCATTGGATACTCAGCGTTAGCTGTGGTGATTCATCTGTCGCAGTTTGCGTTTTTGCTCTTGATTCGGCAGTTTCACTGCAGCAGTTTGAAGATTTACTTAATTTTTGATTTTCCTTACTTCACTTCTGCAGATGGCTAATGAAGCACAACAAATAGGAACAATGGAAATATTACCAACATAAATTTTATTCATGGTAAGAATGCTGAGAATTTAGAAACCAACTTGAATCCATTATTGAACTTACAATTTGACTCTAATGATACAAGTATGTTTATAACATATCTGAAGGTATGGATAATTCTAATTTTGATATAATTTTCAATGATATTGAGGCAGTGGCGTTTAAGTTAAAAAGACTAACTTGCCAACGCTTTACTTTAGAATCATGCATACATCATCAAGTGATACCTAGGGGCATGTGTGTTAAATGCATGCCCAGCTGTGGTAATCAGCATCCTGCACTGTTAGTGAGCTGGCAAGCCATTAACATTGAAACAAGTTTTCGCTATATCAAATTACTTTTAGAATATTTTAAATCAGAAGAAGATAAGATTGCGCAGCTAATAAAGGAGAAGTAGCAGAACTAGAAAAAGTGAATTTAACTCCTTACCAATTAAATTGGAAACATTACAGTTCAATTTGGATGTATATGAATCTAAATTAAAAAACAAAAAATAAAAAAAATGAAATAGAGATATCCTAGATTTTAAGCAGGGCTGCATCTTTGAATGGCCCAGGGAAGAACACATGCAGCAGGAACACAAGTTTCTCAGCCCTACAGTAAAAGACATAATGTCATATTGTCCAATGAGAATTCTACAGCTATGCCAACAGCTACTGAAGAGAGTCAACCCACTAATTCTACTTCTTTAGATCAATCTAATGGATTATTAGAGATCAGTACAGGAAACACCTCAGAGACCCCTATTTCAGGGGCTGTACCGAAAAATAATGGAATGCATCTTCCATTATCTACCTTTTTACCGTTTTGAAACAAACGTATCACAAGAATTACAGGTCACAGAGTCAAGATCGGAAGAGGAAAAAGCCCCTCCTATAGACAATTCTTTGGTCGTGAATATTTCTAAATACAGTCTAACATCTGCAGAACAATCAATATTACAAAAAGGCCTAACATTTATTCCTGCATTTAGATCAGATCTAAATGAGTTTGTTATTGATTTGAAGTGTTTTGGTCAGAATGTAACATTAAAAAGAATATATGGAAACAAACAGGGATCAAAAAAAGCTCTAAAGAAGCCTAGGACCTTTGTACCTGTGAGCCATCCAGCAGTGGAATTATTTACAAGACTTTGTATTAATGAAGTTGAGAAGTTGAGGATGGACTTACACACAAAACATTACAGGAATATTACTTGTGATGAAAAACAAGCCATAAATAATTTACAACAGAATGACAAGATTAGTCTGAAACCAGTGGACAAAGGCGGAGCTATTGTTGTTATGGACACATCATGGTATACCAATAGAATGGAAATGATGTTGAATAATTCCAAGACATATGTAGAAGTAATATCTGCTAGCTTAAATCAAGCCATCAGTAGAGTAAGCTCTTATTTGAATGATACGGTTTTACAAAGACATATTGACTTGGAGCTGTATAATTTGTTAGATGTACCTAAACCCACCATTCCAATAATAAGTGGACTCCCCAAAATACATAAAGACCTTTTGAATCCACCATTACATCCAATAGTCTCAGGTCAGGGATGGATTACGGAAAATATATCCCTGTATGTTGAAAAAGAACTAAGAGAACTTCTGACATCCTATGATACAGTCTTGAGGGATACAGATGATTTTTTACACAAAATAAGTATAATTATGAGAAGAATTATTGACCATCAAGATCTCATCTTAACTACCCTCAATGTAAACAATATTTTCACTACAATCCCAAATGACATCGAAATAGATTCAACAAGAAGAATACTGTCAGAAAAGAAGACCTCAGCAGAGACATATGCCATCTGTGCTCTACTTGAATTGATATTGGAGAATAATTATTTTATGTATGGCAAGAAAATTTACTTTCAGAGATGGGGGGTTGCCATGGTCACCCCCTGTGCCAACAGTTACTCTAATTTAGTTCTAGTAAATTGAGAAATGCAACATGTTCTCCATCCAATAAGCCATGGTGTGAGCATATCCTGTATTATGGGTGTTTTGTGGATGATTTGTTCATCCTATGGAAAGGAGAGGTTGAACAATTCTAACAGTTTAAAAGCTATCTTGACTCTACTACAACACTTTTAACATCTACAGCCAGTCATTCTAGGAAAGCAGTAAGCTTCCTTGATGTTAATATTATTCTCAATGAGACAGGCACTTTGGACACTGAATTACACAGGAAAGATATGTGGAGGAACCATTACTTACTAAAGAGCAGTATGCATCCCAGGCACATCACAAAAACTATTATGTGAAATGAGGTCAATAGGATTCACAAACGTTCTAACCAGAAAGCTACATGTGATAAGGAGGTTGAGTTTTTACAAAAAAATCTGAAGGAAAGAGGCTATAGCGAGCAAGATTTGAAGATCAATATTAATAATCGTTAGTGAGCACTCACGGACTTTTATTTATTTTTTTCTTTTTTAAACAGGAATTATTAAATTTATTTTTAAAAATGGACATTTGATGTATCTTGTGGACCATTTCATTAGTTACAATCTTTAAGTCCTTGGATACTCAACGTTAGCCTTGGTGATTCATCTGTCGCAGTTTGTGTTTTTGCTCTTGATTTTAGCTTAGGTTTTATAGGGGCCACATCATAGAGTCCGTGCCCTCTATCCCCTCTCCATCTAAAGATCCACTTAGACTCAAGCTGCTCAGTACTCTTCCTGATCTCACCTCCTCTTAATGTCTTGTGCACCCTCCCTATAACTAAAAACTTAAATGTTTGCTCAGTACCACTGGCAATGACATGCTTTGCAAGGGCATTGGTTTTACTCCCTTTGCTAATATGATACAGATGTTCCTTAATTCTTTCTCTAAGTGTTCTATCCATCTTGCCTACTTAAAATTTTGAACACAATAAACAATGGGACAAGTAAACAACATGGGAGGTGCTACAAGTGGCAAAACTGTTGAACCTGTATACTCTATCCTGGTCAGGATGTGTGAAAGTAGAACTGCTGTCGATATAAGTGCATACACTGCAAGCGCCACATGCTAGAGTTGCATTACTGCTATAGTCATGTTTATTCCTTGAGTAACATAATGTCCTTTTTAAGGATTTCATGTTCGTAAATACAAACCTGGGGGTGGGCTTTATCACTCTGGAAATATCTTTGTCTGTTGTAAGGACTTTCCACTGTTTCCTTATAACATTCACGTACATGGAAACATTACTAGAATAACGTAATGTGCTTTCAGTTTACACCGATTGTTCCTATTATACATTACTCTGTCTGATGCAGGTTTTGAAAAATAAGGTTTAGCTGTGGCCCCCCTCAAGCTTTTAACCATCTGCACATTTTCAACTATTTCTCAATCACTATAACCTCTCATCCTTAAACAATGTTGTGTAGTGTCTACCTGCTCTTGAAACTCCTTTTCACACACATTTAACCTGGAAGCTCTAAAAATTTGATTCTTGACCACATTACTAAAAATGTGAGTGGGGTTCATACTATACCTATACAAAAGATGGCTGACATGGCATGGTTTCTTACACAATTTGGTAAAAATGGAGCCATTCTCATCCACTTCAACAGTAACATCAAGAAAAGTCATACTGTGTCTTGATGCATACAGAGAAAAAAGTAAATAATTAGTTGCATTATTTAAATACACCACAAACTCTCTTAACTGCTGTTTAGTACCTACCCACAGAAAAAAACAAATTGTCAACAAACCTTCTGTAAAAAGGTATAAATCCAGAGTAACATCCTTCAAGTATATGCTCCATTTCCCACATAGCCATCACAGTGTTGGTGTAGCTATTAGCACACACAGTGAGAGGTGATAGTGGGCACGGACTCAATGATGTGGTGCTTATAAAACTTAAGCTGAAATCTAGGAACCTACAACACTGAATGTTTTTTGCCCATGTATTATTGTATTTTTATGTTTTATGTTTTATTTATTTATTTTATTTATTTTATTTTATTTTATTTTACATTTGTTAACCGGGCTAGTCTGGCTGGATACATGTCCATTTTCAGCAGAGGCCCGAGGAGAAAAGCTCCACTATCAGACTAATACACTACAGTTTATGAAATCACTAATAATACTAACTATACAAATAAAACTAATATAACTAAAACTAATATAGTATAATACGGCAAAATACAAATGCAAATACATTTTTCATGTACAAATCTGACTAGATGACAAACAAAATTCAGTCAGGGGCTGAGGAGAAAAGCTTCAGTATCAAAAAAACAATTTAAAGTTAAAAATATCACTAGTAGCTAGTCACGACAACAAATAGGCATTGGCTGAAAGCATAAAAGCGGTTAATATATAGTGTTAAACATGCAGGTTAGTAGTGTAACAGATATTAAAAGGTTAGAGATAGGAAAAGGCAGAAATGACGTAAAGAGAAAGGAAAAATAAAGTACAGTTTCTGTTAGGTACAGGAATTATGGACTTAGTGAGGCTAAGGAGAAGCCAGTAGGAAGAGTAGAGGGGAAAACAAAGATAGTGAGAAATGTAAAAGGTAGCAGGATTATAGGAGGTCAGCTAAAAGAAGCAAGAGACAGAAAAACAGAGTGGTCAGAGGGAGTCAAACAGAACTATGAACAGAAGAGTGAAGGTATAAAAAAGGGACTGTGGAAGTGAGTTTAAGTTAGAACAGAAGAGCAAAAGTAGACAGGAGCAGACTGGAGAGAGTGATAAATTTGCTGAGGTCAGTCAGGATTGGAGCAGGGGCATAGCCAGTGAGTTATTAGGTGAGTTTTCATCTGTTTTTTGAAAAGATGACATGAGCCTAGGGAGGTCAGTTTTGTGGGGAGTTTATTCCAGTAAGAACCGACAGTGTTTGCAAATAAGGAATCACCTGATTTATTATGAGATTTCAAAGTAGTAACTAGTAGCTTGTTGGCTGATCTAAGTGTAGTGAGATTTTTATAAGGAGTGATGAGTTTATTTAGTGTGGGTGTGTTGGAAGGGTAATGTAGAATTTTAAAAGTGATGATTAGTTGCTGTAGTAGTATTAGGTTTGGAAGTTCAAGCCAGTTTAGTTTCTTTAAGTTAAGACAGTGATGAGTTTGGAATAGAGAGCCAGTGGCAAATCTGGCTATACTGTGGTAGGCGGTATTTAGTTTTTGAAGATTAGCTTTAGATATATTGATAAAGGAAGGAGAGGCATACAATAATGTAGAAATGAGGTGAGTTTGGGCGAGAGCCACTCGGGAAGTAGCAGTAAGGAAGGGCTTAAGTCTGTAAAGGGCACCCATCTTTTTATTGACTGACTTGATAGTTAAGTCAATGTGATAGTCAAAATTTAGCTGATTGTCTATGGTTACGCCTAGCAGCTTAGTGGAAAAGTCAGGTTGGATGACAGTGCCATTACACGATACAATGGAAAAAGTGATAGGGGTGGATTTAGAGGTTGGGGTGAAAAGTAGAAGTTTGGTTTTTTTGGGATTTAGGAGGAGACAGATATGTTGGAACCATTTTTCTGCTGCAGTGAAGACCACCTGGGTAGCAGAGTGGAGTTGTGCTGGGGAAGAAGCAGAGCAGATGAGAGTGGAATCATCTGCATACTGTATACAAGTGGATGTCGGGAGGGAAGTGGGCAGGTTATTTATGAAAATAGAGAAAAGTAGGGGACCTAGGATGGATCCTTGTGGGACGCCAATAGTAACTGGGAGTTGAGAGGATAGATGGCTGTCCCAGAGGACTGCTTGTTTTCTATTAGTCAGGTATGAGTCGAACCACTGTAATGCTTGTGAATCAAGTGAGAGGGATTGTAAGGTATCGAGGAGAAGTTTATGGTTGACCATATCGAACGCTTTTGAGAGGTCCAAGAATAGTGCAGAGGAGAACAGGTTGTTGTTGCGGTTTTTATTGATAGAGTCAGTGAAGGAGAGAAGGGCAGTTGAAGTACTGTGGTAGGATCTAAAACCATGTTGTGAGTCTACAAGCAAGTTGTTATTCAAGAGATAATGTAGAAGTTGATGGTGAATGCAGCGTTCCATTATTTTGGATAGAGGAGATAGAAGGGCAATAGGCCGAAAATTGGAGAGTTCGTTGGAGTTTCCTCCTTTATGGAGGGGAATAATATGGGAGATTTTCCAACAGGATGGGATTTTGGATTCAGTTATATTCAGTTATATTTATATATATATTTATATATTTGCTACATATGCATTTTTATGAATGTATTATGGTTTCTGTACTCAGGTGCTATGCATATGCTTTTATGAGACTGTTTGTTTAAATAATTTGAGTGCCTTGATGTCACATGATTAATCAAGGGAGGTAGTTTATGGTATTTAAACTGAGTTTTTAGTTTGATAGACATTACTTGAAGAAGCAGCTTAGTCTGTGAAAGTGCTTGCAGTGTCAACAATAAAAGTTTTTTTTAAACTGGCCGATTTGGATTTCCTCCGTCTTGCTGGATTCATTTTTTGGTTTCTTTTACTGGGACTTCTTTACCAGAAAGGGTTGGTATTTGTGTTTGTTCTTCTCATTTTATATAATACAAGAGCCTGGCAAGTTAACAGGGGTGTGTAACTTATCATATCCACATTAAGCTTACAAGGTTGTTGGTGTAACAGGATTTGTTTGAACATACATTCACTGCTGGTGATGAGGTCTGCAAATCAAATCTATGTCATTAATTATTGACATCAGTCCTCATATCATCCCAGTTATGTGACAAACACATAGGGGTTGTGAGGAACAGAGCAAACATATGTGCCAGACATCTACACATTCTTCAATGATTTGTACAGTTGTGAGGTATGGTCTACAGTAGTTGCCACTGTGCTATACAGGTGAACAGCAATAATGTGTACATGGATGTAGTGTTTGCTAGGGGATGGACATCACCTACTAATAGTACTTATGCATCCCATAGCTTTATATTGTTAGTCACAAGGATTAAGAATGGCTGCAATGCATGATGTTGAGGGCTGTGTGTCATGCATGTTGCCTTTTGGGTAATGTGAGGTCTGTGTAATAGCTTTGTGCCACCTCACCTGTAAGTGTCTGTGTGCATGTCTGTCTGCGTATCTGTGTGCCTGGCAGTCACCCATAATGTACAGGTATTAATTTACATATATTGTCTTCCACTCACAGGTGGTGATGGGGGTCGTGCCTCTCCCACTTGAAAACTGATGTCAGTGTCTCTGCAGACTCTGACAATGATGATAGGCATAGTGAGGCACAGGCATGGTTGTCAGGGCCTAATCTGTGCCATTGGTTGGCATCCCATTGTTGTGCACCCCATCCTCACACACAGTCACAATTCCCACACATACCCCATCACCAGTGGACATAGATAATGGACAGTTGGCGGGTGTTGGCATGGGACAGGCAAGTATGGTGACTATGGCAAGTGTGTCTGTAGGCACCAGCCATAACCAGATAACAGGCGAGGTCCCACAAAGGTGGACGGACAGGGGTGCTTGAAGGATGACTGCTGCCTGTCATGCCCCTGTCACAGATGCCACAGCAGGTGTCATCAGATGCATGTTTTAGACCATCATGGAGGCACAGGCACATAATGAACGTAACACCAGACAGATTCTCAGGGTTGCAAATGCAACTCTTCCTGCTATGCGTGACAACAGCCATGATCTAGCTGATGCCCACCATTATTATGCTGAGGTCATGGATAGATGGTGGGGTGAGATGGTGGCAGTCCTCCACCATGGAATGTCTGTGTTAGAGTATATGGTGGGAGTTGGCTGTTGGCCATGTAGATGTAGGACAGCGCCACGAACAGCTGAGGGTACACGTGGCCAAGCAGTTTCTTGCTCCTGTAGTGGCAGTACCAGCAGCATGACTACAGGGGGTTGCTGTCCACACCACAATGCAGCAGGCCATGAGCACGTGGTCCTGACTGGTCCCAACAGGGATGTGGAACCAGCAGACAGCAGTCACCATTGGGGAGTAGTATTGCATCTGGCCTTGGGCCTGGTGGTGCCAGTGGGTCACCTGGCAGGCCAAGTTCTCATGTCCACGGCCGGAGATGGAGAACTGTACACCCTGCCATGTACAGTCTGCAGCTGCCCAATGTACCCCTGTGTAGGGCAGCCACATGGCGTGACTGTGTGCATCCATACACACATACATTACCATCACAGCCAGGTCACCTCCAGACTTACACACACCACCTCTGCATGGCCCATTTAATGAACACCCTCCAAACATGCACACATGATGTCAACCAAATGGCCCAGCCTAGGCCTTTGGCAAACCCACACCATACCCTGTGCATATGATGATACCTGTGCCACATCCCTGTCATCCATACCATCAATGTAGGGACATGCTAATATGGTTCTGATGCACAGGGTGAATTTAGTACAGTTTATGAATGTAATTCTGTGTAAGGTGTTGTCAGCCAGCATGTTTACTGATTACATGTCAGAGTATGTAGTTGTCCAGCCATGGTGCATTATTGTTGGTATTAATGCTGACTGAAAGTGGTCTCCATAATGTATTCTGTTTGTGTTCTAGGTGTCTGTGTGTCAGCAGGATGTGGCCCTGCAGACATTATCTACAAGGGGTATGGCAGTGTGGTAACACATTGAGTGTGTCATATCCAGGGTACAGCTGTACACAATTAACTGGTTTGTATAACAGTTATTGCATGTGCCACATAGCTTATAGGGCTGAGGGGTTTATACAGGTAAGTGTATGTTGGCTGACATCAGCAGCTCTTGTACAGTGGACAATGGTAAGCGCAGTGGGTGGAACACACCTCAGATTTGTAAATCCCACATACCCAAAGGGTATTATGTTGACCCAACACACAGAGAATGCTGTTCATACACACACACACACACACACACACACACACACACACACACACACACACACACACACACACACAATCACAATTGCCAGTATTGGGTTTGAAATCCGTACCCATCTAGTTAGTGGTAGTACAGTATTAGGCAGTTATCACAGGTGGCACAGATATCATAGTGTGCTGAGGTTCCAAAGTATGTGTATAGTGAGTAACATCACATGCCCTTGTAAGTTATGGCAATGTATTTCTAAGGTGAATGCCATCAGCAGATCTTGTGATGTAGAGCAATGGGATGTATGTGTACTTGGTGAGTATGGACTAAAACACTAATTTCTACACACACACACACACACACACACACACACACACACACACACACACACACACACACACACACACACACACACACACTTGTTGGGACTGCGATTTGAACCCTATCTCTCTGCTTACTTCCTCTAGTAGGTTACATAGCTATTGCACACGTTATTGACCTTACATGACTAAGGGCTATCCAAAGGTACTTCTAAGGTGACATACATCAGTAGATTTTCTAAAGTGGGGCTATGGGATGTCTACTGGGTGGGAAAAGCCTTATAATACAACTCTTTCTATCACTGGCTGTCTCTCTCTTCCCCATGTCTATGTGTGTGAATGATTGACATATTGTAGTATGCTGGCCATAGATATGTGTGTGTATCACACACAATGGATCCAGATTTACCACATATGTGCCACCTACAGCTGGCTGTGGGTTTTCCTGACCAGTGTGTGTGTGTGTGTGTGTGTGTGTGTGTGTGTGTGTGTGTGTGTGTGTGTGTGTGTGTGTGTGTGTGTGTGTCTGTGTGTGTGAAGACCAAAATGTTTATATACTGGTGTGTGTGTGTGCATAAAAATCTGCAAATTACAGATATCTATAGTCCACTGTGGTTTCAGACATGGACTTAATTTCTCTAAGTGTAAGAGCATGCCCAGTATGATCTTCTATACTGAGTGTGGGAATCCATTCCAGGGCAGCTGTACTCCAGTCCAGGGTGTTGTGTGCTACAGCTATACCTTGCAACCTGTTTCTGCTGGATATCTGTAGATAGGTTGCCAATATGGGGACAGAATGGGCCAAAAATAGGGGCATACTGTAACTATGGTTGTTATTACTGTCTGTGTTGCTTGTGTAACATGGTTGATTTAGCAGAGATTTTCTGACATATGTGATGTGTTACAATGTAATGTATTGTGTCATCAACTACTGACAGATATCATTGGTTGATCACAGTTATTTACCAAAGAAATACAAGAGGGGTAATGCACAGGCCAATATTCTGAGGTAAAGGCTAGACATTCTGGCACAATCCAGCCATTGTGGAGGGGTGGCTACAGCCAATTTACTGATGGAGCTGTGTAAATGGTCCAGCACCTTGGTGGTATGCTAGGTGGGGATCTCCTTGTTGTGCATTTCTCATCTTACCTGAGAGGTCATACCCTAGTGTGGGCATACCTCTCAACTGTACATATTCTCCCAAGTTTTCCAGAGCTATGCCTCACATATCTGGTTGGTTTCCCTTCACATTGTGGTTTACAAGCAGGTGTGTTGCTATTCACTCAGGAGTTTGCAGTCAGGGGGAATTATGACCAGACATTAGAGTTTCAGACTTCACTCCCTCCATAACATCCATGCTTCTACACCCCATCTGTTATTCTGTCCTCTTCCTAACATTATGACAGCAATATCTTAGAAGTATCCCTATAGTTTGGCCTTTATCCCAGCAATATTTATGGCTTTGCTCACAGTTATTGCTCTAGGAAGTTGAGAGGCATGCTACTGGCATTTAGCAGCATGGCCTTTCATTTCTTTCTTGTTTACTGTGTTAGGTTATTAGTTAGTACCCCACGACATTCCCTACAAGGGCACTATGGATGAGGCATGAGCCTTTGCCAGAGGCATCTAGGCCATGTGAGACTGATGTAAGCCATCTGTAACAGGGAAATGCATTCTTTCACTCATACGTTCCCAGGCTGCAAGCCAGTGGATCCCCCGAGGGTGATAGTGGTAACTGGGTCAGGTGTTACTGGCAATTCTTCCTGTTCATATTGATCCATCAGTCTGGGTTTTATCAGGGTGTTGCTTACAGCTAGGGACACACCTGCATGGGACACCAGTTCAGCATGCTGCATCATGTGCATCTTCTCATACTCAGTGGGGTCATTCTGAAATCATTCCCAACTGCAAGAATCAGACCAGTGTGATACCTGTGGCTGTTGGGGGGTGACCTGAGTGCATGTGTGATATGGAAGCTTATGGCACCTGCTACACAGGTATCATTGTGACCATCTCCTTATCCCACCTTGTGTGTGGACATCAGCAGTCTGTCATTTTTTTGTAACTGTGGCTTTTGTGGTCTACCACTGATTGGCCAGACAACCAGTATTCCAGGCTAGAGGGTCAACAAATGTGATGCTAACCTCTATACATTATTCCAAAGTTGTGTGCAGTTGAGATTTATAATAGGCACTGTGTAGGGTACTTCCACCTGTGTACTGTTTATATGTATGGCTCCCTGTTCATGACCTGTCCAGCTTTCCATCAGTGAGTGATATTGACATCTGGACAGTGTGTACAACTGCTAACGTAGGTGTAGCTGACAAGCAGATTAGTGAGCACTGCAGTTCTTGGGACATGGCCCTGTCAACCCCAGTACTGTGCCTAGGCCACTGAGACACAACGTCCAGGGTCACATGCTGACCACTTCCTGACAATAATAACCACACACATACTTAGCACACTGACTCCTGCATATTGTGGACATGTAGCAAATTATCATGTTTATTGGGACAGGCCTAGCAATGTGTGCTCCACTGATATTACTCTACAAACCTAAATGTTACTGCATTTCTATGTGGGGGGCACACCTGATGACTTTACACATTTGCACTGACTGTGCTGGTATTTCACTTACTGTTTGCTTCCATTTAGTATTGTATTGTGCCCTATCTTGCAGAATGGAGGCATATCAGTAGAGAACCCAGGTTAGATTGTAATGGCATACATTTCAGTTTCAGACTTCTTACCCTTCAGAATCATACTGCAACTGCCAGATATGTTGTACTATGTCTGTGTAGGTCTGTAGGGGGGATGTTCACCATTGCCGGCATTTGTGGGCCTTTGCCAGACCTTTGTTTATGGACATTTACACCTGTCCTGCTGGTTGTGGCTTGGAGTGGGTATGGGAACCCTCATTGACATCCATGTGTGTGACCTATGTCCACCCAGTTAGTTGGCCCCCCACATCACATGTACTACAATGGGAGTTGTCACCTTGAGTGATACTGCCTAGTATGGTGATGCCAGTATTTGTCATGGATTTCCTGCTATCCCACATAGCTGTCAGTTATCAGCTGCTATCCCATTTGGCCACCCAATTCCCTTGTATGCTTGCATCAATACCATAGATATACTATCAGACCATACTACTTCATTCATTCATTGTTAGTACAACTGACTTACCTTATGCCTGAGGCAGTTGTGAGGATGGTGCTTGAGAGCTGACTATGTCTGATGAATGCAGTACACTGCCTATACATGGTATGGCACAGGTAGTGTCATGTTTGGCATCTCTTTTACTGTGTGTCTGAGTCAGAGAGAGGTATCAGTCCCTTGGTCCCTACAGTGTCAGTGCATGTGCTATGCATTGCCTCTTTGGCAAGGCATGGGCATACTGGGCACACCTACATCTGCCTACAAGGGCAGGCTCAGGAGGTGACCTTGACAATGGTGGGGGACTGTGTGGCCCTTTCCCATGCTGTTCTTTCTGCAGCTCTTTCCACAGGATCATATTGTGTAGCATGGTACATACTATGAACATGTGTGCACATGTGGCTAGATAGGACTGCATGGCTCCACCAGATATGTCAAGGCAGTGGAACCATGACTTGAGCATCCCAAACACATGCTCTATAATGATCCCGGTTTGTGCGTGTGCCTCATTATGGTGTTCTTGTGTGGGTGTGTGCATTACTGATGGGTGTCATCATCCATGGCTCTAATTCAAAGCCAGCATCCCCCACCAGATGGCCATATGGGATGTCCCCCCTGGCGAATCCCTGATACAGCTGTGAGGAATGCCAGATGTGGAAGTTGTGATAGCTTCCAGGGCTGCCAGCACACACATTCGTGATTATGTCCTGGGCATCGCACATGACCTGGCAGTTGATGGAGGGGAAGCCCTTGTGGTTTATGAAGGCCCTACCCTGCTCAATGGGTGGTGCTTTGATGTGGATATGTGTGCAGACTATAGCTCCCAGTACCTCAGGGTATTCTGCTATACAGTGGAAGAGACGCATATTGCTGGTCAACTCCTCAGGGGTGCGGGGAAAGTATATATGCTCACAGGCATGTGGTAGCATGGCATTCAGGAACTGGTGGAGTAACCTGGGTGTTGATGCCTGTGAGAACTCCATTTTATCCCTAGTTGGTCTTTGGAAGGTACCTGCAGCTAGTATTCTTAAGGATACACATACCTTGGTATCCACTGGGGTGGGTTCCCCCTCTGTTGGTTCTGGGTCTGAGGCAAGGCTAGTGCAGCTCAATGATTTGCTGCAGACTGTCCCTGTCTACCCCATAGCACTCCACTATTTCTAGCTCATGTAGCCCCTGGAAGGTTACCCTGGGTCTGTACACTTTTCTCCTCCTCCTCGGTCTGGGATGGTTTTCAGCATTCTGCTCCTGACCGCCCTCACCCTCTAGCACATAGTGATGGATCAAAATGACAACATCCCCTAACATTTTTCATTGGTTTTGTCAATTTAAAATTCCCCTAAATGTGTACACCAGTGTTGTAGAGTTTGTGGAAAAAAAAACAGACTGAAAGGTGTTTGCATAGTTTATAGTAGTGTGCAGGGTTGCTGGGTGTGTAATTCGCTGATTCTGATAAATTCTACCTGCCAGCTATGGTAGTTGTCCTTGATTGCCTTCCTTCTGCTGTTTCCCCCTTATTTTCCTTTCCCATTTCTGCCCCTTTTAAGCCCCAATGTGTGCTGTGCATACCCTCTGCTCAAATGTAAACAGTTCTGTTATTTCCTGGGGGGGGGGTTGTTTGAGACCCAGTGCATGCCGCGCACACCTGTTTAGGCAATGTAAACACTGCTAGGCAGCCTCAGATACACCCCCTTCCTTAGCTGTGCTTAGCTAAGGGAAAACATGGGCCACGGAGCTCCAATGTGCTTACAGCAAGCATGACACACCCCCTTTTGATGTCATCTGCTTCTCCTGTTTACACGACCATGTTAGAGCACCTACATGATTAGGTACAGCCTGACACTTAGAAGAAATTTGTGATTCAGTAAAATTCCCCTGATTTGCTTACCCTACTGCCTTACTTCATAGTTACTGCACTCGCATTGGAGCCTTTCCCCTTAGCAACCACTGTTCCCTGGTATTTTCATTCTGCATGCCATTGACTATAATGCAAAATGCAGATTTCCCTGAATATTGCTTTTTCACAATTTTTTTTTTATTTTCGGCACAATCCCATTTGTCCTAAGTCCTATGCTTAAATGGCCGAGATCGGCCAAAAAATAAAAAAAATAAAACTTTTATTTTTAAAAAATAAACTATTTTCAATGCCAATTGCCATATATTTGGCCATTGGCATGCCTAATAAGTAGAATACATGCTTTCTTTGGAGCTGTCATGCCTCTGTTTTGTTATTTATTTGGCTAGTAGCCAAATACATTTCTGCAACTAACACTGTTCCTGCATGGAGACCTGCCTGCTTACTGAATCACTTATTCATGGTTCACCTCACTTGCATGGTTTTCACCAGCAAATGAGGTAATTAGCATTAGGCAGTGGTGTCCATGCAGGAACAGTGTTACAGCACTCATGCACATCCCGAGCCTTGTTTACTGGATTGCTCAGATGCCATATTCCATGTAGTAACGCTTATACTGTGCAGACACACCATGTAAGCGTTACTGAATCCAGGGGTATGACTTTAGCATTTCTGCCTTTACCGATAATATTCCAAAATTATAGAAAAGCCCAAGAAGTTTATTTCACAAAGTTCAGTAAAGCATTGAAAAGCCCAAGAAGTTTATTTTGCAGAGTCCAGTTATTTGAAAGTACTAAGAATCTTTTCATCTGCATAATTCCGATAAGCCCAATGAAAGTATAAGTTCAGAGCACAAAGGTATTGGACATATTCTGTTTATGTAGAAAAAATTATCCAGGCACCTCCAGGTTTACACTCCTTTATTATGAAACTGAGAATTGAGCACTTTCATTTTAGTGGTTGCACAAACAAGTCAGTAAAATCTTGAATAGAAGCCAGTACTATACTCTGAAGCTGGGATGTCATCAGTGCCACAGCGCAATTGAAGAAAGACTCCAATCTGGCAGTGTTGCTGCTTCTGGGAATCTGCTTTTGTTTGTTTCCTTGGTAATATATGTTTTGGACTTCTGAAAACCACCAGTCAACTCCACAGTAAATCACAAACCAAGGTAGGATTGTTTAGATATGCTCAGGCTTCTATTCAAGATTTTACTGACGATTGTGCAACCACTGAGATGAAAACATTCAGTTATCAGTTTCATAATAAAGGAGTGTAAACCTAGAGGTGCCTGGATCATTTTTTTACATTTTGCTAGTAATATTTGGTGTCTGGACTTTGGACAAGTTCTGTTTATGCCATAAACATATGAATATGTGTACACATGTATATTCATGCTTATTCGCAAAAGCCTTCATTGGTATGTGTTAATATGGCAGATAGATTTGGAAAACCCCTACCACTTGTCTTTGATCAGAATATTATAGAGAATTGGAGAATCTTTGAGCAAGAGTATATTTTCATACAAGCAGCTTATGCAGATAGAGATGCATGCACAAAGGCATTCCTTTTTCTAAATCTAGCAGGGTCTGAGGCCATAGAAAGAAAGTGTTCATTTGTATATGCACCAGTAGTGTATGAAGGAGAAGGGTCAGGCCACCATATTGCCGTACAAGCTGAATCAAGGGAAGACCCTGAGTGTTTAAAGTGCAAGTTCAGAGAAATGTGCAACCCCCAGACAAATATTATGTTAGAGAAGCATTTGTTTTACACAAGAAATTAGAAACCGGGGGAAACATTTTCAGCTTACATAACTGACTTGAGACACAGAGCTAAAACATGTCAGTTTGGTGATCTAAAAGATGAGCTGATAAAAGACAGGCTTGTATGTGGTATTAATAGTGCTGCTGTGAAAAAGATTTTATTTTGTGACAGTGATTTAACTTTGAGCAAAGCAATAGAGATTTGTCAAATCCATGAGGTGACACAAAACATGCAAGTATGCTTATGAGTGACAAGAGCATGATTTCAGTTGGTTCCAGAGCAAACACAGATAGTATGCAACACATGACAAACAAGACCAGGCCTAAGCATGTGGCAGCTAAAGGATTTCCAAAGAAGCCATGAGGTTTTCTAGAAAGTTCCAAGAAATGTGCAAGCTCCAGCGCCAGCTCAGTGCAGTACAAACATGAATCAGCAAAACCCAAATCTAGCATTATTGTTAACTGTCACAATTGTAGTGCGAGTCATGTGTCTAGAAGAGAGACGTGCTTGGCATTTAGTCAGCAATGTCGCAAGTGTAAAAAATGGAACCATTTCCAAAAGTTTTGTAAATCAAGTAAGCCTTACACAGTTGTAAAGAGAGCTCACACAAAAAAAGCAATTTGATCAAGTAGACCGGACGCAGTCAGCTTTCTATGTAGATGGTGTATCAGTGTTAGGGGAAAGAAGTGATGCAGTGAACTTATTAACAAGGAGTGAAGTGTTTTATACAGTCTGGATCATTTAAAATCCACAGAGCTCAAAGTAGACTCTGGATCAAAGTGTGATATCATATCAGCAAACACATTTGCAAGAGTTAGAACTAATGAACAACTCAATGTAATCAGCAGTGTGAGACTTTTTGCTTATGGAGGTGAAGAAATTGAAACCAAAGGTTCAGTGGTGTTTTCATGTTATCTGGCCTAGAAATGTTACAACTTGTTATTCTATGTAGTCTGAAGACTAGTGCAATCTTCACTGGGTTTCAAAGATAGTTTAAGAATGAATCTGCTTTCTTTTTAGCAATATGACGCAGGACCATGCTGATACCTGCATCAAGGAACATCTTCATGATATCCACAACCAACCTTGTCAGCTCCTGCTAGGTAGCAAAATCACCACCTCCACTGCTACTACTCTCAGAGTTTACTATTGCACCAGCAACTGGGCCAGAGCTACCTGACACAAATGGAGCAGGTAGGGTTAGGGTTGTGAAGGGAACCTGAAGTGGTGAGTGCCTGAGCTACCATGTGTGGAGATATGGCAGGCTGAGTCACAGAAGTTGGTATTTCTCTCTGTGCTATTGGTTATTTTGTTTTCAGCAGCAAGATATGCAAACAGACAAATGTTAAAAAAACAGAGGTAATGGGGGGGGGGGCAAAGTAACGAAAATTACATCCATGGCATGTCACATTAATTTATTTATTCAGTACAATTTTTGTTGCCAATATATCCACAATTATGATAATTTAGTATTACACACTTTTGCTTTATACATATATGCTGTTAAGGTATGAATGTGTAATAAAATAGAGAAATCTTATTGCTAAGATATAAGAAAGAGTAGCCTTTATTTCCCTGTGATGGTAGGCTATGTGCATTCAAATGTAATAATTACAATTACCATATCTGAATTGTTCCTGACAAATTATTGCTTTTAATATTTTAGCAATACTTTTCTGTAATAAAAAAAAATTCTGATTCTGGGCATTGAACACACACAGTAAAGCTAGTGTTCTCAATGAATAATGCAAACAGCAAAAGATATTGGAGAAAGCATGCAAGCTTGATATCAAGGTTGAGGTATGTTTGTTCAAGACACGACTGATAAAGGGAGTGAAAATAATTTCAGGCTTGTATCTGGACCTGAGTCATACTTACCCCATGCCTCTCTGAAATGAGTTAGTCTCTATTGTTTTACCTCATGGCTGGCAGCTATTTCCTTTGCAGCTGTACCGTGCAAAAAGAAAAAAAATATATAAATGAATGGATAATAAATAATTGCATTGGGTGGCTATATAATTAAAGTCATATCATAGAGAGGTTATAGGCCAGTAAACCTCCATGACTCATGAGTGTTCATAGTCTTAAATTTAGCTTCCCATGAGTTTAGGAGGTCCTGCTTGCACTTTTTTATATCACTATTGTAGTAGTGATGCCATTATTCCATAGTGCACAGAATGCCAGTTGTACTGAAAACAGCCTTGGCTTAGCTATCCCAAGCCTCAGCTCCATACTGAGGCCTGGTATAATTGCTATGCAACAGACTATGGCTGTAGCGCTTTATGAGGAGTGACATAAATACCCTGGACTCCTCAATACCCCACTTTATGGTCTAAATTTAGCACAATTATCTCCCTCTCCAGTCATGCCTGAACTGGCACCCAGTTCAGATCGCATGTGTAATCAGTTGTGTGCAAAGATGCATAGCCTTGCCAAGTGCATTTGCACAATTGAAAGCACATGAATTCCTTGTCAGACACATTGGCACTACTTATATCAAATAGCCATTAAGGTGTGAAACATGACATTAAGTTCTGCCATGTGTGATGTTCAGCCTGCTGACATGGATTCCTATGCCCAACAATGAAATGCTTAATGGAATGGCTTTTAATTATTGCTGCTTAGAAGGATAAAGAGGATGAACTAGGGGCTTATAAAATTTTAACATTTTGCTGTACCAGCTAGAAGTCAGATCCATGGGATAAAACATGCAAATATTTAAGCTTAGCATATTAACTGGCATTGCCAGAGGAGAACTAGAGTTGAAGCATGGTAATTACAGATACATTAATTTCAAAATGAATGGATATCCACTTCACTGAGGCCTGTATGTGTGTGACTTTAATTAGTCCTGGGAATGCATTTCTATGTAAAGACGCTACATGTGAAGCATTAATGATACATGGTAAATAAAATTGTTTACTTATGCAAGCATTACTGACATATTGTTTGCAGTAAACATGTTTACCATTATCATTTGTCTTTAGTTTTACAGCCCTAATCAAAATGCTGTGAGGAATGGATTTCTGTCCCCCTTTGTAAAAGTATCTTTTAGATGTATTTGAATTCATAATTGGCTGTGTTTTTTACCTAAGCTTCACTGCACTTACACCTTGTGTCACAGAAAAAGTTACCTGCCAGATGCATTTTTTTAATGAATGCTATGGTTGTTTGCACTACATACGGTAGCCTAAACTCAATTTTCACCTTTTCCCTTAGGCAGTGAACTGTGTTTGCATGCAGCCAAGTGCAGAGCAAATGCAAAAGGCATTAGAGAAATAATAAATAAAATAAAAAAAAAATGTCACAGAAAATAAGCTGAAAGGAAAACTTAATTCAAGCATGGGGTATCCTAGCATTGACCAGAAGAAGTACATTACATTGGTACATTACATTGACACATTTACCCTTCTCACATTTCCTTGACACATTTGAACTCTAATTTTTGGCACAATTATCAGGTCTGTATGTACTGCCAAATAATGTTAAACGGGACATACAACAGTTAACATGCTGTTAGCAAGACTGAAAATAGTTGATTTTCAGACAGCAACACAATGATATCACAAAAATGTATGTAACTATGTGTTCAGACTATCGTTAAAATTATCCCTTCACTGGCTTTTAACTCAGCATCAGCTGTTTTGTTTCTCTAAGCTCAATGTACCTACACATTGTGTCACAAAGAAATTTACCTGACAGATGCATTTTCTTCAATGAGTACTAACCAAAGTGATGACAGGCATGTTTGCACTACATAAGGCAGTATAAATTAAAATTTTCACTTTTTTCTTAGGCAATGAACAGTGCTTGCATGCTGCTGAGAGGGCAGCAAATGAAAACATAACTAACAATAAATACATGAGAAATAATATAGCTGACAGTGAAATAAGTCCAGTCAATGGGTATACATAGCAATGACCACAGCAAGAAGTGCATTAAAGTGACACAGTCATCTTTCTCACACCACCTTCCATCAGACATGTAATTTGTGGATCACATTATCACACTTGTAGTTTATGACAAATGATATGAAAGTGGACAAACAGCAGCTCGCATGCTGATAGCAATGCTGAGAATAGTTGAATTTTATAGAAGATAGTAAATGTGTTAAATATGTATTCACACCACCTTCTCCAAAATTAATAATTTTTTGTATTCAAACCATGAATCATGTCTCTTATTTGTCTCATTTCACTTCCAATACACATTGTGCACAGGGATAGTTATCTGAAATGTTGAAGTTAATCACTCAGTACTGTCCATAGTTCTGATAAAAGCATACCATTGCCAGCCATGTTTGTACTACATAAGGTAGTCTGAACCAAATGTTTCACTTTTTCCTTTGGTAGTTAACCGTGCTTGTGGGCTCTCAAGCAGTGTACAAAATCAGATTCAAAAATAAGAAATAATTCCATACTGAGAATAATTAAAATGTGATCTCTAAACAGGAATCAAACAATGCATCATGTACTTTAGTTTTCTCAACTCACTTCATTTTCACCTTGTGCAACATAGTTGGACATCTGTCATGTACATTCTCTACAGTCATTACTATCCAGGCTGCTGAGGGCTGTGCACTGATGCTAAGTGTATTTGTACTACTGAAGGCAAACACAATTACATTTTTCAGTTTTTTCCTTAAGCCATGAAAGTTCATCTCACACTGCCAAGAGGCATGTAAATGCAGAAGGTAATGTTTAGTAAAAGATTTACAATAAATTGTTTTAGATAATTTGAAGGAATTTGAAATGAATCAAAGGTATATCCATAAATGAGTAGAGCTACTACTGCATTGCACCGACACTTTCAACCTTTTCACAATTCCTTGCCACATCACTGGTATTATTTATGTTTCACTTTATCAGGACTCTACATAATGCCATGGGAATGGAAAGGGGGACAGGGGACAGCAGAAATGCTTTCGTTTTTCATACAGTAGGCACAGTTAATATTGGCATCATTTCAAATGACATATCTGTCTGTATCATTAAGTCAATACCGACCTTTCTTGAGTTTCCCACCACCTTAACACATTCATACACCAAAATGCATGTAAAGATTTATTATGATCTCTAAGTAAAATAATCTGTGAATAGGTTTTGAACTCAAAGCTCAATACATTTACACATTCTACCACAGAGACATGTGTTTAGCAACTTGAATTTCTTCACCCAGCACTGTTCAGAGTGCTGAGAAAAGTGCACCAAATGCCAGTCTCAATTACAGTATTAATGCATTCCAAACTCAATTTGTTAGTTTTTGCCCTTGAATGTGATTTGCCATCCACTGCTACTGACCTCTGCCAGTAAATAGAATACAATGCCAAACAGCAAGCAATTAAGAAAAAATAAAAAAACAAATTGAAACAAGTACTTTAAATATATATTTTTGATGTTTAATCGATGTTATTATCTTGTGGCAGGAACCTATATGGATTTGAGCCATCAAGCTAGGGTATTAAGAATAGCCATTTAAGTTTACTTGCCATATTTTCAACAGACAGATGCATATATTAGCAAGCAGACAAGGTGTTTACATGTATTCAGAATGTGACATTGTATCAAGTCACATTGAAAGTGCAACAGAAGCAAGTTATGAAAGGTATCCTTTCTCATTTTCTAATAAATGTCTGGATGAGTGGGATATTGGAAACAGTTAGGATACCCATATTTCCTTATAATATTAAATAAAGAGTGCAAAACTGCAGGTTTATTCTGCTCTTTGTTTATGGTGTCTCATTCCCTTAGTTATGTTTCCCTAAGAGCAATGCTGTTTCATTTTGTATTGCATAGGATATCTGCATCAATGCTTAATGTACTTCCTTGAATATTCACAACATTTCTTAGTAAGAAGCAGTAACTTGGTCATTAAAACAGCATCTGAATGTTGAGTGTTGTTCTCCTGACTTAGTGAATGTACCTTCAGATGATGTGGTATGTATTTTCTCCCTGACACACCTTCAGTTAGTGTACATCAAAAAAGGGAGACTGTAAAAAACTGATTGTTCTTGGAGTCAGAATAATCATAGACACCTGCAAGCCATTAGCAGGTAACACCTCTCAATAGTCATCCTTGCACTGCTACAGCATGCATAAAATTGTGTAGCTCCTTATACTATGTTTACCTTTCTGCACCTAGTGCAGACTGTGGTATTCAGGAATGCTAATGATTTAAAACTGCATTTATATAGTCACAGTGCTCACAGGACTGTTTGCATCCAGACAGCTTGATACTATTAAATACATGCAGCTTTTGAAGAATGAACTACTTTATACACTGATTTATTGCTACTTCTTACATAATGCTTTCAGTGTAACATTAAGGATGAATTGCAATCCTTGATATAAATCATTTTTATCTTCTGATTTTCTTTATCCTATACAGCTGGGATAGCCCCATTTATATCAGTTATATCTGAATTACAAAATGTTTGCTAAAAATGCTAGTTGACCTACATTTTTGTAGGTTTTATTTTTGTTTGGATTTAAAGAGTTATTGCTGATGACTGTAGTTAAATTTGCAAGGTGAGGTATTTTACTTGTTTTAACATAAAGAAATGCGTTACATTTTTGATATCTATCTGTCTGCCCCCCACAGCAGTAAAGATGGCACTATAATAGTTTTCTATATTTTTGCTTGTACATTGTGAATTATTATTAATGTCACAATGTATTACACAGTTACACAACTCATTTTCTGTAACACAGAACTGTTCTATATTGTTATTTTATTAATATATACATTTTTGGAGGGGGCTGTCCTAATGTATGTAGTCATAGGGAGCATTACATTCTAAATTGTTGTATGTACGATGCATACATACATCCATCATTGAGTTCACAGCAATCCTTTTTGTATATTATATATTTAATTTTGTGTCTATTTTCTGTTTTATCTCATACAAGGATATGACACCAATGAACAAATGTGTACCTTGCATGCAACCATTTCTTGATGAAGAAAATTAGTTCATTATCCAGACCTTACATTGATATGGTACTTTTATTTTAGGGAGAGGAAGAGGTGATCAATCTGCCTGAGGCAAGATATGACAGCAGATGGTCGATGACATCAATACTTCTGGAGGGCATTGGGGATGTTACTCCCAGATAGCACACAGAGAAAGTAATATGATAAACTCTGCTCAATGTAGGGTGGCTTTAACTACCTGGGAACTAGTGGTTACAGGAGGCAGTCCTGCTAATGAACCACCACTAACTGAAACAGAGGAGTTGCTGTCCACTGTCAGAGATCCAGATAGCTAGGCAGAGAGTTCACACAGAATCATTGATGTTGTTTCTGATGTGGATGACAGACTGAGAGAGTTTCAAGCAGAATTTCCAGGTGAGCAAAATGTACTTAGAGCCAGTGATAAGTATGAGTCAGACAACACAGTAACAGTGAGCTAGAAGTTGGTGTTGGGGGAATTCAAATAGTCAGTACATTTTTGTATGAAAACATTTTTAATCTGCACATGTAAAGGAGATTGTTCTCTGATTCTTGTTTCATTTGCATCTGATACTTATCCTTCTTTCCTTTCCCTTCCTAACATACAGGGACATCTAGATTGCAAGCTGCAAGACCACCTGCATGTGATTAGTACACATTTGGTTATTATTGTTATTATAGTATGCAAGGTAGATTCAGGTCTAGCTGAGAGTAAAATTTGCGTTGATCAGCATCTATCATAATTTAACATATCTCTTGTATAAGAAAAGATTTTGATCGATTTTAGTCTCTAGTTCACTGTTTGTGTGTTTCTAAGCTAGAGCCAGGACATACTGTGCTGCATACCTTCCTCTGTCTGCACTGTCTGCAGGCCATAGCTCTTCCTCAGACTCCTCATCTGTATCTGCCTCTGGTGCTGCTGGCCCTGCAGTTGTGCTTGAAACTGTGGTTCTGACCCTTAGTGTTTTTGTTGATGTTCTTTCCTGAGAATCGTATTGTGTAGCATGGCACAGACTGTAATTATTTAGGCAGAGTTGCCTGGGCCATACTGAAATGCATCTCCTAACATGCCTAGACATCAGAAATATGAGTTGAGCAATCCAAACACATGTTTTATGACATTTCTAGTTTGAGAATAGGCCTCATTGTATCCTTGCTGATTGAGGTTGTGTGGTCTCATGTTTGTCTTAAGCCAGGCTTCCAGTGCATAACTTGTATCACCCACTAGATGCCCTTGATGAATAACACCTCTAGCAAACCTGGTGCACATCTCATGGGTGTGCTATGAGTGTGAGTCATGTAAACTGTCAAGGTTACCTGCAGAGACATTGTAGATAGTCTCTTGGACATTACAGACAATCTGACAGTTTATAGACTGGTATCCTTTTCTGTTGATGTACTTCCTTTCCTGTTCACTGGGTGGGGGGTTTTCTATGTGTGTGCAGTCTACAGCCTGCAAGACTTCAGGGAAGTGTCCTACTGCACAGAATTCCTGCATAGTTCTTGTTCTCTCTCCTGCAGGGTACATGGCAGACAAATGCAATCCCTTGCATGTTGTATCATTGCATTTAAAAACTGTGTAATATTCAAGAGGCTGATGCCTGCAACACCTCTAATATATATCCCCATGGGTCTCTGGAAAGTAGCAGTAGATAGTGGTCATAATGTCACACATACCTTTGTTTCCACTAGGATGGGTTCTTACAAGTTTTTTGGTGCTTGAGGTGGAAGAAGCACAGGCTGCATATTTCCACCAGTGTTTCCCTGTCCACCCTGTAACCTGCATGGTTTTTACATATCGACATTTAAAAAACAACTTATTAATGAGCATAGATGCACTCAGAGCTAAAAAACATTAAAAAGAGCAAATAAACAAATGAATGAAACAAAAAAATAAGTAATAACATTGACAAAAAGTAGCATGACAAAACTACATTACAGTGATACTACAGGACACTTCCAGTTGTTCCTCAGCACTTTTACTAAAAGATACACGTATTGTGACAGCATAAATTGTTAGCAAACAAAATTAGCATAGATTTGTCAGTAATTCAATGTCAATCTTTCAGCACATAAGAGATGTTATGTGCATTTAAGTAATGATTGCTAGAACTCTAAAGCAGAGTTTTTATTCCAAGAGAAAGAAAACCTGACCAGGATAGGGAATCATGAAGACTTTAAAAGAAACATGATATTATGGGTGGAAATGTAAAATTTGCCAACAATGATGTCACAAAGTGGGAGGTGAAATCATAGTGTTTAGATCTCAGTTTGAGGGAGGGAGATGCAGTAAATTTGTAGAATATCCCTTTATAAGTAACATACTGCAGACAGTGTTATATAAATTCACAATACTTTTGGGACAAAACTCAGTTGCATATAAAGTTAAAGACCCATTGGTGGAAGGCAGGGTGACTGATGCTGTCAACAGAGCTGCAGACAACATTTCCATAGAGGTATTACATGGTTGAATTGACTTTAACTATAATGTAATGAATGGAGCACCATGCTTATGCTCCATAACAGTTAAATTATATCCTAGTTCAGCAGTACTCTAGCGAGAGACCTGACCTTAACAAGTAAAAAGGTGCTTAGTTTCAGCTCCCATTCCTGCTTGCTGTCTCCTATATCAAAACCAATATTTTGTTTCAAACTACTTCTCCTGCATAGGGAATAAGTGACCTCAACCATTTCTCCAGTGCTTTACTGGCACAAGGCATATATATTTTTTTAGAAAGTCTACCCCCCCCCTTACAGCCTAGAAACCAAAGGTTCTGTACAGTGTGTGGGCTACTAAAGCCCACTTACCAGTGAGACAGAATGGACTAGACTCTCAGGCTCTGTTAAGTGAAATTAATACATGATTTTATAATAAAGATGTGTGATTCTTCTATCATGAGCTGTTGCAGGGCTTGCAGGCCCATATAACAACTATTGCGGATAAAAATACAAGTTGTTGCTTAAAAGTGTTGCCATTTTCCTTTTTCATATGTGGTTCTTTCTCTATTCTTATTTCATAAGGCAATCTATGTCAGGGTGGGTCTACAAGAAATAATGGTTCTGGAAAATCAGGGCCTGATGGTGGGCCCCTGTTCCTTCTTCATGATATATGGTGTTTATATGCATGATGATCCGTGTGTTATAATGTTGTAAGTTTTTCAATTTGTATGTTTTTTTTTTACTTATTTTGATAGCTAGTGCAATTCTTCAAGAGATGGTGATCCAGGATTAATATGCCATCTTAAACTGTTACAAGGTATGTTCATTTTCCCTAGTACGTTTATTTTGTTTTTCATTTATTTATTTATTTCTGCTTTATAGGGATCTGTTAACCTGGAAACTGACACGATCATCCTAAGCAAGACTTGATTATAATGAAAAATAGTCAATACTGGCACTTATTTCTAAGACACATCTCTTTTTTTACTGTTGCACAATTAATACAAAAATACCCAGACATGTCAGGCAACTTGCTTTTATGTAAAGCTGTAATAGCATCAGTTGATGTTTTTATTTGGGTATTGTATAAAACAGATGTATTTTTCTTTTTTATATACTGATAAAACATATTAAATAAAATAAAGTGATGTTTAGCACATTTTCATGGTCATTCATCTCCTTATAATCATGCTGTAAAGTTAATAAGCTGTTATGTTTGTTAAACACTGTTTACACAAATCTATAATTATTTACAAATCTTTACAATTCCTTCCTTAAAGGCTATGTACTCACTGTTCACATACAGTTGGGTTCCTGCTCCTATGTGTCTGACAGTGTACATGTTTGGTTTAAACTTCACACAGTAATATGTCCCAGCATCCTCTAAGGTAATATTAGTAAATGTGATGGTGAAATCAAAATATCTTTTTAAGCCTTTATGTATAATCCTGTTTACTCTTGTATCAGATTTGTTCCATCCATATTCTGAGTAAAGGACCTTTTGCAGATATTTTCCCTTAAGCCACATAGTAGGTCCTAGGAAATCGACGAACAAAGTGCAGTTCATTATGACAGTTCCCCATTCTGGGCTAGAAACATATGGGGTCTGATATATATTCTCTCCATAAGTTCCTAAAAGAAATAAACATTTATCAGTGATAGAATGCAGTCAAAACTTGCCCATAAATGATTTATATTAAGAAAACAGTTATGAACTTTCAATAAGCAAGACAGTCAACTTCAGTAATTATATGAGGATTAAAAAAATGGTATGCTTAACATGGATAGAATCAAATCAAGACAGAGAAAAATGACATTCAGGAAAATGTTAGCAATGAAATAGTAATAGATTCAGGAAAATGTTGGTTAGCAATGATGTCACAGATTTCAATTATGTTTTAGTAAATAATGTTCACTGCAACAGCTATAATAGCCTGCTGTCTAGCTGTAGCATTGTGTTCTGCTATGTTCAGAGGAATGTAACAAATTTCACCCTGTTACACATCTATATTAACTATGTTTTTTCTAAGTATATTTATTGTTAACTTTAGCAACATTTTGAAACTAAATTTTTTGTAACATTGCATTTGTACTATTGCGCTAGAGTGAATAATAACGTGGAAGTCTCAACAGTTTGTGTTTATATTGTTTGAGTTTCTCTTTCTGTCCTCTCTAAAATTCCTGCATCTATCTTTTGTGTGTAAAAGTATAACTGGTAACAATTTCTATTTTGTTTTTTCTATTTTTTTCTCTCTTCAGCAATCAACCAAGCTTTATTTCTTTTCCCCATCCATACTGCCAGCAAATTGTTTAAAGTCCTGCATACTGAATAACCTGTTGCAACGACTATTGCTCAACATGCAGGTCTGCTATCTCTCACCTCATGGTGTCTCTCTTTGC
Organism: Protopterus annectens; assembly: GCF_019279795.1. NCBI lineage: Eukaryota > Metazoa > Chordata > Ceratodontiformes > Protopteridae > Protopterus > Protopterus annectens. Next base: position 1,883,436,347 of record NC_056743.1, read on the forward strand.
ATCTGCAATGTATGTTTGCTTAGTTTTAAGTAATAAAATATACTTATTTAAGGCATCATCTACTCTCTAGCAAGCTGGTATGCTGTAAAGTAGCTCGGCAGTAAGGAACCCCCTGCCATTCTTAAAAGACTCTGTTATTTTCAACAAACTTATGTCTGTTAAATGCTAGACTAATCAGCCTGCTTTAAGACATTTCTTACTGGATAGTAGTACACAATAAAACTATTTTTCTAACTATAAAAAATACAAAGCCTTTTTCTGTTAAAGATTTTTTATTGATTGTTTCTGGACTGTAATTGCCTCTGGGCTTGGATCAACCAGCTCCATTCGCCCTCGCTTTGCTCAGGCTCATTCTGCTCCCCTAACCTACCTCCATTCCCACCCAACCCATTTGCCTTAAATTTATAATTAAACTAAACCATACCGTCTAACTCATTATTGTATAAGTTGCAGTTACCTCATCAAACACTCCTACAATCAATTATTTCTTTCACTTTCTCCCTCCCAACTCACTAACCATTATTACATTCCTCGCACAACATGCTCTCACCTACCACATCATCTTATCAGTATATTTCTCTCTCTACTAAACTTCACACGCCAACCTACCCATAATTTTCTCCTATTTCTCTACTATTCACCATGTCAGTTATCCCCACTCTTCTGAGCAACTATCTCTCCTGCTCATTACCCTCTACCTAGCCTCCTACTTCACTACCTTCATCACATCAAACATATCACACTACCCCTCTCCTACACTCCCCACTATTACATACCATACAAAACCAAATATCTATTTTCACATCTGTTCTAACCTCTACATTAACTCTAACATATTACTCTTCCATTGTAAATATATCTATACCCCCAGCTCTCCTTCTTATCCAGATTTCTTTAACTGAATAATATCCAAGCTTAAACTATCGCTTTGTCTACACTTACCAACAGAAATCAAACTCCAAGCTGACATGCATCTTAAACCAGGGCAAACACAGCTACTTCCACCCCCAGTAACACATACAACTCCTGCTAATACTACCCACCACCTTCCTCCCCTAAAATATTCCAAAACAGACTTACTCATAACTAAATTTAACCTCAGAAGTATCACAAAAATACTAGTGAACTTCATGAAGCCCTAGCTACCTACACTCTTGCTATAGTAATGATTACTGAGACATGGCTAAAACCCCACATTAAATATGTTGAAATACTTAATAGTGGTTATAATATTATTAGACAAGATAGGTTGAACAAGTGTGGTGCAAGCTTTGTCATGTATAAAAATTTCATCAAAACTGAAAAATGAATGTGTACTCCCTCAGCTCTATCAGAAACATAAATTCTAACCACTTTATTTGAAGTAAATTCACATAAAATCATCATAATTATTGCCTCCTATCTACCACCAGGAAATAATCTAAATACCATTGAAAGTTTCTTATCCTGGGCATCCTCTACTTTCAACAAAGAACCTGTACTGCTAGGCAATTTCAACTTGGACTGGATATCATGCTCATCTGACAACCCCTTCAATTTTATCAATCTATTCAATTTCACACAAACTTTAAGCTCCCCCACTAGAATCAATAAGCACACTAAGAAAGAATCTATTCTAGACAGGATACTAACCAATAAGCCCAACCGTGCCCAGCATGCTGGGTTCCTCCCTGATTCTCTCAGATATCACTCCCCTACCTTTCTACTAAGGAAATGCATTCACTCCCCCTGTAATGTCATTTTCAAACACATATGCAAAAATAAACTTTTCCTCTACTATCTTAAATTCCCTGCTTCAAAACTGCAACTGGTCACCTCTAAAATCGCTCCACCTAGACCAAGCTGTACAATATTTTAATGATGCCTTCTTCAATATCCTTAAAAACTTTGGTCCAACAAGAACAATATGCTCCAAAACCAAAAACTTTCCTTGGGTAACCAAAGACATTAAATATCTCATTAAACAAAGGGATAGAGCTTGGACTGCTTATCAGACCTCTAAAACCTCAGAAAACCTCAACTCTTACAAAGAACTAAGAAACCTAACTAAGAAGCAAATATCATTTGACAAAAAAATCTTATTTTCTAGCCTGTAAGCAAAAACACATAAATAACCCACAAAAAGTTTGTCAAAACATTAACTACTTCCTCAACCCTGGCAAAACCTTTACTCCTGTGCCACCTACAACAAATAGCACCGAATGCTTAGCATCCCAATTTAACTTTTATTTCATCACAACAATCATTTCCACTTTCAAACAACAACAAATCTAACCAAACACATAGAGTGCCTACCTCCACTAACTTTAAACTCAACTACTTCTCTTTTAAACCCATAAAAACCTATTATATCAAAAAACTCCCAACAAAACTAAAACATACCCACCTAGCAGCTAACCAACTCTCTAGTGACTTTTTAAAAACTGCTGCCAGCTGTATTGCATATCCCATATCTATCTTAATCAACTGATACATCGCAGAACAATGTGTCCTCATACTCTGGAAAATATCCCAAATAATCTCCCTCCACAAGGGAGGATCATCTAAAGATCTCTCTACTTACCAGCCAATTGCCATTCTCTCACCCCTAGCCAAAATCTTAGAGAAATGCATCCATAAGCAGCTCCTTGATCACCTCAATACAAATAACCTCTTAGCTAGTTCACAGCATGGCTTGTGTCCAAAACATAGTACCTCCACAGCCCTCATAAGTTTCACTAACTACATCAACCTCCTCAAAAACAATGGACAACTAGTCTATACTATATTCATTGATATATCCAAAGCTTTTAATTTGGTGACCCACCAATTACTACTCAACAGTCTAGCATCCTTCAACCTCAACTCTACAGCTCCTAACTGGTTCTTTAGCTACCTTACTAATCAACATCAGGCAACTAAATGGGATAATAAACTCACCACACTCCTCCCAGTCTCTGTTTGGGTTCCTGAGAGCTCCATCCTTGGCCTTCTCTTTTTTACTATATTCACAAATAGTCTAAACACTACCACTAAATCTGCTTCTATCATTCAATATGCTGATGACTCTACTCTTACTTGCTCTGCTCCCACACCCCAATAACTCCAGGATAAACTGCAAAAGTCATTTCTAAATATTGAAAATTACCTAAATGAACTTCAACTCATCTTAAACCCAAACAAAACAAAGTTAATGATCTTCTCCAACAGGAAATCCAAAGCAAACTCACCTCCTCGCTCCATCTGCTCCACTAATGGTGCTATAATAGAACCAGTTAACTAAACTAAACTACTTGGTGTCACAATAGACAACTTAAAATTTGATAAACATATATCATTCACAATTTAAAAAGTTCACATCAAACATGGTGCACTATATAGGGCCAAACCTTACCTCACTCAAAATGCCAGACTAGCCACAGGTAGATCCCACCTCCTATCTACTCTCCTCTACTGTTCTCAAATTTTCACTAACCTGCGCATGCCTGATTTACATCTACTTGATTCCTGCTAAAAGAAAATAGCAAAAGTTTTTGCTACTATACCCAACAGAACCCATCACTGCCTTTCTCTTCAAAAACTACACTGGCTTGAATTTACTAATCTATTATCACTCAGTTAGCTCACCACTGCCCACTCCATTATCCACAAATCTGAAAACTGCCCTGCAATCTCCAGCCTAGTTCAACTAAATACCAACCCCTGGACCCTTAGATGATCTGATAAAGTTATACTCAAGGTAAAAAAGCCCCATGATTACTTTGGTGATTCTGTCTTCTCCTATAAAGTAAGCAAACAGTGTAACCTAATGCTCCAGAATAGTCTAAAAAACACAAATAGTCAAAAAATTCCTAAAGGAATACCTTACTCAACAATGAGTATGCTCTTGTAATGCTCCTGGCTAGCTTCTCATGGCATCAATCAAATATTTATTTTCTGCTATCTTCTCCTTGTCTTACTTCTACCAAATTAAACTACCACAATGGTTTATTTTAGTTATCTATTTAATGAGTTTCATTTGAGGTGTAAAATATGGCTCTTGGTGATTCGGTCATGTTGGGTAATGTCGCCAAAAATGGGCATGGGTAGTTACCGGTGATAGGTTGGTTGAGGACCCAGCCTACTCTGACCCATGCCAGGGACCCTTCCTAATGGTGGGAGGGATATGCGCCTATTGGCCAGTATGTTCCTGCCACAAAGCCCAGCAACCCTCGGTCAATAAGCTATTGGCTGCTGGTGTATAGCTGCACAGCCTGGGTTACCTGGGATAGATCTGTTCTGTGAAAGCTGGATGTAAAATCAACCAACCTGCCAAACAGGAAATGAGAAATGCTATGCTTAATGTAGGTTCACTGACAGAATGCAGCTTGAAAGGAGATGACATGATACAGAGGGGGCTGGACATCCTATGTATCAAAGACAAGAGGTGGAAGGGCAGTGCAGCAAAGCCACTTGGCTTGGGATCCAGACTCTACTACTCAGGTGGGGGGCAGGCTAGAAATGGTGTAGGAATTGTGGTGAAAGAGAGTCTTCAGAAGGCAGTAAGGGATATCATCAGAATTATTGACAGAATCATGGCAGTCAGACTCCAGTGAAACGATAAGGCAGTATTCATAATCTCAACCTATGCCCCACAGGATAGTGATGAAAGGAGTGCATTCAGACAGCAGTTGCAGGACTTACTAGATAAAGCAGGACAACATAAATTGGTGTTGGTAATGGGCGACTTGAATGCACATATTGGGACAGACAGAACAGGATACAAGGACTGCCTGGGTCCGCATGGATGGGGCAAAAGGAATAAAGAAGGAGAAGCCATTTTAAACTTCTCTTTGGCAAATAACCTGACAGTAGCCAACACATGGTTCAGAAAGAAAGACAGTCACAAGATCAGTTACAAGAGTAGCCAGCATGCAACTCAGGTAGACTTCCTCCTAGTAAGGAAAAGGCACTGGGGTAGAATCCATGATTGCAAAGTCTTCCCCAGTGAAACAGTCAGCCCACAGAATAAAGCACTAGTTGCCACAATCAGCTGCAAGCAATGGTCAGAGAAGGCTCTAAGGTCAACAGAGTCCAAGCTGAAGACCTGAAAGTTGACTGGAGGGAAAGTACAACAGTTCAAGGAATTACTCAGGGGTCTAGCACCCCAAGAAGTGGGGGGAAATAGGGGGAGCTGAAGAAGAATGGGTGCACCTAAACCAGCATGTGTTAAGACTACAGAAAAGATATGTGACCAAGCCAGGTATGGAAATAAGGTACATAAGAAAAGCTGGTGGTGGAATGCAGAAGTCCAGGAAGTCATCAAAAGAAAAAAGGAGTACAGGAAGAAGTGGGAGATAGAAAAGACTGATCAGGCTAGGAAGGACTACTGGTTGGCTAACAAAGAAGGTACGAAAGAATATGCAATAGCAAAGAATAGGGCAGCTGAGGCACTCTACCAACTTCTGGAAAGTGACTCAGTAAGGGGCACAAAGAAACTATATCAGGTTGTAAGGCAGAGACAGAAAGGTAAAGAAGATAGTCAGACCCCCTTCATAAGGGATGCCAGCAACAACCTGCTCACCAGTCAACAGGACATCAAAGGCAGATGGGAGGAGTATTTCCAGCAATTTCTGAATGAAGAAAATCACACAGAAGCTGTACTGTCCCAGAAACAGCCTACAATGAGAGAGGAGGAGGAGCCCACCCTAGAAGAAGTAAGAACAGCACTAAGGAAGATGAAGTCAGGGAAAGCAGCAGGATCAGAGGAGGTCACAGCAGATATGATAAAGATGCTGGGTGAGATAGGGGAGAAATGGCTCCTGAGGGTAGTAATAGCAGTGTGGAGAGAAAGGCATATCCCAGATGATTGGAGAACAACCATACTTGTGCCAGTGTACAAGAACAAAGGGGATATCCATAACTGTGGGCAGTACAGAGGGATCAGACTTCTACCACATTGCATGACAGTTCTGGAGAGGGCAATGGATAAACAATATGCAGCATAGTAGAATGTAAGATGGGACATGAGCAGCTTAGATTCAGATCAGGATGCAACACAATTGACCTGATGTTTGCATTGAGACAGATACTTGATAAGCATCTAGAGATAAGGAGAGAGTCCAACTGGGCATTCCTAGACTTAGAGAAAGCATATGATAAGGCCCAAAGAAGCTGATCTGGGTAGTACTGCAGTGGGTTGAAGTCCCAGAAGCATTGGTAGAATTAGTGCAGGCTATGTACAAGGACCCAATGACTCAAGTACAACAGTGTTTAGCCTCACAGTGGGATTCCCAGTGGGAGCGGTGTACACCAGGGTTCAGCTCAGAGCTCACTGCTGTTCATACTGCTGATGGCCTACATTAGCAAACAGGTTGGAGGGGCCAGATCAGCAAAGCTGCTGTATGCAGATGATGTGGCAGTACAGGCAGACACTGAGCTAGAACTTCAGTAAAGGATATGAGAATGGAATGCAAATCTGAAGCCAAATGGGTTAAAATTAAGCACAGAAAAGATGGTGGTAATGGCAGCAAATTGGGAAAATAAGAAGAAGCTGAGAATAGAGATAAAAGGGAAGATAGTTGAACAGGTAAACAGCTTCAAGTATCTGGGAGGGGTGGTTGAGTAGAAGGGTAGTCTGAATGAAGAGGTCAAAGTTAGAATCAGAGGTGCTGCAGCCAACTGGCATAGAATGGCAGGTGTAGTCTCTGACAGAAGAATGCCAAAGAAGATGAAAAGTAAGGTGTACAAGACAGTGGTGTGACCAGTGGTACTGCATGGTATAGAAACCTGGGCAGTAAAGGCAGAACAGTTGAAAAAGCTAGAGGTGATGGAAATGAAGTGCCTGAGAAAGGTGGTAGGATGCACACTGTGGGACAGATGAAGAAATGAGGACATAAGAGATGAAGCCAAAGTAGCGTCGGTTGCAGAAAAGATCAAAGAGAACAGATTACAGTCATTTGGGCACATGTGTAGAAAAGCAGAAGACAACCTTGTGAGAAAGATTTGGGACAGACAGGAAGAATGTAAGAGGAAGTGAGGACATCCAGCAAAGAGGTGGATGGGTTGTGTGAAAGAAGATCTGTGACAGTGAGGAATGAGTGTTCAAGAAGGCAGGAGTGTGGCACTGAATTGAGAGAGTTGGTGACAGTAATACAATACCCCAACCCAGTGTAGAAAAATGGGAAAAAGGGGGATGATGATGATGATATAATGAGTTTCATATTACTGTCTGGAGTAAGGCTTAGGAAATGTAATGTTTTCTGTTTACATTCTCTTTTGTAAATTGTGATTGTAGGCAACTGTAAAACTTTTTGTATATTCTTTTTAATTTTTTTGTAAAATTTGTGAGTAGTCTTTTTTGTACTATTGTTATAGAGAGTTTTTCCCCAGGTCTCTGCTGAAAACAGGCTACTTGCCCAGCTGGACACTACCCAGCTAGCAAATGTAAAATAAAATAAATAAAATAATGTATGATTGTAACCACATTTAGGATCAGTCTTTGAAATGAAGTCCTATGACAAAGACTCCTCAGTACTACCCTGGCATCCCAATCCCAGCACTTAAATTGCTGGTCCATCTACATCCCTGAGTCAATTGCCTGGTGCTCTTTCTGGCTGTTTCTTACTTTACACTGGCTTAAGCGTTTTATCACCTAACCTGTAATGTTTGTTTTGAAGGCAGATATTCCCCATGTGTGGCCTCAAGGTAGAGCTTTCCCAAACCTTTATGCCTTAAGGAATGCTAATAAGTGAACACAGATACAAAGGAGCTGCTCATCTATGCAAAAATGCATGCTGAGCATGGATTAAACACATAGACAAAGGTGGAATATGTACAGTCAGACAGAATTAATATTATGACTGAACCCGTACTATGACACTGTCACATAAAGATCTTATCTTCTGAGAAACCACACTGCTCTGGGGAAAGTACTCTGGTCTTTAACTGAGCATGTGAGCTGGTCCAATATTGTCCCTTTTCATTCACAACAAAACTTCAACACGTATGGATAGGTTAGAGTATCCAATCACCCTATGCATTTTGTGATTAAAAAAATACAGCACTCAAAGAATATCCATAAGCATATGCTGGGAGACATCAGGGGCAAATCTCAAAAGAATCAGAAACAAATCCAGAAGTAATCAGGGACAGCCAAGAACGCTTTTTAAAATATTAGTAATATTAACCCGAGATGTTGACAAGAATTAGAGAATGTGAATTAATATTTCAGAAGTAAAAGAATATATAACTCTAATTATTGCCATTATTTACTAATTGCAGTTCACAACCTTTTTTCCAAAAGTCACCAATTTTAAAAGGGATTAAGAGTGATAGAGCTAAAATCTGAGTCAAAATCAGAGACAGTTGAAAGGTATGATGGGAGATCATGTAAAATGAACACAGAAATTGAACTGACTGATTCTCATACTCTGGTCCTGCTACCTAAAGATTATAACCACCCACGGCCATTATTCTGCCCTGAGGCAAAGCAATTTTATATCTGTTAAGCATGTAAATGAACTGGTCCACTAGGTCCTACTTTGTTTACAATATTTTTAAGTGAAGTGCTTATATTAAAACATTCCCCAGGATTTAATAAAATCTGTGTAGGATCAGTGTAGAGCCTACATGGAATGTACCCATGCACACGGTCACAGCTCCTCCTTGCCTCACACTGCTGAAAGCTGAGGCAGAACATAGGAGCAGGGATATTGAATCCATGTAGGGAGAAGTGTAGAGGCTATTCTGTGGTTGTGGATGCCTGGTCAGATATTATGTACAGGGCACGGCTCCCTGTAATGTTCTCCACTACTGTGGAAATGCTGTGAAGGATTTTTATATGTGTGATATATTGTTATTATGGATTTGTTGTTATAATATTTAATTTTTTTTTTTACTGTGTGTTTGTATGACATGGTGTGGAGTGCAGCAATGCCCAGCTGCACTTACATATAGGCAGCTGACACCTGCTACACATCTAAAAATAGACACCAGATGTAATTAATTATCATATTTTTTTAAATGCCATTTGTGTGGAGCGGAGTGCAGCAAAGCCGAGTGGCACTTACACATACATAGCTGACACCTGCCAGATATCTAAAAATAGAAACCAGATGTAATTAGTTATTTATTTCTGGTTATGTTTAAGCTTATTTGCATGGCACAGCACAGTGATCAGCAATGCTAACAGGTAGCCTAGTAGTATGTCTGAAGGTATACTAGTTTTCAAAATATCCATGTAGCTAAATGGGTAGAGTTATGGCCTAATGCTTGGTAGGTCCTGGATTCAAGTCTGTAGCAGTCATAACATGTTGGTAATTTAATTTACTGTTTTTGTTTAATTTAAAAACAAAATTGTTAAATATGGCAGTGCTGCATGGTACTAAGCACTGTTTAAACATGCTAATGGCTACTACTGTTTGTGAGGTGCTAAGCTTTGCTAAAACTATGGTTGTGCGAGTTTTCCGACTGCTCAGCTCTGCTTAGCTGGTTTGTGTGATGCTAAGCAATACAGCACTTTTTGAATGTTGCTCAATGACACGTAAGGGTGGGAAAACAGCCAATATTAAGCACGAAAGGTAGGAATTCTACACCATTATTTGGAGTCTGCTTATCTGCTGGTATGCCAGTTGGTGTTGAAGAGGGTGTGCACTTTCGGGTGCAGCGATGGGGTGTACAGGAGTCCAGGGTTTTTCAGGGCTCCTGGTACACAATCATGGACTCCGGCTGATGCAGGACATTTCCAGGGCTCAGACTGCAAGGCATAGGCCAGGGATTGGTTGGCCTGGGAACTAACCAGTGCTACTGGTATCCCCCACACTGGTGAGCAGTGTCATCATCATTATGATGACCTGAAGAGGAGAAAAAGGGGGAACCTTGGGGACTTGGCTTCCAAGAGACTAGGGCTGAGCATGCCCCACAAATATGAAAGTATGTTTTCCAATGTTTTACCAAAATGCAAGCTGAATGTGTGCAAAACTGGTATGCATAATGGTGTGCTTCATCTCCCAACAGCTGCATCTGAGAGGACTTGCAATGTTTAGTCCTATGCCGGTTACCTGACCAGGTTATGCCATGAGTGTGGTAAGTATGGATGTATTATGCTAACTGCAGTACAATAAGCAATAAAGAATAAAAAATGTACTGCAATAAAGAATAAACTATAAAAATTGTACTGCAATAAATGGACAATTAGAACTGTAGTGCAATAAATGAACGATAACAACTGCATTTCAATAAGCAATAAACAATACCAATAACAGTAAACAAAATGATGTACAGTAGGATTGTGGTGTCATAACATAATTGCAGTAGAGCTTTATGCATTGCATGTATATGGTAAGGTTGCTGCAGTCAAGTGTAAACTGTGATAGCTGTAGAATGCGAAGTGAATGGTCTGAAATCTGTATTGCTCAACTCATAGTATGGTCCAAGGCTGTCTCCAGACAAATTTCAGTGACATAATGCTCTCTGTTCCTCCTACTCCAGGAAAAAAAGGTATATGGGTGAGGTGGCCCACGCTATGGGCAGGTATTTGTGTGGACTTTACAGAGAATTATCCACAATACCAATAAATTATTAAGCAGCATTGTGGATTCCTAAATTAATCTGTCTTAATATTTTTCATTGCGGCTGTATTCATTGCATGTGTGTTCTACTGTCACTGCAGTGAAGTATAACACTGTAATAGGTCTAGAATGCAAAGGGAGTGCCCTGTAAAATGTATTCCTGAACTCATAGTATGGTTCACAGTTATCTCCAGGCCAATATCAGTCACATGGTGCTCTCATTTTCTCCCATTCCAGGAACAAGATGTATATGGTTGAGGTAGCCCATGTTATGAGTAGATAATATGTTGATTTCACAGTGAATTTTCAGTAATACCAATAACATGTTAAGCAGCATTGTGGTTTCCTAAATAAATCTGTTTTAATATTTGCAGTAGGGCTGTATTCATCACATGTCTGTACTAAGCTGCTGCAGTCAATTGTTACATTATTTGTAGATGACCCCTGCAGTCACATCTATTGGGTTCTACTCCCATGCCTGCTAAGTGAGACATGACGGCTGTTAGTTTGCTTACTGTGCACAAACATGCCTCTCAAGTGTCACAATTTCTTGCAATGTAATTAAAACTGCCTAACCCATCTGTCACACGATTACCAGATAAATGATTACCTGGAATGTAATGTACTACCAAATCTGTTTTGCAGAACACATTGGTAGTTATATAAGTCCACATTATGTGAAACTGTTCTGTGTAGTTGTGTACCTGCATTTGGTAGTGATTGGCCCATACTGTCCCATGCTATCAGCTTCAGAGGTATGTACATGCTACATCAGCTATAGGAGAATTGAAGTCACTGTGCTCACAACTGACACTACACACCTGTAGAAGTATGTATTACTAGTGTTTTCAGGGATATCATCTGCAGTGTCACTAATGGAATGTTTTTATCTTTCTCCCTACCCCTTATCTTCATGTATTTATTATTATTATTTATTACTATGATTTAATATTAACATATTTTGTTAAATTAACTATATTTTGTTAAAATGTAATTTGTTATTGCTATGTATTATTATTATTGTTATTTAATATTAACATATTTTGTTAAACTAACTGTTTTGTTGGCCTTATCATTTAAGTCTTACTGGATTGCTGTTAACATACTTACTGTTATGTTACGTAATGTTGTGTTACACATACTATACCTTAATATGTATTTGAATTAATAAATATTATGTTCCATTCTGTTATTACTAACATTGGTTTAGTTATTACTAAAAATGCATAAAACAATGGTGAACAAGAGCGAAGCAAAGCAGAGTCTCCTTCAAGATATTTTATTAAAATAAATAGATGCACCGGTCCAAAATGATTAGCGCTTTCACTCATGCGAGCTTCATCAGATCAGTAACACACAGACCAGTTAAAAAACATTTAAATACACTTGGTAATCAAATTAAACCTATCACAAGTAAGTACTAATTAAACATTCAAATGAGCTGTAGGTACCTTTTGAGTAAAGGGACATGTACAAATGCATTGATAAAAGTCAATCTAAAACTATTAAATGGATAAATATGCATAGATGTATAAAGCAAATATATACCCAAATATATATATAAAAAAAATATATATATATATAAAGAATGAATGTATAAAATATGCATAAAGCAATATAATATGCATAAAAATGCATCTGTGAATGTGTTCTAAAGTGCTTATATTAGCTAGTAATTATTTAAGATATCTAAATAAATTAAAATATTAAATAAGAAATATATAACACTTTTAAATGACAATGTAAAAAAAAAAATATATATATATATATATATATATAAAGGTAATATATGAAATATATATATATATACATGCATAAATATATACATAACTAAATACATACATGAATTTAAAATAACTCAGTCAGTCCTATTTCATGGATAACCATGTAAATATTGTAATGACCATCAGCATTTAATGTTTAATATTCCTACGCTTTTTGAGCATTGGTCTGATAGAGGCCCTTTCATTCAATCCATGGCCTCTGTCCACTCTCAATCTAATAATCCAATGGCTCTCCTTACTCTCTGTTTAATTCCTGATATCCCCACCCCTCACATTAGGTGTAACCAGCTCTAAGACTCTAAATTTGAACTGATGTGCATCACCTAGCTGAGCTACATGTTTGGCTAAAGCATTGTGTTGTGAATTCTTCTATGCCAGTGTTGTATATTCTATGTTGGTAAAACCAATAGACAGTTGAGAGAGAGTATTAGAGAACATCTATATGAGATAAGGAAGAACTCACAACACAATGCTTTAGCCAAACATGTAGCTCAGCTAGGTGATGCACATCAGTTCAAATTTAGAGTCTTAGAGCTGGTTACACCTAATGTGAGGGGTGGGGATATCAGGAATTACACAGAGAGTGAGGAGAGCCATTGGATTATTAGATTGAGAGCGGACAGAGGCCATGGATTGAATGAAAGGGCCTCTGTCAGACCAATGCTCAAAAAGCGTAGGAATATTAAACATTAAATGCTGATGGTCATTACAATATTTACATGGTTATCCATGAAATAGGACTGACTGAGTTATTTTAAATTCATGTATGTATTTAGTTATGTATATATTTATGCATGTATATATATATATATATATATATATATTTCATATATTACCTTTATATATATATATATATTTTTTACATTGTCATTTAAAAGTGTTATATATTTCATATTTAATATTTTAATTTATTTAGATATCTTAAATAATTAATAGCTAATATAAGAACTTTAGAACACATTCACAGATGCATTTTTATGCATATTATATTGCTTTATGCATATTTTATACATTCATTCTTTATATATATATATTTTTTATATATATTTGGGTATATATTTGCTTTATACATCTATGCATATTTATCCATTTAATAGTTTTAGATTGACTTTTATCAATGCATTTGTACGTCCCTTTACTCAAAAGGTACCTACAGCTCATTTGAATGTTTAATTAGTACTTACTTGTGAGAGGTTTAATTTGATTACCAAGTGTATTTAAATGTTTTTTAACTGGTCTGTGTGTTACTGATCTGATGAAGCTCACATGAGTGAAAGCGCTAATCATTTTGGACCGGTGCATCTATTTATTTTAATAAAATATCTTGAAGGAGACTCTGCTTTGCTTCGCTCTTGTTCACCATTGTTTTATGCATTTTTATCTCTCGTTTACTGAACAAGAGCGTTTATCTGGCATTTTGGTGGGACTGCTGTTACTATTTGTTCTTAGTTATTACTAACTTTAACTTATTGCTATAACTAATTTACCACTGTGCGTCAAGGCAGGCCAGTTCCAGCTGATCCTCCTACCTTCCCTCCTCCAGATATAGCACTGGGTTCCAGCACAACTGGGACTCAGACTGGTGGTTCCCCCTCTGCTGCCCTTGTAGTACCTGTGGCATCGGGTAGTTCCACCCCATGGGATGGGGCTGGGCCTCCCCCTCTGTGAGCAGTGGTGGAGGGGAGTTGTCACCCATGATGAGCTGCTGGTTTTGGTGCACAGGATCATACACCGTGGGTATGGACAATGCCTGCTCTGGATGGAGAGCATGTTGGCCACCCTGGTAGTACAGGCTCACCCTGGAACCCAGCCTCCACCACTGCCACTGTCAGGATAGTGACACAGCAGTGCCAACAGTCCCATGAGTGGGGATTTGAGTTAATGCTGCTACCTTGTGGAGGCTGATGGGACTAAGAATCCACAACACCCTCCCCATCCAAGGTGTTCGCCCCTCTCATTTATCACATGCCACCCCTATCTGTTGTCTTGTTTGTCTTGTCTGTCTGCAAATGCTCTCTCACCTATCCAACTTACCTCCCCCACACTTACCTATGTCCCTTCCCCAACATTCCACTCTCACCTTAAAAAAGTGCGCACCTGTCCCAAAAAAAAAATACTGTCCCATACATAGCTCTGCATTTTGCATGTGTCCACTGTACGCATGTAGTTTGGTTCAGTTGGTTTGATAATGCAGTTATGTTGTCCTCACCCTCTCTGTGGGGGTGGCAGTCCAAAGTCATGTACAACATCTGTCAAAATGCATAGTTGTTGCTGTATAAGAAATGGATGGCTATGGTTCTTTCCTACACCCTTCCTGCACATACCTACTTTCCTTTCACTATGTTTTTCCCCTGCTTGCTCCCCATTTCACCACTGTCCTTTATCCCCATTTTTCTTTTCTTCATATTTTTTAGCACAACACTGCACAACGCACCTTGTCGCTCAGCTTCGCTGAGCTCAGTTAAATGGAGCTATATGAAATATATGTGTTTTCAAATTATAATAAACACATACAAAATAAACACCTGTCCCTTATTTCAAACCCAAGACCATTACACCTGCAGACCACTGCATTAACCTGCCATGCCACACAGCTGTTAATTAAAACAGGTGGTTTAAACAAAACATAGTAATTCACAGTTACAGTCATTAAGCATGTTTAAGCAGAACTATGTATCATGCCATGCCGTGCAAACTTGATTAAAAAGTAATGGAAGAAATGGGAGTGTAGCTTAGACTCTGGTGCAAGACTACACCACTAGAAAGCCAAACACATAATGATGGATGTAAGTGAGGCCTGTGATAGCAGGTAAATTTGTCCTTTTATCAGCAACATATAGAAATACATCTGCTAAGGCATTAATGGTGAAATACATCTTCAACTGGGACGCTGGTGCAGAAATACATTCATATAAAATCGAAAAAATAGCTGGTCTGGGAGAAGTGTAGAACAAACAGTAACTTTAATAAAACTTTACACACTGAATAAAATCAATAAATCAATAAAAAACAGGATAAGCGCTTTCGTACACACAGGTACTTCTTCAGATCCATAAAATACTGCATCCACAGTGAGTTTTTATTTGCACAGACTAGTGTTTCAAGTCACGTGATTTCAATAAATCCATATAAAACCATGCACATACTGATGGATGTAAAAAATGTTTGTCACAGCATGTATGCCTGCATTTATATCTTGCAAATACACCTGCTGTCATAGGTGCCGGAAGCTGTTAAAGACTTGGGGGGGGGGGGGTGACAGGGGCACTTAGTGAACTAAAAAGGGTAATTTTGTATAACTATTTGCTACCACAACATAGGTTCACTTGGACGACATTTTAAGCTTAACCAATTCCCTTTAATGCTTGAATTAACATTTTCTGATTAGTCTTAGCTATCCCCATGGCTGATAATTGTATATTAGCCCGAGTGAGAACAACTGTGATCATAGCATAGATAATTTGAGGGGACCATGTAAGGGATGCAGCATTTAGGAACTGCCTCTATCCATTAGTGGCATGTGGGGAAATCCTGGAGTACATTTTCTATTACCCATCCTTAGATCCAAGTTGCATTTGAATATGGATGGATGAGCTTTGCTTTATTTTTATGGATAGTCTGTTCCTGAACAGTGGTAGCCTCTGTGATAGATATCCATCTCTCCATAACATTCAGTTTCGATACCTGGACTGAGTATTTCTGATACCATTTGACTTGCTGATGTTCAGTAGGTCCATCTGCATTATGTCAGAGGATGCTTTGTATGCCAGACATGTCACCAATAAGTACTCTGTAGGATAGTGAGTAGAGTAATAAATCTTTGAGGTGGTCCCTGCAAGACCTATTGTTTAGGACTTGTATCCTTTTAGTAAGGTATCTCTGAAGGTATTCCAATTGTTGCATGGGGCTGGACAGATACATGCCAAAGTGGGCATTATACAAAATGATTGACATAATGAGAGCTTTGTAAAGGGGGCCAACAACATCTCTAGATCTAGTCACAATCAATTTGTTTATAAGCTGTGCAATATATAAAAGGCTTTCTTATGACTCTGGGCACATGTTGGTCACTGTACACACAAGTTCCCAAATGACAAACAATTTGATCAGTTCTTAGAGGGCATTGTCATGATTTTGCCACCAGTTATTATTTGGGACAAACCTTCCTGCATAATGGTTAAGTCATTTGGGGATTCAATAACTTCTCCTAGCTTGCAGTCATCTCAAACTTAGCTGGCCAAAGCTCTTTGGTATTTCATTTTACTTCTGAGATGTATATGTTGTTGTTGTTTGCTTTTGGCTTTTCCTGGTTAGGGATCACCGCAGTGGAACTCAGGTCTGCTAATTATTGGCAGTTGGTTGTTATGGTGTCGAGATGCCAGCCCAATGTGCAACCTTCAACAAAGGCACGCCCATTCAACGCATGTCTTTCGAATGCCCACTCAATTGTGGGGAGGACATGCAGACTTCACACAGAAGGCACTCCCAAACCAAGCCGAGAATCGAACGGGAGAGCCTCTTGTTGTGAGGCAACAATGCTACCACTGCACCACCGTGGAAGGTCTACTTTTGAGATGTATATGCCAAACAGAAAAAGTCTCAGCACCAAACCCTGGGGGACTCCATCGGTGACTGGTCTGTTCAACTGTTTTGATCTCATGCATCCTGTGAGACAAGTTGGCAATGCAGCTGGTGATTTAAGTGTTTGCTCCTACATTATTCATCTTTCATGCTACACCTGAGTAGGGGATTGTGTCAGAAAGCTTGGCCAGGTCAACAAAATGTGGTGTGAGCTGTTTTACCTTCATCCATTGCTTTGGTAACAAGAGGAAAGCTTAAAATTTGCCTATGATTTTGAGCCTTTCACACTTTCCTCTGGGCTGTTTTCAAACACATTTTTAGGGCCATGCATACATGTATGCATTCCTTGATTCACCTTCCTGATTGTATTAAATTATATTCCTTGTATAATACAGCACACCTGTTAGACTTAAGTTAGAGCGCGTTTTAAATTTATTGTTTAAACATTTTTCCAGTAGGCAGTGAAACAAAAATGCATTAACCAATAATGACAAAACTGCCCTATTCAGAACATTTACATCATAAAGGTCTACTTCCACACACAACTGCATTTTAAATTTATTGTTTGAACATTTTTCCAGTAGGCAATGAAGCAAAATGCATGCACCAGTAATGACAAAACTGCCCTATTCAGAACATTTCCATGATAACAGTCTACTTCCACATACAATTGCATTGTAAATTTACTGTTTGAACATTTTTCCAGTAGGCAATGAAACAGAATGCATGCACCAATAATGACAAAATTGCCCCATTCAGAACAGTTCCCTGATAACAGTCTACTTATACACACAATACATAAATACAAAATCACAATAGTGTAAGCCATAGGCATGTTGCACAGCTTCTTGAACTTATTTTTAATTGGGGGGAGGGGGCAAAAGGCCAGAAATCAGGGACACATTTTAAACACTGCTTGTATAATTTTGGAAAGTTGCTTGCATAAAATGTTGCATTATCACCATGCATTTCACTGCCAAGTCTTGAACCCAGAACCCTGTGCACTATAGTCAGAACAAAATACAACTAAGATAAACCAGCAGTTTCTTGAAAGACAGGAAGACAAACTTAAATGGCTATCATATCATTTAGTGAATTTAGTGAATTCAGTTCTCATTTCTCACCATAGCTCTCAACCTCTTAGCACAAAAAAACAGAACAAAGCAAATAATGGGGGAATACAGCCCCAAAATAGGGACACACTTCAAATACTGATTTTATAACTTTAGAAAATTGCTAGAATAAAAAGTTTTGTTTTACCACTCCTGAAAATCAGAGGAACATAACAAAATGTGAGGCATAAATTCACAAGTGATGGTGGTTACAGACTTTAGGCTCTTTTAACCTGTACCCAAGGTACAGGGTTTGAGCCTAAGAACCACACACACACTCTGACTATACGTCTCCCAGTAAATCCCAACAGACTCCATCCTCAGGCAGCTTCTGAACATAAATCCTTCTCTGGTTCCAGTTGGGAGGTATGGCTTACTAATATTAGTTTTGCATAGCATCCCTGCAGAGTCCCTTCCTAAATCTCATGTTATAGTTGTATCTGTTGTAAGGAGACAGTTTTACTTAATATTAGTTTTGCATAGCATCCCTGCAGAGTCCCTTCCTAAATCTCATGTTATAGTTGTATCTGTTGTAAGGAGACAGTTTCTTCTGCATATTGCTGCATTGTATTTGCCACTTTACTGTGGCTGCGTCTGCGTCTGCTTTCCCCTTCTTAATTGCTTCTATATTACAGTGCCTTTACATTTCAACCCTTGTTGGCTTACCTTGAAAGACATGTCTGCTCTGACCTCCTTTCCTGTCTAACAAACAATAATTTACTGACTCACACTGAACATGCCCTCCCTTTCCACAGCACTATCACTGCACTGTTGTCCTTCCTCAACACAGTAAATCACCAGTGAAAGCAAACTTATATCCTGTATATTCGTAGACCTTTCCAGATTTTGACACTCTCCACCATCACAACCTTCTCAACGCCTTCTCCACTGTAGGACTTACACTCAGCAATCATCTGGTTCAGTAGCTACCTCAGCATCGGGAACTCAGTGAGAAAAGTGGCATTCAACTCTCTCATACTACCAACTTGTCTCAGTAGGAGTCTCTCAAAGCTCAATCCATGGCCTTCTGTTATTTAGCATAGATATTATTGACTGATTGATTGATTGACATATGAAACATAACGTGCATCTCATCCATACTCCATACTTGCTTAATATGCAGGTGACTCAAGACTCATTTGCTCATCTTCAGTTTTCCAACTACAAGCCCCATGCAGCAGTCCTTCAAAACATTAAAAAAAAACCTCTCTCATACGTTTTCTGTTACTTTTCAACATACATGTACACACACACACACACACACACACACACACACACACACACACACACACACACACACACACACACACACACACACACACACACACGCTTTTCCTACCTAGGAATTCAGCAAAGATAGGCAACCCTTATAATGCTCCAGTAAACAATATCTCCACCACCCAACTTTTAGGTGCTATAATTGGCAATAAGTTAACATTTGACATTCATAGTTAAAATGCTGTAAAAAACACTAAAAACTAGACACTCTATATCGAGCAAGCTGTTACCTCTCCAACCAAGCATGCAAAACTGCCACTATAGCTTTCCTTGTGCCAAACCTACTACATGCTGCCCCTATTTTCTCTCACCTCTAAGCAAAACAACTAGTGCAACTATAGCAATGCTATAACAAAATAGCCAGTTTCGCAGTGCACATCCTAAATGATACTCATCTTTGCTCTGCTCTCCCGAAACTAACTTGGCTGAATCTGTCTAGGCACAACATCATCTATAAACTGCAAAAATGTCCAGCTAATCAAACTTTACTAGAATGGTAAATCCTCCTCAGTCAAAAGTATTCTGGGACCTTGGGCCAAGTATATGTTATGAGAGCTCACAATTACCATGGCTCTGTACTTTACTCCTGCAGCATAGTGAATCTCTGGAGTTCCCTACCTAGTGAGATCAGGCAGACATGATACCAATGTAACTTTGAAAATAATGTAAAAAGCAGATTATTTGATACTTCTTATGGGTAACTACAACATCTCCCTGGTTACAACAGTCAGAAATTCAACTCATTACACCCCCATTAAACCACCATAACCCCTCTGTTCTGGACAGCTGTACCACTATGCTTTATCCATAATAAATCTTACCCACATCTTCTCCTGTAAACTATCATTTTTCCTCATAATCTTACTTTTTTTCCTAAACAAGCACCCATATTTTCCTTAAATGTATTTCATTCTTCACCCTTAAACCTATTCCTCATTATTTCTACAAAATCCTGGATGGGAAATCTCATAACTTCTTAACACTGTTCCTATGAAAGTATTGTATACAAATGATAAATTTACAGCACACAATGTAAATAATGCTCCATCTTAGTAGAAATGTCATTTTTATGACAAGCTGTTGTACCTTTAACCACATTCTTTAATTTATGTTTTAAAATACTGAAGTTTTTCTCACCAGGTCTCCAATGAAAAGTTCTTTTTTTTTGTTTTTTGCTTTTTGACAACCTAGGTAGACTTTCTCAGAAAAAGTGTAGGTTAATAAAAATTGGTGTGAACTTTATTCAAATATATATCGTTATTAAGTAGACATCACTGATGTTGGTCTAACAGCAGCAAAATGATGACCCTACACACACACACACACACACACACACACACACACACACACACACACACATGCACACACGCACACACTCACACACGCACACACGCACACAGCAGCTTACTCACTCTGACTATACGTATCACAGTAAATCCCAACAGACTCCAACCTCAGTCTTCCGAGTAACAGCTTTCACCCAGGCAGCTTCCAATAAATCCTTCTCTGGTTCTGATGAGCAGCAGCAGCAGCTAATTAAAATAAAACCGTCCGTTCCCGCTCGCAAAACCCAGAAATACTTGCACTGTGAACAGGCTGGTAGCCCTGATGAGCTGACATCATTGAGCATGCAGCTAAAGCACAAAAAATGAAATAATAAAAAAGTAATTTGGGACAGTTGGGAGGTATGGATGATCTACAAAAGTGAGGGAGGCACCCCTCCCCCCTTGCTCTATGGTTCCGGTGCTCATGCCTACTGTAGTAGTAACTCAGTAGCTCAATCTGTTAAATGCCTTGCAAACAGTACATTTTGCCACACACAGTCCTGTGTTCAAATCCAGTGGTATGTAGCACTGAAATTACTTTATTGTGAAGCCAGCAATTAATGACTGAGTCATGCACTCTTTCCGCCACATAACACAAGCACTCAGGTCAATCCAAGGCAAGTACAAATATGACTCAGTCATTGTCCATGCTGGTGTGAATGACATGAGACGTACCTCCCTGGACTACATGAAGAGAGACATAGAGGAGCTCTCTGAGCATGTAGCCCAGGCCGGTATGACCCTGACCTTGAGTAGCATCTTACCCTCACCAAGAATGATGCCACAATATGAAGACAAGATGATCAATTTCAACAATTGGCTTAAGTATTGGTGTCATTCAAAGGGATCAATGCCTGTCAGCCTGGGATGACATGCTTGACAAGCCACGATGCTTCGCTAGGGACGGCTTGCACCTGTCACCCCTGGGCTTTTGGATATTGGCAAAGGCTCTTGCTACCCCCATAGTGCCTTTTTTAGGCAAGACTCAAAAGACAAACCCACCTCCATAGGTATCACAAGGGATAAGAAACTAAGAGTAATGCTACCCAAAACCAGAAGTCTAAACCTCAAGATGCACACACTCAAAACTCTCCTTAGCATGGAGAACATCGATATCTGTGCAGTAACAGAAACCTGGTTCAAGGCTCCTGAGAGCACCCCAGCACTACCAGGTTATACCTCATACAATGCTTTTCAGCCCCAAAACTTGGACCGAACCACAAAATGAGGGGGAGTATCAATAATCGTCAAAGATACCCACACCTCCAGGTTGGTGGCACAGCACGAAGCATCAGAGACTATCCATGTGCAACTAACTGTGGGTAAAACTGCCTTCCAGTTTATAGCCTGCTACAGACCACCCTCCCAAACCCAGGAACCCCACTCGGCCTTTCTGAGAACACTGGAAAATATGAAGGTCTCTCCAAACACTATTATATTGGGTGACTTCAACTACCCAAACAAAGACTGGGAGCATTACTCTAGCTCCAACACCCTAGCCCAAAGGTTCCTAGAATTTATAAACTCACATGCTATGGAACAACTTGTTACCACTCCCACAAGAGGGGGAAACATACTGGACCTGATCATCACTAACATGGGGACTCTGTGCTCCAGACCAGAAGTGTATCCCTCACTGGTAAGATCAGACCATAAACTAATCTCACTAGATATTCACATCCCAACCACACCCCCTGCCCAGAAAACCACAGTGAAATACTTCTCTAAAGCAAATTTCACACTCCTCAAAACTGAGGTGGAATCCTTCAAAGCCCCCGGGCCTGTGGAAAATATGGCCCAGACAGCAGAATCCTTTATAAACGCATTCTATGAACACCTTCAGGAATGCATGAATCATGCAATCCCAAATAAAACCAAGACCCAATCCTCCAAAGGCAGACGTCCTGTCTGGTGGACCCCAGCCATAAACAAACTATACAACAGACGGAGGAAGCTACTACATGATAGAGCAAAATCCCAAAAAGGGAAGGCATCTGTGATCAGTATTAGCAAAAAACCTTGGGCACTCATAAAATTGTCTAAGGCCAGCTTCAAGAAAAAAATTGCACACGACACTAAGGATAATCACAAGGCTTTCTTCAGTTATGTTAGGAACCTGGGTGGGAATTCCCAGATATGCTCAGAATTAGTCCAAAATGACAAAAAATACACCAAACCCACAGACATTGCCAACATCCTAGCTGACAGGTTCAGCGCAAACTCCCCCCCCCCCACCAAAAGGGCAAATATCTGTCCCAGCAGAGTGCTGCCCCCCTGACATCTCAGATGCTTAGGTAAGAGCCACCCTCTCCAAAGCAAAAAACACAGCAACAATGGGACCAGACAGTATCCTGGGCTGCATCCTACATGAACTCCAAGAAGAGCTAAACCCAAACATAAAACTACTGTTCAATCTCAGCCTTACTACAGGATATGTACCCAAAGAGTGGCGTACAGCAACAGTGGTCCCTCTCCACAAAGGTGGTGCCTCAACGGATCCTGGAAACTATCGCCCTATAAGCCTGACTAGCTTGGTCTGCAAAGCTATGGAAAGGATCATCATGGACCTCATAAATAAAGATATTGAGGACCTACAGACACTGGATCCTACCCAGTTCGGCTTTGTTAAGGGCAGATCCTGCCTCTTAAACCTGGTTGATTTCTTTGAAACAGTCACCAAGGCCATTGACGAGGGGAAGGTGGTCCACACAGCCTACCTGGACCTTGCAAAAGCCTTCGATACAATACCCCACTCGGGCATTATGGATAAGCTCACCAGCTTAAATATAAACCCCTATGTCACTAGATGGGTTGCAAACTCAAACTGGCTCAAGCACAGAACCCACATGGTTAGAATTGCTGAAGCCATGTCAGACTCCAAACCAGTTACAAGTGGCATCTCACAAGGCTCAGTCCTGGGACCTCTCTTGTTCGGTATATATTTCTCGGAGGTGCAGGCCAACATGGAAGGACTGTGGCTGACCAAGTTCACAGATGACTGCAAACTGGGTGCCATAATCAAATCTCCAGCTGACACAAGCATCCTCCAAAAGGGCCTCATAGAAACAGACAACTGGTGGCAGAGCCATGGTCTCAAGCTAAATGCCAAAAGGTGTATAGTCATCCGCTTTGGCAAAAACAATGTGCCTACAAATTACCACATAGGTGGTAATCTATTAAGTACAGAAGAAGCAATCTCTCATTTGACAACCACGTGGCCAAAGTGGTTAGAAAAACATTTTATATAGCCTACCTAATCATGAAGGGATTCACATCTAGATCAGGGGAGGTCATCGTGCCTCTTTACTCATCCCTCATCAGGCCCATAATTGAGTACAATGCCCCTTTTGGGATGTACCTTACCAGACACCTGCAGCAACTGGAAAGACCCCAAAAGTACCTCACCAAGAGGATCAAAGGGCTCAAACAGATGCCATATGCTGCCCGGTTAAAGAAACTCCAGCTCTACTCAGTGGCATACCGCCTGTTCAGAGGTGATCTGTGCCTGACGTATAAAGCCATGGCCAAGCCATGGAATTAATGGACATGCTGCACCTCAGAAAATCCAAATCCCATCAAGCTACACGCTCGAGAGACTTGAACCTCAGCACTGAAATAAATAGGACATGCTGGAGGGACAGATTCATAACCCAGAGGCTCCCTTTACTCTGGAATAAAATTCCAGTCCAGGTTAGGCAGAGTCCCTCATTGACTCTCTTTAAGAGGAATCTTTATGAGTGGATGGGAGATCATAGGTTTACCCCGGGTATCACTTCTGTGTCACTGTTAGACAGAGGCACAGTATACAAAACCTCGAAAAAGGGAATAGCAAAATTAATTTAAAATGGGTGGCAAAAGCCAAACACACTCTAGCTAGGCTTATAAATGCCCTAGGGCATATAGCCTAGTATGAACCTATGAACCTATGAACCTATTTCAAATGAAATGTCTGCTTTTCACTGATGGAAGTCACAAGTCTGCAGATAGAAACACACTTCACATATCCCTGTAGAAAAACTATATTTGCACAAAGTGCCACGTAATGCATTAATGCCCATTCACAGAGCATTTTAACTCAGGTACTGCAAATGAGGGCCACTAATATCAGAGTGCACCACACAATCTTTCAAACTCACAGTGCTGATTAGCACAGCTGCACATCTAACATACACATTTGAAGTTTCTGCTTGTAACAAGGACTGCCATCATACATGCTGCATATTACTCCCAAACTGTAACACATGGCCTGACAGTTATCCAAATGGTGGACATATTCTTATATTTATCCCCATGTTGCTCAAGGGCACAACAAACATGTTGTTTAGTACTCTGTTAGGGATACCATTGCCTAACATACTTATCTTAAACACATGCCTTAAGTGGACTGGAAAGGGTACCTTCAATCTGTCTCTGCTTCTACAACAAGGGTGACACAGCTCCCACACTTAGTCCTACAGCTTGTTTTCCTCCAAAGTGTTCACACTCTGCCAGTTCATATTTTCTCCATTAGCAGCTGCCGCCTGTAGCACACACATCACTATGTAAAAGTTGTTGCAACAGACCTAGCCTCTGCAATGATGTAGTCCCCTCACCCCAGTAATGTTCAGCACAACATATCAGAAAGGGCCCCTAATCTACATGAAGGCCTTACATATTGTGCAGTGGTTGCATGTCATTGGGTGATGATAGTGGAAATCAGGTGTATTGGCTGCAATTAGCATTTCAGAATCACAGACTGGTTACGAAGCAATCACCTGCTGATGAGAAGCATGTTAAAAAGGCAAGCAGCTGGTTATGAGGAACCATTCTGTATGAGATTTTCCTCACACAGAACATGCGTTTGCAAAATATTAACCATCAGCACATATCAGGAGTACTACACTCTATCAGGTATGTAACATTTTTGTTTACAACAGGATGCAGATGTGTGAATATACTTACAGGGAGCATGGATTACAGCATTAAGCCTTTCTTAGAACTGTAATAGTGATATGTCAATGATTTCCAGATTTATTACACATACAGAGGATGTGCAATACATCAGGGGTGGAATGATTATTGTCAATGTGGCACACTGGGCTTGTGGTAGTCTTCCTTTATAGTCCTTGTAATAGCACACTGCTATTTGTTTGCTACAGTTGTTTTGACATATTATCAGGGGGTGGCCCCTTGGGGACACACTACAATAGACTCCAGTGTCAGCTACTATCACTAGTAACGTAGTTGTATCCACATGCTCAGTATGTTTGGACACTGTGGAATATGACATGTGTGATCAAGCAGTGGATACTGACAGCCATTCTGTCCTTGCTGAATCTCTACATAGTGTACTTCCATGTATGTGATCCTGACATGTGTTCCCTTCTTGTTGTTGTTCAGGAAACATACATGCAAGATGCCATGCAGCTTTCATGGATACAGAAAATGAGTTAATACTGGAAGGTCTCCATCAGCACCATGAACTTCTACTGTCCAGAGGGAGGCACAACAGGGAACAGTGGGAGGCACTGTGGGCTGACTTTGTCCATGATATGAATGCCACAGTTCATTAGAGCAGGACTTTTGAGCAGGTTCGACATCACACAATGGACATGATGAATGCTACGCACAGAAGAGAAGCAGATGTAGCCACTGATTATTGTGCCACTGGTGCAATGCCTGCATCCGAACAACCACTCCCAACCACTGAGGGATTCCTGGCAAATCTAGGCACACATGACAGCTCCCAGGCATCCATCACACCCTACATTGTGGATGTGGGTGCCACAGTTTCCACGGCTGAGGAGCATGTAGGTAAGCTTAGTCTGATCGGCATTGCAATACTGTAGCACTCAGTCTGTCAGGGAGTACATAGTCTTACATGGATGCCAAGTCTTTCTTTTTTGGGAGAGAAGAAGAGTTTAACTGCAGTTTGACTCTCATGCTTTGATCAATATAACTATTACATCCTTCTAAGTTGGGAACTGCTGATTGAGGGCTCAGTGTCAGTTATTCTAAAAGTGTATTAATTCTGGTTTAAGCACTTGGGCTTCAGGCCAGTTATTTTACATTAAAAGGGTTTGTGGTCTGCACTCTTGTGGGAGGAGAGGCTGGACTCTGCCCTTCTGAGCTGGGAATTTCTGGTTAAAGGCTTATAGTGCCTGCATATTTGAACTGCTTCTTACTGAAATTGGTACACCTTGTTTGCTGTAGCATAGACTAGATCCAGGCCTGCTGAATCTAGCTTTGTTTGTATAACTTGAGCACTAATCCAGGCATTCTTCAAATTATTCAATTGTATTTATTACTGCTTGGTAGTAACTGATTAAAGTGTAGCTATCATTCAAAGTCTTTTGGATTAAGCACTTGGGCTTCAGACCAGTTGTTTTACATTAGGAAGGTTTGTGGCCTGCACTGTGGTGGCAGGACAGGTAGCTTACATCCTTCTAAGTTGGGAACTGCTGATTGAGGGCTCAGTGTCTGTTATTCTAAAAGTGTATTAGTTCTGGTTTAAGCACTTGGGCTTCAGGCCAGTTATTTTACATTAAGAAGGTTCGTGGTCTGCACTCTTGTGGGTGGAGAGGCTGGACTCTGCCCTTCTGAGCTGGGAATTTCTGGTTAAAGGCTTATAGTGCCTGCATATTTGAACTGTTTCTTACTGAAATTGGCACACCTTGTTTGCTATAGCATAGACTAGATCCAGGCCTGCTGAATCTAGCTCTATTTGTATGCTTGTTGTTTGTTTGCTTGTTATTTCCCTGAAATGCTAATACCACCTAAAACGCGGCTTTTCAGTGCTTCTGTGGATCCCTAATGATATCTGCATTGCTTACTGTACTCATTTCCTTGTTTCACTTAAAAGAAAGTTACTGTTTGTCATTTTTGCATTTAAGTTACCTGAAAGACATTGCATTTAAGTTACCTGGCACTTGCTCACTAAAGCAATTATATAAGTCAGCACTAAAAAATTAAAAGCACTACACCCTCACAAACTCCCCTTGAGTTCCTTGTTCCCCATTGGCCCTTTTATTTCAATTATAAAGGAATTCCCAATACTATTCTAGCATGCCCAAAGGTCAGTTGTCAATCTTCTTTCCGGTCCAGCTGGTGAATCTGGGAATCTTGAGGCAATGTTGCAACTGCCTCATGTACACAGACAACCCTCTCCTCCTCCCAACAAATTCCAACACATGTGAGAGATGCATCCATACAGGCAAATTGGAGGCTAAGCTCTCTCAACTCAGTACTGGTGTAACCAGTCAGGAAGAGAAAGAAACCACACTCACTACAATTCCAGTCTCACATAGACCTACCACGACAGCAAACCAAACACATAAACACACAAAAACATACTCGGAGGCTCTAAATAAAAATCTGTCTAAGCAGCAGAGACTTCCAAAGCAGACACCCAAGCAACCGCTACCCCAAAACAAAACACATGCAACACATAGCTCACAAAGCCAGTGGCTGAACAGTCACAGCCCTTAAGGCTAAACAACACACCTGATACACTTGTAATAGGTGACTCTATCATCAGGCACACTGACATCCCGCTTACCAGACTGAACAAGGAGAAGGTCACGGTGAGCTGCCTGTCGGGCGCTAGGATCCGCCACATAACACAAGCACTCAGGTCACTCCAAGGCAAGTACAAATATGACTCAGTCATTGTCCATGCTGGTGTGAATGACCTGAGACGTACCTCCCTGGACTACATGAAAAGAGACCTAGCTGAGCTCTCTGAGCATGTGGCCCAGGCTGGTATGACCCTGACCTTGAGTAGCATCTTACCCTCACCATGAATGATGCCACAATATGAAGACAAGATGATCAATTTCAACAATTGGCTTAAGTATTCGTGTCATTCAAAAGGAATCCAATGCCTGTCAGCCTGGGATGACATGCTCGACAAGCCACGATGCTTCGCTAGGGACGGCTTGCACCTGACACCCCTGGGCTTTCGGATATTGGCAAAGGCTCTTGCTACCCCCATAGTGCCTTTTTTAGGCAAGACTCAAAAGACAAACCCACCTCCATAGGTATCACAAGGGATAAGAAACTAAGAGTAATGCTACTCAATGCCAGAAGTCTAAACCTCAAGATGCACGCACTCGAAACTCTCCTTAGCATGGAGAACATCGATATCTGTGCAGTAACAGAAACCTGGTTCAAGGCTCCCAAGAGCACCCCAGCACTACCAGGTTATACCTCATACCATGCTTTTCGGCCCCAAAACTTGGACCGACCCACAAAAGGAGGGGGAGTATCAATATTCGTCAAAGATACCCACACCTCCAGGTTGGTGGCACAGCACGAAGCATCAGAGACTATCCATGTGCAACTAACAGTGGGTAAAACTGCCTTCCAGTTTATAGCCTGCTACAGACCACCCTCCCTAATCCAGGAACCCCACTCGGCCTTCCTGAGAACACTGAAAAATATGAAGGTCTCTCCAAACACCATTATATCGGGTGACTTCAACTACCCAAACATAGACTTGGGAGCATTACTCTAGCTCCAACACCCTAGCCCAAAGGTTCCTAGAATTTATAAACTCAAATGCTATGGAACAACTTGTTACCACTCCCACAAGAGGGCAAAACATACTGGACCTGATTATCACCAACATGGGGACTCTATGCTCCAGACCAGAAGTGTATCCCTCACTGGTAAGATCAGACCATAAACTAATCTCACTGGATATTCACATCCCGACCCCAACCCCTGCCCAGAAAACCACAGTGAAAAACTTCTCTAAAGCAAATTTCACACTCCTCAAAACCGAGGTGGAATCCTTCAAAGCCCCGGGTCTGTAGAAAATACGCCCAGACCGCAGAATCCTTTATAAACGCATTCTATGAACACCTTCAGGAATGCATGGATCATGCGATCCCAAATAAAACCAAGACCCAATCCTCCAAAGGCAGACGTCCTGTCTGGTGGACCCCAGCCATAAACAAACTATACAATAGAAGGAGGAAGCTACTAAATGATAGAGCAAAATTCCAAAAAGGGAAGGCATCTCTGATCAGTATTAGCAAAAAACTACAGGCACTCATTAAATCGTCTAAGACCAGCTTCAAGAGAAAAATTGCACAGGTCACTAAGGATAATCACAAGGCTTTTTTTAGTTATGTTAGGAACCTGGGTGGTAATTCCCAGATATGCTCAGAATTAGTCCAAAATGACAAAAAATACACCGAACCCACAGACATTGCCAACATTCTAGCTGACAGGTTTAGTGCAAACTCCCCCCCCCCCTCCCCACCAAAAGGGCAAATATCTATTCCAGCAGAGTGCTGCCCCCCTGACATCTCAGATGCTCAGGTAAGAGCCGCCCTCTCCAAAGCAAAAACACAGCATCAATGGGACCAGACGGTGTCCCGGGCTGCCTCCTACATGAACTCCAAGAAGAGCTAAACCTAAACATAAAACTACTGTTCAGTCTCAGCCTTACTACAGGATATGTACCCAAAGAGTGGCGTACAGCAACTGTGGTCCCTCTCCACAAAGGTGGTGCCTCAACGGATCCTGGAAACTATCGCCCCATAAGCCTGACTAGCTTGGTCTGCAAAGCTATGGAAAGGATCATCATGGACCTCATCAATAAAGATATTGGGGACCTACAGACACTGGATCCTACTCAGTTCGGCTTTGTTAGGGGCAGATCCTGTCTCTAAAACCTGGTTGATTTCTTTGAAACAGTCACCAAGGTCATTGATGAGGGGAAGGTGGTCCACACAGCCTACCTGGACCTCGCAAAAGCCTTCGATACAATACCCCACTTGGGCATTATAGATAAGTTCATCAGCTCAAATATAAACCCCTATGTCACTGATGGGTTGCAAACTGGCTGAAGGACAGAACCCACATGGTTAGAATTGCTGGAGCCATGTCAGACTCCAAACCAGTTACAAGTGGCGTCCCACAAGGCTCAGTCCTGGGACCTCTTTTGCTCGGTATATATTTCTCAGAGGTACAGGCCAACACGGAAGGACTGTGGCTTACCAAGTTCGCAGATGACTGCAAACTGGGCGCCATAATCGACTCTCTAGCCGACACAAGCATCCTCCAAAAGGGCCTCATAGAAACAGACAACTGGTGCCAGAGCCATGGCCTCAAGCTAAACGCCAAAAAGTGTATAGTCATCCCCTTTGGCAAAAACAAAGTGCACACAAATTACCACATAGGTGGTAATCCATTAAGTACCGAAGAAGTAATTAGGAACCTGGAGACCCAAGTTGATAGCAATCTCTCATTTGACAACCATGTGACCAAAGTGATTAGAAAAACATTTTATATAGCCCACCTAATCATGAAGGGATTCACATCTAGATCAGGGGAGGTCATCGTGCCTCTTTACTCATCCCTCATCAGGCCCATAATTGAGTACAATGCCCCTTTTGGGATGTACCTTACCAGACACCTGCAGCAACTGGAAAGACCTCAAAAATACCTCACCAAGAGGATCAAAGGGCTCAAACAGATGCCATATGCTGCCCGGTTAAAGAAACTCCAGCTCTACTCAGTGGCATACCGCCTGTTCAGAGGCGATCTGTGCCTGACGTATAAAGCCATGTCCAACCCGGAATTAATGGACATGCTGCACCTCAGAAAATCCAAATCCCATTGAGCTACACGCTCGAGAGACTTAAACCTCAGTACTGAAATAAATAGGACATGCTGGAGGGACAGATTCATAACCCAGAGGCTCCCTTCACTCTGGAATAAAATCCCAGTCCAGGTTAGGCAGAGTCCCTCATTGACTATCTTCAAGAGGAATCTTGATGAGTGGATGGGAGATCGTAGGTTTACCCCGGTATCACTTCTGTGTCACTGTTAGACAGAGGCACAGTATACTAACCTCAAAAAAGGGCATAGCAAAATTAATTTAAAATGGGTGGCATAAGCCAAATACATTCTGGCTAGGCTTATAAATGCCCTAGGGCAGATAGCCTAGTATGAGCCTATGAACCTATAACAATTAAGATAGTAACTACTGTAAATGTGAGATATATGGATGTATTACCATGTGGTGGTGGATCATGTGGTGGTACTGACATTACCTCTCCCTCAACTTTTCACAGGTCCATCAGGGATCGGACAAGCCCATGGTCCTGCTCCTGGTAAGCATGACACTGTTTTGTTATAGATGTAGGTTTGCTCCCTCTGAGAGCTTAGCATAATGGTTAAGGTGTTTACCTTACAAACAAAAGTGCAAGGTTTGATTCTCCCATTGGGTAATTGGGTAGGCTTAAAATAGCTCACAAAGACAGTTAGCCTAGTACTATTTTATGAACCTATAGCAATGTAATCCCTAAACTGTTATCCCAGGCCTGCTGCCTACATTGCTATAATTTGGTATGATTGCCAAGTGTACACATATTTTCTGACTGCACACATGTTAGACCCATACGTATGCCTTGTAGGTGTGACCACACTAATAAATGTGACAGTATTGTCAGGACATTACAGAGTCTACACAAATGTCAACAGTGTACCTCACTGTTGCTGATGAGATTGCAGTGTAATGAGCTTTTATTTACAAATAACTACAACTGTTAGTGGGAAAAGTAATGTCCTCATGTCCTGCTATGTGAGGTTGGTGTTTCAACAGGTCTGTAATAGTGATGGCAGTGTATAGAGCTTTACATATATTACAGCACTGTACTGCAGAGTATAATTTCCAGGTATTAATGTACTGCTTTTTCTTTTCTTATCACAGGTGACCAGGGGGTGTCATTCCCCTACACATCCTGATGTCAGTGTCTCCTCAGACCCTGATGATGATGGTGGCCACAGTGAGGCACAGGTGGGGGTTTCAGGAGGTGAATATGTCCCTGAGGTTGACATCCTTCTTCTGCTATCATTGTCATCGACCACAGTCAGTATGCCCACACATACCCAGCCCCCACAGGCTACTGATATTGAACAGTCAGAGGGTGGGTACATTGAACAGGAAAGTGTGGCAACTGTGACTCCAGTGAGTGTACATACTGGCCATAGCCAGAGACATGGTGAGGTTCCACCCAAGCGGATTGATAGGGGTACTTGTATGAGGCCTGCTGTCCATCCACCACCTGTTGCAGGTGTCACATCACAGATCACTCGGCACATGTTTTGGACTATCATGGAGGCACAGGCACTTTTTGAACAGAACTCCAGGCATAGGCTTAGGGTCATGGATACAGCACAGTCTGACATTCGTGACTGCCTCCACCACATTGGTGACACCCTGGATGACTTCATTGATGCAATGGACAGAAGGTGGACTCAGACAGTGTCTGCCTTAGGATGCACAATGTCTGTGCTATATAACGTGTGGTTGGAGTTGAGCATCGGACTTGTGGACGTAGGTCAGCAACCCCATCTGCTGAGAGTCCTTGTGGCCATGCACAGTCACGCTCCTGTATTAGCAGTACATCCAGCACTACAGAGGGGAGTGTGCTGTCCACATAAAAATATGGAAGGCCATGGGCTCAAGGTCCTGGGAATTCCTGTGGATGACACTGTACCAGCAGACAGCAGTCACTGTCAGGTACTAGCACTGCTTCTGACCTTGGGCATGGAGGTGCCAGTGCAACTCCTGACAGAGCTAGTTCCCATGTTCAGAGACAGAGATGGTGAATTGTCAGCTGTACCATGCATGGTTCAAAGCTGTCCAACATACACACATGTAGGGCTAGCACTGAACTTAACTGTGCACACACACACACACTCACACACCACTATAAATGCAGGTCACCTACAGACACGCATGACACCATTCCATGGTCCATCTTACCTGCTTCCTTTCCTGATTCCCACACATGCTGTCAACCTGTTGTGTCAGGCTAGGCCTCCTGCACCCCCACACAGCACTCTTTGCAAGTGATGATACCTGTGCCACATCCCTGTCATCCTCGCCATCGATGCAGGAAAACTTAGCTATGTGTCTGATGCACCGGGTGACTATATAAGTTAACATGTACTTGTGTAATGCAGTGTTGCTTTGCCATGCCACTTGTAGTGGCTCCTGATAGATGCTGTATGCTGACATTTATCATGAATAAATCACATACTTATGTGTATCTTATGTCATATTATGTTGTAATGGCTGTATACTTACACAGTGAAAGCTGTGCCATGGACCTGTTTCTGTTTCTTTTTCAGGTGTCTGTTTGGATAACCTATGGATACACAGCAGCAATAAAGCAGCACAGGATGGAATGTCAGCTCAGTATAAATATGTCCTCAGCAAGGTACAGCACTATAAGTGCATAGCCCCACAGGTTCATATGTGTATAACAGGCTAACAAGGACACTGGCATCATTCAGTGTATTCATGCATCCCTAATCTGTGAAAAGGTCTGATACCTTTGATAAGTGTCACCAGTGTTTGGGAACTAACATACCTACAAGCTCTGGTGGTGGAGATGACCCACCTACAAATATTCTGTGTCCATTACAGACATTTGTCTGACACCAGTTATAATTTTCTTGTTCTGCATCCCATTGTGTAACCTGAACATGATGTGTGTCACAGCAGATGTGTGCTTCATATACATGGGGGGAGCCTGTTTCATATAGGGTGTACTGTCTGTGTTACATACCTTTCTCTGCAGCATTAATTTTTATGTATTTATTTATTTACTTATTTTGCATTTAATAACAAGAAAAGTCCACTGGATGCATGTCCTTTTTCATTGGAGGCCTGAGGTGAAAAGCTCCATAAATAACAACATTAAAGAACAGATGTGGTAAACAATTTACAAAATACTTATGTCAAATACAGAAACAATACAAAAAAATTAAGAAAATACATGTAGAAATATATGTAAATACAGATAAGTAAGAAAAAGTAAACAAATAGTATGGGGGATACGTAAGAGTACTAGGTTTTAGCAATAGTTACAAAACATATGAGCTGTAAACCATCATATACTGAGTATTGGATAGAGAAAATGAAAGTAGGACCAAGCCTGGACTACTACAGAAGCATAGCCAATCGAATTGTAATGAGCTCTTAGCGACTTTTTAAACTGTGTTAAGGATAAGATGGAAGATATGTGTGCTGTTAAAGAGTTCCATGTTTTGGAAATGAAATTAGAGAAGAGTGATTCCCCTGCTGTGTTGCTGAATTTAGTTACTTTAAAAAGGAATTTATTGTTAGAGCAGAGAGTCCTGTTACTAGAGAAGGGATGAAGTAGGTTTTGCAGTGAAGGGGGTTTCTCAGGTTGATACAGAATTTTATAAAATAGCGTAAGCTGATTGTACTGTAAGAGTTGGAGAAATTCTAGCCAGCTGAGCTGCTTTAGAGCTGTGCAGTAGTATGATTTATATGTGGAGTCTGAGGCAAACCTGACTATTTTGTTGTAGCAGGATTCTAGTTTTGCTAAGTCAACCTTTTTGAGATTAGTAAGGATAGGGGAGGTGTAGAGTAGCATGAAGATATGACAAGTGTGTGATATAGTGGCCTTTGAGTGTTTGGTAAGATACTGTCTATTTTTATAGAAGGTACCCAGTTTCTTATGTTCTTTCTTAATAGTATGGGCAATGTGAATATTAAATCTGAAATTATTGTCAAGCTTGACTCTGAGACGTTTTGTGTGTGCTATGGGAGAAATTATATTTTTATTACTAGACATGATATTAAAGGTGGGGTCTAAGGAGGTGGGTCTAGTATGTTTGAAGAGAAGAATTTTTCTGTTTTACTAGGATTCAGAATAATTTGGATGTTGTATAGGCATGTTTCAACCGAGAGGAAGGATAGTTGAGTTAGTGTTTGGAGTTCATGTAATGAAGAAGCTGCACAAACTAGTGTGGAGTCATCTGCATATTGTATGACAGATGCATGAGGAATGGAAGTATGGAGATTGCTAGTATAGAGAGAAAAGAGTAATGGGCCTAGAATGGAGCTTTGTGGTACTCGAAGAGTGACTGGAAAAAGTGGTGAGAGTTTATGCTGCTACAATACTGCTTGCTGGCGGCCAGCTAGATAGCTTTGGAACCAGGTTAAGGAGGATTCACTATGACCTATATCACAAAGAGTTTTGATAAGTGTACTATGTCTAACCACGTCAAAGGCTTTTGACAGGTCAAGAAAGGTAGCAGACATAAATTTGCCATTATTTCTGTGGTTGTTTACTGTATTGCTGAAGGACATTACAGTTGTGGTGGTACTGTGAAAGGTACTCAGTCCATGTTGAGTGACTGACAAGAGTTTGTGGGTATGCAAGTTGTCCATAATTTGAGTATGTATAAATATCTCCAGGATTTTAGCTACAGGGGATAGGATAGCTACTGGACGATGGTTTGTAAGTTCTGTAGAATCGCTTCCTTTATGAACAGGGATTATATGTGATATTTCTCAAATTTCAGGGACAAGGGCTTCAGTCAGGGATCTGTTAATGAGAATGGATATTGAGTAGGCAACAGCATTGGCTGCTTTTTCTAGAAATTCTGCTGGTAATTTGTCAGATACTAGTGTTGTGGGCTTAAGTTTTTAAGGTATTTTCTAATCTTATCCATAGAGATGGGCTGGAAGTGGAATGAGTTGTTATTGCTTTGTGTTAGTAAAAAATTGTTAAAGTGTGTAGTTATGCTCTCTGATGTGTTTTCTGAGGTAGGGAGGGAGTGCTATGTTTACCTGGTGAGAGAATTTTGTTAACGGCTGCCCAGAACTTTTGAGGATTGTTTTGATGCTTTATTTGTAGATTATGGCAAGAGTTAGTCTTGTCAAGTTTTACTAGTTTTTTAGCTTTGTTCCTGAACTTCTGGTAAGTTTGTTTAGTGGCTTGGGACCTGACTTTGTGCCAATGGTCCCAGGCTTTGTCCCTGGCTTTGATGAGGGATCTGGTTTCCTTACTTAGCCAAGGTGCGCTGTTAGCTTTGATTCTGGTGGTTCTGGGAGGAGCGTGTTGGTTCAGGATAT
Organism: Protopterus annectens; assembly: GCF_019279795.1. NCBI lineage: Eukaryota > Metazoa > Chordata > Ceratodontiformes > Protopteridae > Protopterus > Protopterus annectens. Next base: position 1,883,472,848 of record NC_056743.1, read on the forward strand.
TTAGAAAGGTGGAATTAAAAAAGTTTAATGGCCTTGTTTAGGTCAAGATTCTTTAATGGTGTCCAGTTACATTGTTTTAGGTCTGTAATAAAGTTGTTGGGGTTAAAGTTCTTTTTATTTCTAATTAGTTTGTATACAGTTCTTTTGTTCTGATGGAAATGCTGTCTAAGCAGAAATGTTGTTAGATGGTCATTTAGGCCATCAGGGAGGCAACCTGCATGAGTGGGTGTGGACTGGTCTGTTTGTTAGTATCCAGTCAAGGATTGATTCCCTGTTAGATGATTTATCTGTTCTGTTTGGAGTTTGGATGGTATGTGTAAAATCATGAAGGTTAATATGATTTGCGGAGGCATGAGAGTTGCATGTAAGCCAAGCTGTGTTAAAATCTTCCAAGATAATGGTTTCATTTTGTAATGATGTGCAAGACCAATGGAGTAGGTTCTCAAGACTGGCTATATTGTTCCCGGGTGGCATATAGCATCCAATTATATTTATTAGTTTATTAGAGTTGAGTTTTAGTTGGGCAAAAAGTGTTTCTGCTTTGTCCAAAGTAGGATGTTTTATGTTTAATGTCTCTAAGGTGATTTTTAAATAATAAGACGATACCACCACCTTTTTTGTCAATTCTATCCTTCCATAGAATGTTATATCCTGGTGGAATAATTTAATTATCTATGATACGCGGTTTATGCCAAGTCTCAGTTATAACAACTACTGTATGTCTGGAGTGTATAATGATAGACAGGCATGCAGGTCATGAATTTTATTGGAGATGCGTCTAATATTAAGGTTTAATAAGAGTAGGTCAGTTGCTTTCCTGGGGAGATGAATTAAGTTGATGGAGTGGTTGGGCATGTGGGAGGTAGAGACATTTAAAGAAGTTGGTGGACCAGGGTTTGGATGGATGTCACCACAGCAAGATAGCTTAGAGGCTATGTAGATAGCCTTCATTAATTTTGTTACGTCTCTGTCATATTGTTGGGAGATTGTGGGTGTGTGATGGTAAGGTAGTAATATAAAAGGAGTGTATTCAAGGGAACAAGAATTAGGAATAGCAGAAGAGATAGAAAAGTGGTGTAGGCTACTGTTGTTAGGTTGGGGAGCTGTAGTATGATAGGGAAGAGGTTCGTGTAGGTGGGTGTGGTAAGATCTAAGCAGGGAAAGTGGTGATAATGTAATTAGAGAAGCTATGTGTAGTACTATCATGTTGTGATAGGTTAGTATGGGAGATGCTAAATGTCGTATAGTTAAGTGAATGGGAGGAAATAGGTTCATAGGTTGGTACTAGGCTATTGGCCCTAGGGCCTATGCAAGCCTAGCCATAACAATTCCCTGGATATTTCTTCCCACAATATTTACTTCTCTGGGCCCCTGTCTAGCAGGGCGACTGACATGATCCCTGGGGTGAATTTCCTATCTCCCATCCAATCATCAAGGTTTCTTTTGAAGAGGGCCAATGAGGCACTCTGCTTGACATGTATGGGTAGTCTATTCCAGAGTATGGGGAGTCTCTGGATCAGGAACCTATCCCTCCAGCATGTTTTGTTCATTGTGATGACAAGGTTTAGATCCCTGGAGTGTGTGGCTCTGAGGGATTGGGATTTCTTTAAGTGGAGCATGTCCAACAGCTCAGGGTTTGACATGGCCTTGTATGTTAAGCAGAGATTGCCTCTGAGTAGACGATATGCCACAGAGTATAGCTGGAGTTGTTTTAGATGGTCAGCATATGGCATCTGCTTTAGGCCTGTGATTCTTTTAGTGAGGTATTTCTGTTGCCTTTCCAGCTGTTGCAGATGTCTTGTGAGGTACATACAAAACGGGGCATTATACTCTATAATGGGTCAAATGAGGGATGAGTACAGTGGGACAATGACCTCTTTTTTTCTGGATGAAAAACCCTTAGTGATGAGGTGTGCCATGTAGAAGGATTTCCTGACTGTTGTGGCAATGTGGTTATCGAAAGTGAGACCACTGTCCACCTGTGTCCCTAAGTCTCTCATCACACTTTTGATGTTTAGTGTCCTGCCACCTATGTGGTAATTCATGGGTATATGTTTTTTTCCAACGGGGATAACTATACATTTCTTGGCATTAAGCTTGAGCCCATGGCTCTGGCACCAGGCATCTGTTTCTGTAAGGCCCTTTTGTAGAATATCTACATCATTTGGGGATTCAATAATGGCTCCCAGTTTGCAGTCATTTGCAAACATTGTTAGCCAGAGTCCCTTAGTGTTGGCCTGTACTTCAGAGAAGTAGATGCCAAACAAGAGTGGTCCCAGGACTGAACCCTGAGGTACTCCACTTGTCACTTGTCTGGAGCAGGATTTGGAGTTGGCTACTTTTACAGTCTGGGTTCTGTCAGTAAGCCAGTTGGCAACCCATCAAGTGATGTAGGGATTTATGCCCAGCTTAGTAAGTTTATCAATGTTTCCAGAGTGGGAGATGGTGTCGAAGGCCTTGGCAAGGTCCAGATAGGCTGTGTGGACCGCCTTACCCTCATCCACAGTTCTGCAGACTGATTCAAAGAAGTCAATCAGATTCAGGAGACAAGATCGGCCCTTCACAAACCCAAACTGGGTAGGGTCCAGTGTCTGAAGGTTGCCAATGTCTTTGTTTATAAGTTCTATGATAATGCGTTCCATGCTCTTGCACATCAGGTTTGTCAGACTGATGGGATGGTAGTTCCCGGGATCCAAGGTGGATTCTCCCTTGTGGAGCGGGATAACTGTAGCTGTTCGCCACTCAGTGGGCATGAAGCCTGAGGTGAGGCTATGATTAAACATGACACTTAGGTGAGGTGCCAGTTCATTTTGTAGTTCATGTAGTACACAGCCTGGGATGTCATCTGGTCCCATGGACGCTGTATTCTTAGCTTTGGAGAGTGTGGTTTCTACCTGTGTGGCCGTGATTATAGGAATTTGGCAATCTTTTGGTATTGAGATGGGCCATTTAGGGAGTGAGAGGGGGGTAAGTTGGCACTAAATCGATCTGCCAAGATATTGGCAATATCCTTGGGATCAGTATATTTAATGCCATTCTGTTGTAGCTCAGAGCAGATCTGAGCATTGCCGTTTAGATTCTTGACATAACTATAGAATGTCTTGTGGTTGTCTTTGGAATCTTTGGCAATTTTATTTTCATAACTAGCTTTTGAGGATTTTATGAGGGATCTCAGCTTCTTAGTGAGGCTGGTGAGGGAGCTTTTTGCATCCTGGGATTTTCCTCTTTTTTGCAACAGTTTCTTCCTTCTGTTGTATAGTTTGTTTATAGCAGGGGACCACCAGATTGGCTTCCTTTTTTTGGAGAAGAGCATCTTGGTTCTATTTGGGATGGCACGATTCATGCACAAGTGGATGTGCTCATACAGTGCCTTAGTGTAGGATTCTGAAGTCGAACTTCCAGATCCCGTCTGCGTGGGTGTTGTGAAGTTTGTCACTTCTGACTTCAGTTGCTTGAAGTTGGCTTTGGAGAAGTTTTTTAAGGTTTCCTTACTGGGGGGTGGGGGTGGGATGTGGATGTCAAGGGTGATTTGCTTATGGTCAGACCTGACCAATGAGGGGGTGACCACTAGTGTGGAACATCTATCTCCCATGTTGGTAATGACCAGGTCTAGGATATTGGAGCCCCTGGTGGGAAAATGGATTCGTTGATCCAGGGCGTTGGAATTTATGAATTCCAAGAACCGTTGGGAAAAGAAGTTGGTACCCGAGTAGTTTTCCCAATTAATGGCAGGGTAGTTGAAATCACCTAGTATTAGGGTGTTTGGTTGTATCTTAATATTTTCCAGTATGTTTAGAAAGGTGTAGTGAGAATCTTGGGGCATGGTGGGGGATCTGTAGCAAGCTACAATTTGGATTGCAGTCTTACCTAGTGTTAATTGCACCTGGAGAATTTCAGATGCATTGCGTTGGGCAACTAGCCTGGAGGTGTGAATATCCTTGGTGAATATGGACGCTCCTCCACCTTTAGTGTTTCGGTCTTGGTTTTGTGGCCAAAAAGTGTGGTAAGAATTGTAGCCTGGTATTACAGGGGTGCTCTTTTGAGCCTCGAACCAGGTCTCAGTCACTGCACAGATATCGATGTTCTCCATTTTTAGGAGTGCATTTTGAGGTTTAGACTTCTAGCATTGAGTAGCATTACCTTCAGATTTATTGTTAGACATGTACTGATAGAGGGAGTATCATGTAGGTTGGTGCTAGGGGAGGAGATAGAGAAGCATGTCAGAAGAAGTTAGTGTGGATGATTGAATAATGAGATGGTGTCAGATGCTAGGAGCTTTTGTGTATGATTGGTTAAAGGAGATGATTGGGTGCAGCTAGTATCAAATAAGAAGAGAAATAGTGGGGGTGGGTAAGAATTGTAGATAGGTAAGGGAGCGGAGTGAGCCCAAGTGTAGCAAGGGTGAACAGAGCGGGGCAGAACCGAGAGCCAGGGATCTTAAGAAAAACAATCAGTACCAAAAGGTAAGAAACCACTTAAACCTGTCTGATACACTAGAATGTATTGTTTGTGCCAGGTAATTTGTATTTATTCAAAGTGGGGTGGGCAATTAGAAAACACTAAATGGGCTGCCTTTGGTTGTGCTCTGGGGTCAGAAAACTAGTACAACATATATGTTGTCAGAGTGTATGTTAGAAAGCACTGTTGGGATAGCCTAATAGTATAGAGCAGAGTTTGGGGGGCAGGGTTAGAAGTAATCAGGCAGTTTACCATTGGAGCCCCTGCGTCCTGTGTGCATGCCTCAGCAGACCAGTGAATTAAGCTTAATAGAGATGTTTTACAGGTGAGTTAAGCGATAAAGTGCAAACACAATGACAGCTACTTTCTCAGGGGTACACATAATAAATTGCAGGGTGGGCAGGAGAGTCACCTTGATGCTGAGAATACTCGTGAAACACAAAGCAAAACCACTACAAACCAAAGTAAAGACGTGGCAACCTGCTGAAAGTTACAATCCTTTATTACATGAAGCGCTTTTCATTCGGTACAAATCCTCGAACTTCATCAGATAATTGGTAAAACATTTGAAGCCATTTAAATACCTGCACAGTACAGTCAGCTGATATCAAATTACTGCAGTTTAAAGGGCTATACTATCCACTTAGGTTAAAAAACTAAAATTGTCCCATAATCTATAGCAGTCCCCATATTCAGATTTAAAAACTAATAAAGTTAATAAAATTAGGAGATATAAAATACATCTGTTATAAAGATTAGTAAATAGAATATACATAAAATATATAAAATATATGTGAATACCTACAGGTCATCTCACTAATATTATTCAAGCAGCAGCACATCTAAATTATTCCAAATTGCAAGCAATGAATATAAATTACTATCTACACAAACTTTTAATTTTTAATATAGGCATAATTGAACACATATCATTTAGTCCAGGGTCATTATATGCATTTAAATGTATTTGCCATATTAATTCCAACTTTTCAAGTTCAATTTCAGTTGGTCCACCCCTTATTTTTGGTTTCATTTGGTCCAATATCCAGAATTTAAATTCATGGCTAGAGTATTCCTGCACGTGTTTTGCTAATGCACTATCTTGATTGGCTTTTTTAATGTTATATAAATGGTCGTATATTCTGTCTCTCAGTCTGCGTTTTGTTTTGCCCACACAGAAACTGGGAGAGTACAGGCACTTGGCTAGATATACAACCATTTTAGAATTGCAATTGTATTTGCTCTTACACCTCAATACCTTTTTATTGTTATGGTTGTTGAAAATATCTATTGAAGTTCCTACATAAATATATTTACAGTAGGGGCAGGCATAACGTTGTTGCATGCCCTTACCTTTGACCGTCACATTTTGTAAATTTTCAAGTATGTTTTTGAAATTCCTATCTCTTTTTGTTGTAAATTTTGGAACTGGTCCTAATTTCTCCAATAGTTCCCTATCTTGAGTAATAGTGTTCCAGTTTTTACACACAATATTTCTTATATATTGAAAATCAATGTTAAATGTAATTATGAAATTAACATTTGGAACAATAGTTCCTTCATTTATTATTCTTTCACATGTGTTGTCTACTGGATTATTGTTTCCTACCAATGTAATTAAATCTTCAATTATACTTTCCTTATTATTTCCCAAAATGGGTTGACATATTCCAGTCTTTCTTTTATTTACCACTTCAGTTATAATCCCATCTAATAGGTTACTAGGATATGCCCTTCTAATGAACATTTGTCTTAATGTATTACATTCTACAATAAAATCCTCCTCTGTAGTGGTCATTCGTGCCACCCTCACAAGTTGTCCTTTTACCACCAATTTTTTCTGGTGGAAGGGGTGCCCACTTGAAAAATGTAGAAAAGTATTAGTATATGAGGGCTTTCTGTATAAATTTGCTTCATATTTCTTGGCAGATTTATTTTTAACTAAAAGAACATCCAAATATGCTATCTCTTTTTCACGATAGTTATATGTAAATTCCAGAAATTCCATAGTTTGATTAAAGTAATCGACCAAATGTTTAGCTTGCTCCCTATTCCCTTTAAATAGTATGAATATGTCGTCCAAATATTGGGAGAAGTATGCTATTTGTGTGTTAATATGATCTTTATTGAATATGTAGTTATATTCCCAGTGGTTCATTACTAAATTAGCAAAACTTGAACCACATGGGGACCCCATGGCTACTCCCTTTGTTTGATGGTAAAAGTTGTTCTTAAAGTAAATATAATTATGTGATAGTACAATGTCCAACAATTCTTCTATTAGTGCTATTTCTGTGGGCGAAGCACCTTTTTCCTTAAGATTCATAGATACCCACTCAATACCTAGATCTTGGGGTATTGAGGTATATAGGTCTCTTACATCGATTGTGATAAAATTGTATTGATCAGCATATTCTAATTTATTTATCCTCTGCAAAAATGACCGAGTCTTTACATATTGCTATTTCTTTCATCACATACTTCTTTAAGATCATATCTATCACCTTTGAACATGCATAGGTTGCAGAATTTCTGCCATCTACAATGGGTCTAAGGGGTGGGTCGGATACATTTTTTATGTATTTTAGGCACTCCAAAAATTGTAGGTGCTATAGGTGCTGGCATGATCATGAAGAATATACATGTCTAGATCAATTCTCCCTTCGATGAATAGATCATTTATGTATATTTTAATTCTTTGATTATCTTGATTATATTCATTAAGTGATGCTTTCCTATATGAATCAGAGGCTAATAATACTTCCATTTTGTTTTCATAATCAATTGGATGCATAAATACCAACCCACCCCCTTTATCCGGCTTCATAATCCGAACATTTAGCTGCTTTAAATATTCAATACAATTCCTGCTCTTGGTTAGTTAGATTCCCTTCTATTCCTAATGCCCTATTCCAAACATTGTGGTGTCTAAAATCCAATTCACATATTTTTTCAAATATGTGTAATGAATTATGCAACGGTGGATTAAATGTGCTAGGAATCCTATATTGTTCTACATGTATTCTATTCGTATTACCAAACAGGATCTGCAGATTTAACTTCCTAACATACATTTTTAGATCGATTATATGGTTAGTAATATTCGATCTTTTAGATGGTACAAAGGTTAGGCCTTTGGCCAAAAGATTTACCAAATCAGGCTGTATTTCAACTGAAGAATAGTTATATACAGAAAAATCCCCTTCAGCATTCAGAGTAACAAAAGGTATATTTAAAATCATTGATTCGGTTATCTCCATTTGTTGTGCTTCTTCCGTTGGTTCCTCCTGTTCTGTATTCTCCCCTTCTGAAAAACCTGTTGGTTATCAGACCACTGTCCATTGTTATTTCTCCTATTGTTGTTTCCATTATTGTTACTACTTTGATTCTGTAGTCGCTCACTTCTACATAAAACATTGTCATTAGTGGAAGTGCTTCGGGGGGGGGAGTGCTCGAAGGGGAAGTGAGTGTGGATTCTGTATTGTTATGCTGAAAAAAATGATCATTATTTTCAGTATTGTTTTCCCCAGTATTCAACACTTGATGGTTAGATGGTATTAAGTTAGACTGGTTAGCATAATGGGCCTGACTGGTCCCATATCCATGCTAACTCCTTTCATGGCATTACTTGTAACATGACTCAGAGATCCAGGGACACTGCTGAGCACTACATGTAGTTGTCCTCTGAGCAAGTAAGTATTGCAGTCACTTTCAGCATGTTTCAAGAAAAGAGTCATGCAAGGTGTCTGTACAGAGCACAAACACATTAGGGAAGTGCAATCTGGGCCACCAGCGTCCCCTGTGCATTTGACCCTGTGACTAGGCTGCTGCTCATGTTAATGTTAATGTTAATCCCCTCCACACTACCAAACAGAGTATCCTTCCTTTCAAAGAGAAAACGGTGGTGGACAGTCTGCTTGATCCACATTAAAATTTACTGGGACCCTCTCTCCCTAAAGAGACTCTGTCCGCTCCCCAAGGTGTTAATCCCCTCCACACTACCAAACAGAGCATCCTTCCTTTCAAAGAGAAGACGGCGGTGGACAGTCTGCTTGATCCACATTAAGTGTACTGAGACCCTCTCTCCCTAAAGAGACTCTGTGTATGTTACTTTGTCTTACGTATGTTAACTAGCATCTACTTTATTTGAGCAGCTTTCTTCCCTGGTACACGTGAAAGCAACCTAGCAGTGGTCTATGCACAGGCCTCTCCTACCCCAACCTTGGCATACAGCCTTACAGTCTACTACCCTTTAATTTGAACCTCATCTCCTCACAGTGCACCTTCCTCCTTTTTCCACAAGGTGGCAGCATACTCCTAATAATCAAGCCCAGCAATAACTTCCCCTTACTCTCCACTAACTAACTCTACCTAGATAGTGTCTCTGCCCCTCACCAAGAAAACTGTACTGTTTTTTCTCTCCTTATTTATATACTTGCTTTACTAGCAGATTTTCTTTCCCAATATATTAAGAAATGAAGAGTTTTTAGTTTAAAGAAAGTTTGTAACCCATATACCTGCTCCCACTGCAGTTGTTCTCCTTCTCCTGCCTCTGGTCACTGATTGATTCTGGGCCTTCTTGGCTCTTCCCGCTCCGTTCACCCTGCGGGCTCACTCCACTCCCCTACCCTGCCCCCAATTGCCCCAGTACTCCTACACTTATCCTTAACCCTTTAGTCCAACCCCCCTCCCCAACCAATAAGAATACTCCTCAGTATTAGCCCATCCCTCTTCTTCAGCCTATTAGGAGATACTCTCCCCCCCATTCTAGTCTCCTCCCCACCTACTTCTCCATACCACACCACTAACTAACTATCTCATCTCATCTTCTCATTAACATTAATTGTCTCCCTCTACCATGCTCAGCCTTCCTTCCAAAGTCTTACTCTACTCCCCCTTCATCTTACTTCTATTATTTCTATACCAGTTAACCTCCTATAATAACTTTCATTTCCCCTCTCCCCCTCTGACTCCCCTGCACCACCACACATCCCACTTTCACAACATCTCTGCATCATTAATTCCCTCCCACCCTCTCCTTCCCTTAAAAATAAAAAAAAATTCCTGTCTTTGACAACAACTACAAACTAAACCCAACTCACTACCAGCATCATCTATCAAAACATAAATCTAATAAACATGTCCCCAACATTACTTGCCTTCACTTAGCTGGTGACATACACCCCAATCCTGGCCCAAATATCTCTCCTCCAAACATCTCTCCTACAAATCATTCTTGCTCCAACAAAAAAAAAATACTCTTATAAACCTCAAGTTCCTAACAATCAACGCTCAAAGTCTAAATAATAAGCTATCACTCTTCCATGCCTGGCTCTCCCATAACTCACCAGATGTAGCAGCTATCTCTGGAACCTGGTTAAAACCACATATTAATGACTCTGAGTTTCTACCTCCTGGATTTCATTCTCTCCGATCCGACCGCACTAATAAAAGAGGAGGCGGAGTTGCTCTAATCTACTCCAACCTCCTAACTATAACCCCATACCCCAACACTATTCCCACTTTTAATAATGCTGAACTAGTCATTGGCATACTAAAAATAAACAACCATAAAGCATCTGTATTATTTCCCTCTACATTCCTCCTGGTAACAATACCAATACCCTGGAAGATATCCTCTCATGGTCCTCATCTAACATTAAACTAGAAACCTTTATTTTGTGAGATGTAAACATTGACTGGGGAAAAATCAATAACCCTAATCCATCCATAACTATCAACCTATTCAACTTCACCCAACTTACCAACTCCATTACTAGACCTAACAAAATCTACTCCCCCCCCCCCCGGCTCCATACTTGACTGGATACTAGTATCACATCCAAACAAAGTTATAAAATATGGAGTCAATCCTGACCCATTAGGAGACCACCTCCCTGCCTTCCTCATTCGAGCCACTCCCCCCTCCCCTCTCACCACTTTATTCAAACTCGTAACCTAACTAACTTTAATCAAAATTCCTTCTCTAACTCCCTGAAGTTAACTAACTGGAACCCCCTAAAAACTCTGCCTCTAGACGAAGCTGTCGACTATTTCAACTCTACATTCCTAACTATCCTTAACTCCCAAGCTCCAATAAGAAGAAAAAGAATCAAATCAAAAACCTCCCCTTGGCTCACCAATGAGACAAAAAAGATTATGCTTCAAAGAGATAAAACCTGGAAAGCCTACCACAAGCACAAACAGCCTTATATGTTCCTTAAACAGCTAAGAAATCTAGCCAAAAAACTAGTCATTACAGATACAAAATCCTACAACATCAAACTACAAGAAAATCACACAAATAGTCCAAAACAGTTCTGGAACTCCATTAACTCTCTCCTCAGACCTGGTACAAAAATCAATCCCTGTCCTGATACCAGCAAATCTGACCCAGAAATTGCCTCACTATTCAATTCCTTCTTCACCTCCTCTATCGCCGAACTAACCAAGACTTTCACTAATAACAACCCTCCCCTCCAAATCAATCTTCCTCTCCTTCTTCACCCCTACCCTCTTTCAATTTCATACCAGTACCCACCAACCTAATAAAGAAACTGCTCTATAAACTAAAGCCTTGCTCCAATGCCCCTGATAACATTCCATCCACCTTCCTTAAGATAGCTTCAGACTCCGTAGCTTTTCCCATCAGCATCCTAATCAATAGATCTCTACTTGAATCCTATGTACCCAAAATCTGGCGATCTGCTTTCATTCTTCCACTCCACAAAGGAGGCAAAAACTGTAATGTCTCCAATTTCCATCCCATTGCTATCCTCTCCCCTATATCCAAAATCCTAGAAAAATGTATCCACCTACAGCTCATGCCTTTCCTCACTGAACACCACCTACTCTCCCCTACCCAGCACGGCTTCCAGCCTGGACACAGCACTAACACCACCCTACTCTCCTTCCTTCATTCTGTAAACTCTGCACGTGACTCTGGTAACTTAGTATCATCCATTCTACTAGACCTATCCAAAGCTTTTGACACCATCTCCCACTCCCTCCTTCTAAACCACCTCTCTGACCTCAACCTGAGCCAAAAAGCTCTCTGCTGGTTCTCTAGCTACCTTTCAAATAGGTCCCAAGCTGTGAAAAGGGGCCAAGCAACATCTTCCTTCCTTTCTTCCTACCCCCACCAGCGTACCTCAAGGCTCCATTCTTGGCCCTTTACTATTCAATATCTTTATTAACAACTTTCATAAAGCCATCCCCAACATGACAATTGTGCAATACGCTAACGATTCCACTCTGATCTGCAACGCCCCTAACCTAACAGAGCTCCAAGCACTAACCCAAACAGCATTTTCTACTACTGAAAACTGGATGTTCCAAAATCACCTCTCCCTTAATGCAAACAAAACCAAAATCCTGCTCTTATCCCCCTCCAAATCCTCATCTCTTGATAAAAACTCTTTCCAAATAACCAGCCTCAACAACTCTGTGATTGAAATAGTAAACTCCACTAAACTTTTGGGTGTTACAATTGATGACCAGTTAAAATTCAATACTCATATTCAGCTAAACATAAAAACAAACACATATAAAACTTGGCCTATTATATAGAAACATACACTTTCTGTCCCCTTCCACTATGCAAACCCTTGCCTCTACTTACCTCCTTCCATCTCTACTTCATGGCGCTCCACTGCTCACTAACCTATCTTCTACCCTTACCTCCAAATTGGAACAATGCTACAATAAAATCTCTAAATGTGCCACCAAATCCAAATCCCCCTCTCATCACTGCACCTCCCACCACTATCTAAACTGACTTGAACTCCCAAATCATCTTAACTTTCTACAACTCACCACAGCCCACAAATTACTATTCCATCCTACTAACTGTCCTGCACTTTCCAATATTCTGCAACCCTATACCCCTCTCAGATCCCTTAGATCTTCTCATCAAAACCTGATCTCATTACAAAAACCTAAGCGCCCCGCAGGTCATCTTCTCTTATCCTTTACCCTTGCTAAGAAATGGAATGTCCTACCCTCCTCCCTAAGAACCTGTAACAACCTAGACAACTTCAAAACCCAACTCCATTCTCACCTTTATCTAAATAGGATATGCAACTGTACTCTCCAACCTACACCAGTCCAACTATCCTTCCCTTTCTCTCCAGGCTAACCTCTATAATCTCTCTGACCCTTCTCTAACCTTTCCTAAAACACCAAACTATTACCAACTAAAGCATCTTTACTCTATATGCTTAAGCTACCCAGGCATACCCCCACCCTTCTTCACCTCTTCTGAAATACTAATTGCATGAGCTTCTAACATTAAAGTTCTGAATGTCCTTCCTTCTTTTTGCCTTTTCTCTGTCTCTTTATTTAATAAGCCAATTTTGCCAAATTGAAATTGTCAATCATTTTTGATAACTTTGCTAATTTAGCAATCTGATACTGTTTTTGTAGACTACTTTCTAGCCACCTGTTAACTTGTAATGTTCTTCTGTGTTTTAACTCTTTCTTAATTAAAAAATTGTTGTTTATGTGGAGCTTTTCTCCCCAGGCCTCCACTGAAAATGGGCCCCCAAGCCGAGTGGACTTCCCCGTTAATCAAACGGAAATACATAAATAAATAAATAAATAAATAATATGTATACTCTGTGAAGTTAAGATGGATTTTACACAGGTATTCTGCAGTTGGACACTACCAAAGGAGTGTGTACTGGAAGGACACAATCACCTTGTGAGGACTGTGTTAAACATGCAAGTCCACAGAATTAGCATTAACTAGCAACTGCTACTGCTGGTCTCACTAACACCACTCTGACATAGCATACCATGCTCCAATATGTTTTCTGTCATAACATGCAATGTGTTACTACTAAGCCTGTGATGACAAGCAGGACACAGCCAGTTTGTTCATCCACATAGCTCTTCCACATCATGAAAGGCTCTATAGGCTGCACATGCCCCTCTCCAGGTAGGTGCCTTGATTATCAGCCTGGGCACTCAGTTGGCATCTGCATGTGTTATGCCTTCTTTTCCAGGGTTGGTGGTATGTCACAGGAGGATAAGGAGAAGTGCTGTAGTGCCACAATATGCTGTACAATGCCCAGTGACATAGATGTCAAGTCTTGCTGACACAGTCAGCACACTGTCAGTGAGCCTTTGTAGGTGACAATGTCACAGCTAGTTTTGCATCCTGCCCATCAACAGATTACTGGTGGATATTTACATGACATGGCTGTGAGGCCTTCTGCAGTAGACTGGCCACCTTTGACCAATGTGCTCACCCTGCCACATGTCCTAGGCATGCCATACTGTACAGTTATGTACTCAAGCACATGTCTGTGTTCCCACATTATGTCACACAACAACCAGTGTGGTGTCTGGTTGGTTGATAAGTATCGCACACTTGCGAGGCAAATGTAATGTTAGCAAAGTTGAACAAGTGCTCTATGAATGCACAGGCATCCACATCTTCACTGCAAGGTGTGTGTACAAACACTGTATATCAGGCTGTCAACCCCTAGAGTGTGACAGCATGACCCTGACTTTGCAGGACCTGCCGCTGAGATGTTGGGAGTGTCCCCACACCTCTACTCATATGACACACAAACACAAGTGTGGCAGATGTGACTGCATTTCACACCTTACTGTCATGGTGTCTCCAACAGCAGTCATCACGTATGGCAATCACCATTATGTCAACATGCACAGCTCACATCCTGCAGCACCTACATTGATATCACACACACCTGCATGTGTGCAGCTCCTTACCAGACACATTGGCAGACAACAGACACTTCAGAGAATCCTGCCTCTGGAGTGCACAGTACACATAATATTGCATGCACAACTCTCTCACAGGTCAAACACCTGAGGCAAAACAAAACATCACACCTTTTAGTCATAGATGACGTCCTCATGAGACACATTGATGTCTGTGAGAATTGGCTACATATGGGAAAGATCACAGACAGCTGTCTGTGGGTTGAAGCAATAGGACTTTCCCCACATTGCAAATCACGGAATAGCAGTTAACATAATGTTGACATCATAGCACCTGCGGGTCTATAAGACTAGGGACGTATGCCACCGGCCTGCATGTAGACACATGATTGAGATTAGCCAGTCTGTGTCTCTCTCAGGTATGCTCATAGCTCTCAGCTGCAGTTGACCCTCACCTAGGATGATGATTCCATACACATGGACATTGATAGTAGGCAATAATTACCTTAGCATGTGGTGTCATTGTAAAGGGATGTACTACATGTCTGCTTGGGATGCCTTGCTCAACAGACATCAATGCTGCACCAATGGTGGTCTTCATCTCTCATCCCTGGGATTTGGCATACCGACCAAGGCTGCTGACACCCCTAAAATGCATCTTAGATGAACTGGTGAGGATAATGTTGGCAATGAGAACACTATCTGTGTACAGTATCATGGTTATGCTGCTACACGCTGGGCATGGCAACACTGCACCCCACTCTGTGGAGGCTGTCCCCACCCTGGATTATGCAGACACAAGTGCAGACAAGGACATCTGGTGTAAGGCTGTGGACAGCACCACAGCCATACCAGGCTACACGTCCATCCACATCTTCAGACTTCAATGTAACAGTGTTGTAGGTAATGCAGGTAGTGTATACATACTCATTAAGGATACATAAACATCCAGATGTTGTGAGTCACTGTGATTTCCTGGAGACAAAGCAGGTGCCATTCAGTACTGGATGGGCACATAATGAAGAAATAGCTGGCTACACAAGCAGCTCCATGAATCCAGAGACCCATTGTGCATATTTGTATGTACATGTGTCTATCAAGATATATCATTACACCATGTTTTGGGGTGGCATTACAGGACCACCAACTGTGTTGATTAGTCATGTTGTGGATCACTTGCCAAAGGTTAGTACAGGTCCTTGCCTACAATGTCCTGGAGCAATGTTTTGACATCCCCACACAGGGAACCAGTGTATTGCATCATGTGTTTACCAATATGGGTGAACACTACAGTATCCCCATGTGAGGTCCTCCATTGTGGGATCTGGCCACAGATCAGTTTCCTTAGAACTACCAGCACCAACTGCCCTTGCAGACAATACAGGCATATATGTCAAAAAAGCCATTTATTATCTCCTGTGGGATGGTTGACATAGCTTGACTGCACCTCACCCCCCAGATGGGACAGGCAAGTATGCAGGGATCTACACCCATGCATTATGCCAGCAGCTTTACAGCTGCATGAACTATGCTATACATGACAGGAGGGACACAGGCTCATCATGGCACATCAAACCTGACTGGTAGACAACTGCCATTAGCAGTCTGTACAATAACAGGTAGACATTGCTGTGTGACAGTTGGGGAAAGGGTGCCCCCAGTAACATGGAGGCACAACCTCCTCAGCAAAAGAAGCACAGGGTGTTTTTGTATTGTTGTGTAGACACAGTAAGTGACAAAATTAACCACCCACACAAAGCAGAACCACAATGCACACTGTAGTTACATCTGTAACCTTAAAGGACAAACCCAGATTGTCATTGAACTCCTACATAATGATGCCACATATGACGAGTCTGTACTCATAGCTAACCTGCAGTCCCACACTTTCTGCATCAACTACACTCTCCTGTCCCCACCACATGTGATACATGACATTCTTATAACCTGTCCCATAACTTCCATATTTACAGAGCAGTTAGTAAATGGCCTCTTAATGGAGGATACATGGCATCTATTGGACATGCTAGCATTCCAGGATGCATCCCACATGTGATCTGACAAGGGTTACTAACACCATTGGGAAAACCTTGCAGTCATACTGAAACCACTGGCTGCACACCAGCTGAGTGGACAACGGCAACTGTTATACCCTTGCACCGAGGTGGGGCATCCACTGACCAACCTAACTATAGACCTCTTTGTCTAATTATCCATATCTGTATGCCCATAGGGGCAATCATTATGGAGCTGATCAGCACTGTGACACTGCCAGCCCAGCTATCTGGAATTTTGTAAATAATTCTATGTCATTTGTGAATATTGATATGATTTTTACAGAAACGTATGCTATGTACTGAGCTTCAAGAATGTAACCACAGCATACCCTCCTGGATGATTAATGTACACAACTTCAGAAAATAAGTTAAAATTAAGTGCTTTACAATGTGCTATAAAAGTTAGTTTCAATGCAGCAAGCAGACACAATGTCTAGTTAGAAGTTTTTCTGTTGTCTGGAAAGAAAAGTAATTACTAGGTTTAAAATGTGAAGTGTGTGATTTCCTATCAGCTACACAGTACTTAGTAAACATCTGACAGATATGTATTTTTAACACAGAGATGTTAAAATTCTTATTTTCTGCTTTAGCCTAGGAACTGAAGTCAGGGACAAAGAGTGATGTCATCCAAGGTGGCCTAGCAGTAATGTTTGATATTAATTTGAGACCTTTCTCAGAGACAGACAGGGCATTTTGTATCTTGTCTTGGACCTAGAAACATCCACTCAGCACTTCTGCCTGCATGTTGTTTGTAAGTAAGAATTAAAGCATCATATCTCTCTTAGATATAGATAGGAATATAGTAAAGATTAGTTTAGATGTTTTCTGTATTTATTTGAGACTACCCTGCAATGTTGTTTTAAAATATTTTCTGTGATTCTGAACTCTGAAGTAACTATGTTTTCTGAATATTGTCTTGTTCTTTTATTATTTATTATTAAATATATTTAAACCTATCTTTGTGGCTGATAATTGTGAGACATATTTAAGCTCTTAGGGTACTTGCATATGTATTTGGTGACACTGTACATGCCACTCCTAAATAGCCTTGCAATTCTTGCTCACAACTACCATTTGGATAATAGTAACATTACACAGTAGGATTGAACACTCTTTGTAAGGGCCTTATAATAGCTGATAAGTAGGGGGCTGGTGGCAGTCATAACTACCTTATAGTTTGGGCAGAAGGGGACATAGCTAGTAAACCTGTGTTAGCTTTCCCCAGGAGTGTGCACTGGTTGGACAGAGAGGGTGCTGGAGGTTTTGACTTTACCCCTCAGCTGAGATCTTAACCCTATAGCTGTGCCAGTGGGAAGTCTTATTGGGGAACTGGAGAAAGAGGGAGAAACCAGCCCCAGACTGACAGTGATCTCTGTGTGCTCTTAAGGGAAATTGCATTTTACTGTGTATGTACTTGTCATCCTCTCATTATATATGTTCCTCACTATTGCCAGTGGTAAGGATTGAGGAACCTTGATTACCGGACCAGTGTAGGGGCATCATATATTAATTGTTTGGCAGTGGTGGAATATCCACATCACATATTAATTAGTTGACAGTGGTGAGAGAGTCACATCACATATTATTTGGCTTGTAGTGGTATGCGTATCAATTTCCTGTAGCCTGTGTGCAGTGGTCACTAAGGTGTTTGTACTTTCAATCAGCCATACAGTGAACATTCAGAGTTCATATCACAATTGTTTTATTTTTTTATTAGCTTAGTTAGTCAGAGAGAGAATGCAAGCATGCATGCATATCAGCAGAGGAGCATGGCAAGCTGACAAGGAGTCAGTTGGCTGAGATGTGCCAGGCTAAAGGACTGGTGCATGCCAACCAGACTAAAGCAGAAATTATTGCAGCTTTAGTCACAGCTGCATCACTGGATAGCAACCAAAAGAACAATTAGACTGGCCTTGGAGCTGTACAACTCTCATAAAATGGATAGCTCAACCTTTCCACAGAGGACTTAAAAATCTGTCTGGACGTAGACTTGAGCTGGGGGCAACGCATTTGGAAACAGAAGCAGCAGAGAGACTGAGATGTCTAGAGACTGAGTAAAATGACAAGCTGAGATGTTTTGAGGATGAGGAAAATCAGAAACTATGATGCCTGGAAGAGAAGGAGAGGCAGAGGCAACATGAAAAGGAGATGCTGACTCTTCTCCAGAGTCATAGAGGTAATGGGAAAGGGAGTAACTGATGCCCAGAAACAAGAAAGGTTAATTTCTTATACAATTTACAGAGGGGGATCATTTTGTTAGTTTTATTCATATGCTTGAGAAGTGATGTAAACAGTATAATGTTGACCAAGGGCTCTCGGTAGGGTTACCGACCCCCCCCCCTTACCCTATGATAAAGCTGTAACTGTTATTTCTAAATTGTCTGATATTGATTGTTTAAATTATAATGTTGTAAAGAACTGTATTTAAGAATGTTTTAAGTTAACCCCTGTAGTTTATAGAAAAAAGTTTTGTGAGCATAGACACAAGCCAGATGAAAGTGTGTGTGAATATATTGCTGAACTAAGCACTTATTTTCATAGGTGGGTGAGTTTATGTCAGGTCACCACTTTTGAAGAGCTGGTAGACCTTTTGGTGAGGGGAACAAGCCCTTAGCATTTTACCTGAGGACATGAGCATTTGCTTAACTGATAGACAATGTAATACTGCAGATGAGTTGGGAAGAAGGGGGAGAGCAAGCAGGGCATCACTGCACAGGAGAGGGGCACCTAGTGCTGCTCATGGGTCTAAGGGAACCCATGGTGGACAGCCCACGCTGGCTCAACAGAGTTCATTAGTAGCAAGGGAAGCCAGTAGTCCAGGTACATGTCCAGGACCAAGGGTTAAATGTTTTAAATGCAACCAGTGGGGCCATGTAGTATATAGATGCCCATGGAAGCAAGGTGAGGAATAAAAGGTGGGACAGCCACTAAGTGGGAATAACAAAATGCCAGCAGTAAGTTGTCTTGAGGCAACAAGGGTAGCAAACTACCACAACATGTTATATCCTATCTTAGTGAATGGGAAAGAGGCCATTGCTAAGAGAGACATAGCCTCTGGCCTAACCACTGTGAGGCCTGCAATGGTTAAAGAGAAGCACTATTTGCTTGGGTAGTCTACTACAGTCAGAGCTTTAAGAGGGACCCCATTCCAAATACCTTTGGCTAGGGTTCACCTTGACTGGGAGAGTGGAAAAGGAAGTCAGCAAGTAGGTGTGTTTGAGGATATCCCTGCAGATGTCTGATAATGCAGTACTGTGTCTGCATGCAGTTACATGCAGTCAAGCTTGGAGACAAGCATGTGGGTCTGATAGTCTGGGGGAGACCCAGACAGACTGCACACTTGCAGCCAGGACTGGTGAGGTGGTTACTTCAGGGAGGGAGCTACCCTGTAGCAGTGAGATTGAAGGTGAGTCACAGCTGCTTGTGGGTACTGATGTTCCCCTGGACAGAGTGACTGCAAGGGCAGGAGTGACTAGTAGTACCCAGGCTGACAGTGAGGCACCACTGTCAGAGGATACCAGACTTCCTGTGGAAGGTTAGCTGGGAAGGGGCACAAAGAGAAAGTTGAGACAGGCTCAGCTGTCAGACCCTACATTACAAGGCCTGAGGGAGATAGCTAGTGAGGCACCTTATTCTCAAGGGAAGGGGGAATCTGAATACTGGGAAAAAGGGTTATGGTACAGAGAGTGGGGCCCTGAGGAAGGGCTACAAGGTGAGAGAAAACAGCAATTGGTATTGCCCAGACCCTACCATCTGGCACTTCTAGCCATAGCCCATGATATTCCCTGTGTAGGTCATAAGGGCATAAAACATACAAAGAGATGTATTATGCAAAACTTTTATTGGCCTGGGATTTCCAGAGATGTAACAGGGTACTGCAGGAACTGCGAGGAGTGCCAAAAGGTAAGCAAGGCAGGAGATAAGGTGAATGCTCCATTGATGTATTTGCCTGTGATTGAGGAGCCATTTCAGAGGGTAGCTGTGGATATTGTGGGGCCTCTGAATACCCCAAGTTGCACAGAGAAAAAGTATATCCTAGTGGTAGAAGATTTTGCTACCAGATACCCTGAGGCAGAAAAGGTGTCAAATGTTTTGTTAGAAATATTCAGCAGGGTAGGTTTTCTAAATGAAATACTGACTGACAGAGTTGCCAATGTCATGATAGACCTGCTGACTTGTCTGTGAAAGCACTGTGGGTTGTAGCACCTAAAGACTACCCCTACCATCTCCAGACTACTGGTCTTGTTAAGAGGTTAAACTCTTCACTCAAGATAATGCTACAGGCATTTGCAGACCAGTTTAAGATGGAGTGAGACAAATATTTGCCCTATATGTTGTTTGCTTACAGAGGTGCCACAGGAATCCACAGGTTTTTCACCCTTTGAGTTGTTGTATGGGCATAGGATGAGGGGACCTCTAGATTTGATTTGAGATGAGTGGGAGGGTGAGTGTGAATCCCACAAGGAGTCTGTTGTGGCATATGTCCTAAACCTCAGGACAAGGTTCACAGAACTCATGAGCTTGGGCCAGGAGAATCTGTCAGACGCCCAACAGCAGAAAAAGGTCTGGTATAACAGGAGTGTTAGAGCTAGAGTATGCTGTATGGCAGTAGACAATAGTTCTCATTCCTGTCAGACACAACAAGCTGCAGGCAACTTGAGAGGGACCCTACAAGGTGGTAAGGAAGGTCAGTTATATTAACTACATAGTAGAACTGTTTGGCAGGAGGCAGAGGCACAAATTGTACCATGTTAACATGATGAAACCTTACATGATAGGGAGGCCCTTGTGCTGAGTATTTACAGTGAATGGCAGGAAGAGTCTTAGTGGGATCTGGTTTCTGATGTCTTCAGTAAGGCTTGAACTGACACCTCAGTGTAAGGGGTAGCAATGTCCCATCAGCTATCCCCTACCCAAATTTGAGAAATCCCAACAGTGTTACAGGAGTTTGGGTGACATGTTCACTGAGAAACCAAGGTGCACCCACCTGGTGTAACACCAGGGGATTCAGGACTCCAAAGGCTTATTATGCAGGTCCCTTATAGGGTGCCTGAGAGAGTCAAACAGAATGAAAGTCCCTGGCTAAGTTTGTCAATAGGTCCAGTCAGGTTTACAAAGCTCACTGCAAAAGATTCTTGAAGTTTTAAAATTTTGTCTAATGCGGTTTTGGCTCCAGTTTCTTCATCCATACTAGTAAAAACACAAACACCAACCAGTAATAAAAAGGAAGGAAAGAAGTCTTCAGAGTCGAGTGCCGCAAAAGGCTTTATTTACAATAACACATGATGAGCGCTTTCGTCCACAAGTAACAGGACTTCTTCAGAACAATACAAGTTACAACAAACTGAATTTTTATACCTGTGGGTGGCAACCTCAAAGAATTAATGACATCATCACCTAATTAACTATTATAACCCCTCTCTATCACAAACAAGTGTCAGCTTTTAAAACCTTTTAAAACTAGACAAGACAACATAAACAAACATTTTAATTTAAAATAATATGTTGACAGTTCACAATTTAAAACATATTGTAACTGTAGAAACTCTCTAAAACAAAATATGTCTTTCAGCTGTTTAAGCATTTAACAGAAGAAAGGTAGTCATTTTGTCACAGTGCCCAGTTTTGGAAAGATTTATTTCCAAAATAGATTTACGTGTAATAGTAGGGGAGTGATTCATTTAGCCACAGACAAAATTTTAAAGCTGCAAGAATCTTTTGCAGTGAGCTTTGTAAACCTGACTGGACTCATTGACAAACTTAACCAGAGACTTTCAGTGGGTTTGATGCCATCTTCTGGTTCTGGGTGAGCTTTGAGTGTTGAGAAGGAAGGAAGGAAGTAGCTATTCCCTTCAACAAACAGGGGATTTTGAAATCACTCCAGCACAACAAAGGAATTGATGTCATTTATGGTATTTCGACTGGAACTTATGGCCAGGAGGTTGGTGGGAGGTTACCTGAGGCATCCAGGCTAGTTAACAACAATGTGGAGATTAAACAATGGTTGCAGAGAGACTTTTTGTGGTCTGGAACAGTGCATCATGCTAGGGATGAACAAATTTCCCTTGAACAGCAATTCAAAACTTTCAGTGACTTGGTTTTCAAATACAGAAAGTTAAAACTTGAGGTGAGTTACCTGCGGCAGTGTTTACACATGGAAAGGGTTCCCAAAGGTCTCCGTCTATGGAAATATCCTACAGGTTTGATTAAAGACTCTGCTTTACATAAAGAACTTTCAGCACTTTTTAACAGGCATGGGTGTGAACTTTTGGAAGTGTTACTGAGAGACTACGAAAGACAAATACTATCTTGTGTAACACTGAGACTGTTAATAAAAATATCAAAAGTGATTTGCATTTTGAAAGTAGACAGGCTAATTTTAATAATATTTTAAGGAAAATTGAAATTGATGTTGGCATGCTTAAAAGTAAAAAAATAAAAAAAAATTTGAAAGGGACTGTTAGAGTACCAAAAGAGAACTGCATATCCACCACCCCCTATTACAGGGAACAGAAATTCTAATATGGTAAATAGTCAAACAGTGTTTAATAATGCTAATTTACAATTTGATGAACAGAACACATGTTTTAGTGAACAAGACAGCCCTTTAGGGCCCCCCCCCACTGAGACACTCTCAGAGACTGAGGGACAGGGGAGCAGAACAATCTGAATCAAGGGATGACAGTGGAACAGGGGGAATATATGACAACACATCACCGGGGGAGGGGGAGGGGAGACAGAGTGGTGGAGCATGGTCAAATGACCCAAGAAGGAGGAATCAGTACAGGTGATTGAATTAGATACCAATTTGATCATTATGAATGACCTTGGTGATTTTAGAATTTTTAACTACAGTAGCTTGGAGGTGAATACTA
This sequence comes from Protopterus annectens, assembly GCF_019279795.1. Lineage (NCBI taxonomy): Eukaryota > Metazoa > Chordata > Ceratodontiformes > Protopteridae > Protopterus > Protopterus annectens. Next base: position 1,883,495,928 of record NC_056743.1, read on the forward strand.
CCTGGGCCAATCTATTTGAAAGGGGTTTGACATTTGTACCCTCATCAAACATCAAAACTGGGGAAGCTTTGTTACAACTCAAACTGTTTGTTAGGAGAATTAACTTAGCTTTCCTTTTTAAGAATAGTGACACTAGAAGTAATAATGAAACTATTCTTTTGAAAAGACCCAGCACATTCAATCCACCACTTCACGCCACTGTACTTTCGTTCGAAAAACTATGTGAATTAAATTTTAGTGAATTTATAAGGATCAAAAGGGGCAACAAAGGAGAAGAAAACTTAAGTGAAACAGAATCCACCCTCCTCAAGGAAATTATTAAAAACAAACAAATTAGAGTAATGAAACCTGACAAAGGGGGTGGGCTGGTAATCATGAATAGAAACGAATACAGTAACAAGATGTTCAATCTCTTCTATTCAGATACCTACGATGAAGCCTCAATTAATGAGGTGAATATTGCATATTGAAAAATAGACCTAGCTTTAGAGGAAATGTTACTGAACAATCAGATTACCAAACAGGACGATACATTTTTATGCATGGAAAACCCAAAGTTACTTACGATTTTTGGAATCCCAAAAGTCCACAAGTCCTTACAAGAACCCCCTTGCATCCCATTGTTGACGCTCAAGCTTCTAAGACTTTCAGTATAGCCAAGTACATTGATTTTTACACCAAAAGGGTACTGGATGTGAACCCGGTCTTATTTAAAGACTCTTGGGATTTTTTTAACTAGAGTCAACGATGGCATATATCAGGAAGAACTGATATTTGTAACTATAGATGTCCAGGACCTTTTCTCAGTTATACTTCATGGGACTGGATTATAATGGTTTCACACATATCTTAGAACCAACAAGAATCTAGGAAATAATAGGGTAGACATTCTTACAGACTTGATGGACATAGTATTAACTAACAATTATTTAATATTTGCGAGTCAGATTTTTAGACAGAAGATGGGTGTGGCCATGAGGGCAGCTTGTGCCCCCATTTTTGCCAGCACAGTCTTGTCACAATGGGAAAATACATATGTGCTAAATTTCAAATTCAAAGATTGCTGGATATTTTATGGCTGCGTTTTTGGACAACATGATCCTATTTTGGGTTGACACTGAGTCTAAATTGCACAAATTCTTTCACTACTTACATTATACCACCAATTTTCTTATATTTACTAAGGATGTGCAGGGGGTCATGGTGCATTTTCTTGATGTTACCCTTAAAAAGAATGCTTTGAAGAAAGGATTTGACTCTAATATTTATCGAAAGCCCAGCTATTCCAACTCTTATTTACCTTTTCACAGCACTCACCCTATACACTAGAAGAAATCAGTAGTCAAAGGACAGTGTGTTAGGATTGCCAGGATGATGTCCAGGGATGATGTCTTTCAGGCAGAAATGTCTACCCTGAGATCTATGTTCCAAAGAAGGGGATACTCAGATGGGATTTTGAACAACATTTTCAGAGAGGTAACCAGGAAAAGGACATCTGGACAATGTTTTCTACTTTTAGGGAAGGGGCAAGTGACCAATGCCATGGTTGGAAATGGAGAAAGTAGTGATTTGGGTGTATTGGGGGCTTCCAGCTTGGTTTGGTATTGCCCTTTACCAATCATTTTGATGGCTTGAAAGAAATAGTACAAAGAAGCTGGTCTATTTTTACTGTCGATAGTGAATGCCATGAGTTAGTAGGACCAAAACCTAGGGTGATCTATAAAAAAAGCCCCTTATTTCAAGATGTTGCTAGAAGGACTGAATTTCACTAAACAAATGGGGAAGATGGTTAGATGCCGGAGCTGCAATTATTGTAAGTTTATGATGGAAGAGCCCTTTGTCACAGTTCCCGGTTTTAGAAAGATTTATTTCCAAAATAGATTTATGTGTAATAGTACGGGAGTGATTTATTTAGCTCTCTGCTCTGATTGATCTGCATCTATATTGGGAAAACTAAGAGAACTTAAGCAGACAGTGTATGATCATCGATACGACATTAGAAAGGGGGACGAATATAATGCCTTGGCCAAACACGTCAAAGGAAACCTGGGACACACATTTAAATTTAATGTTATTGGCCTGGTACAACTAGGGGAATGAGGTGGTCCTGTGGATGACTACCTCAAATTCCTGGAATTGAAGTGGCAACTTAAAACTAATGCCACTCAACCCCCAGGACTTAATGACTGTGTTTCCATCTCCAGTTTACTCAGATTGAAGCCATCTAATTATTTTGAATGAGATAGTCACCAAGGGTCTGAAAATATTTCTTCTGTTCACAAAGCTTAAACAGCTGAAAGACATATTTTGTTTTAGAGTGTTTCTACAGTTACAATATGTTTTAAATTGTGAGCTGTCAACATATTATTTTAAATTGAAATGTGTGTTTATGTTGTCTTGACTAGTTTTAAAAGGTTTTAAAAGCTAACACTTGTTTGTGATAGAGAGGGGTTGTAATAGTTAATTACGTGATGATGTCATTAATTCTTTGAGGCTGCCACCCACAGGTATAAAAATTCAGTTTGTTGTAACTTGTATTGTTCTGAAGAAGTCCTGTTACCTGGGGAAAAAAGCGCTCAGCATGTGTTATTGTAAATAAAGCCTTTTGCGGCACTCAACTCTGAAGACTTCTTTCTTTCCTTTTTATTACTGTATGGCCATTAAGTTAGTGAAGTTCAAACATCCTATGGTTCCATAATATGATGTACAATGCTCTAACAGCCTCACACACAAACATGGCTACATTGACGCTAGCACCACTTCCAATTACTGCATACAGGACATGGAAAGACACATGTAGTGCAAATTGGCTGTATGTAGAGTAGAATACTTACCTATGTAATAGTGAACACTAGAGATCACAGTACTTGATGCATGCAACACACCTCATGCCTGCTAGTACTACCAGTTTAGGACATATAATGCTTCATGACATCAGCAGGCCTTGTTGTGGTCAGTCATTTGAGGGGGCACGTCACCTGCTACAAATAAAATACTGCAAAACCCTATTTCTTTATTAACAAGGTGATCATATTTTTGTCACACACACACACACACACACACACACACACACACACACACACACACACACACACACATACCAAGTGGCTGGGAAGGAGATTAAAACCCCTACCTTTCTAGTGTGACACACTATAGATCACAACACTTATCACATGTGCCACAGATTAAGTGTGTTACAATGCTCGCAGCTGGTAGTCTTAAGATGGATGATATCATCAGGCCTTGTAGAAGAGGGCAGTTTGGAAGCCAGCAGCAACTTACAGGGCCAAAAACTGCGTAACCACTGCAGGTCAATAGGCTATGAGGGAATCTCCGTTGTTTTGCAGGGGGATATACACACACACGTGCACACACCAAGTGGCCTGGAGTGAGATTAGAACCCCTTCATATCTAGTCTTATACACTATAAATCACAATACTTATCTCACACACTATGGGCTAAGTCTGTTTTATATGTGATTGCAAACACAGTACTTGTGCATTACACAAACTAGGCTTGTGTTGAACAGCATATGTGGCCTGCAGAATGATATTGCTTCATACTGTTATCTGCATCTAGTATCCTAGCAGCGAGATAACTGTTATTATCCTAGCTATGTGTGTACAGTTACCAGTATGGCCATATGTGGCTTTTTGCACTTAGCTAGGCAAGCCTGTGGGCAGGAACAATGTGCCTATCCATGCATGTGTTGACAACATTATACATTATACCACTTGTTCACCTGTTTATGTCTATGTGGTGACATCCTGCAGGCACAGGTGCCTGTGGGTAAATGCATTATATACTGTTGAGCCCTTACTTAGATCCTTTGAGCAACAGTAAAGATGTGTGATAGTGCAGCTTTACTCATCATTATTAGGGTATGTAGGATAATACAGACATCAACACAGGTATTTATGTATATAACAGGGCTGTATATACAAATGTAGCTGTATATATGTATGATATGTGTATGTGTTATGTAGATATATGGGGAGAGAATGAGATGTATCGTATATATATATATATATATATATATATATATATATAAAAAAACTATATATATATATATATATATATATATATATATATATATATAGGTATATATCTGTATGAAAATATATAGAGATAGATATACTATGTATGTGAGAGAAAGAGACAGTGACAGATTGATATGTATAGATATATGTCTGTATGTATAGACATATGTATACATAACAGGTCATTTTGATGAAGGGGCAACAGAATTGCACTCATTTTAACTAAGTGTATAGGCATGCCCAGTGAGACTGTCAGTATTTATAAAGTGATTCCAGCCCACACCTACCTGTACTCCAGTCTGGGATTTTGTGTGTTACAGACAATGACATTTGCCCCTTTTTCTGCAGTACTGCACACCACTCAAATTGTTCACGGCAATCCCCAGCTGTCTGACGTAACTAATATGTGACCATGATTCATAATGTTACACCACACACAGACTGACAGTCTGCAAAAACACCAGCATGATAATACCTCAAATGCAAACGATGTAAATACTTCCATATTAGAACCATCAACACCATCTCCCATGCTAACTTCTCTAGTCCATTGAGCCACACAAGCTGCCAGACAGAGAAGGTAATTCATCACACAAACAACAGCATAAATATGTACGTTGTTATCCCTGTAATAATTCAGACATATTATGCGTGATTGATTTCTATGCTACTGCCCTGAGATTGTCTGGACTGGTGATATACCATTGCTGACTTATTGTTAAAGCAGTTATATGGGAATACTGCTGCTTTGGAGGTGGGGGAACAATAGCACATGATCTGCTGGGATACAGAGTAGTCCAAATATCATGTGGCCCCACTGTTTAATGTCCCCCTTGACTGATATGGTGCATATTCCAACATGAGGTCTAGTGAATATTAAGGAACACATACTGGTGGGCTGAGTATTTGTAGTCCCATGTGGATGTTACTTCGATCTAAATAGCCCACTATATTTCCTTACCTAACTGCAGCAGATCCATAGGTATGATACCATATTACAGTAATCCTTACAAGTAGTTTGTAGGTTAGAGACTTACCTTACAAATGCAGCAGCTGACAAAACTGCAGTTCAGGGCTGACTCTGTCTGATGCAAGCAGCACAAAGCCAATGCATGTATAGGAACAGGTTTTGTGGGTTGCCTGGCATCAGCAATTTTAATATATGTATGTGAGTAGAAGTAAGGTGTTAGTCCCTAGGGCCCTAGGTTGTCAGTGAATGTGCTATGCGTTGTCTCTTAGCCAAAGCCAGGGTGTACTGAGCATACCTACATCTGCCTACAGGAACATCATCAGGGGGTTTCCTCCTCTGAGTCCTCCTGTGATTGTGGCTGTGGTGACCTAGGCACTGGAGGGGGCTGTGTATCCCTTCCCTTTGCTGATCCTGCCGCAGCTGTTTCTGCAGGATCATATTCTGTAGCATGCCGCATACTCTGAACACTATGCGCACATGTGGCTGGGGAGTACTGCAGGGCTCCACCTGATATATCGAGGCATCGCAACCGTGACTTCAGAAGCCTTAACACACACTCTATGATGTTTGTGCATGTGGATCGATTATAACATTCTTCCATGGGTGTGTGTGCATTTCTGATGGGTGTCATCATCCACGGTTCCAGTGTGTAGCCAGCATCCCCCAGTAAATGGCCATGTGGGATGTCCCCGCAGCAAATATCTGGTACAGCTGTGATATCTGCCAGATATGGGAGTCATGATAACTGCCAAGACTGCCAGCACACACATTCAGGATAATCCCCTGGGCATTGTACATGGCCTGGCAGTTGATGGAGTGGTCCCCCTTATGGTTGACATAGTAAAAATGAAGTGACCAAGCCAGAGATTCACTCCAAATGTATTTATTAAGCACTTTCATTTCGTAATGGAAACTTCATCAGAATACAATAAAAAATGGCCAAACACCCTTAAATAGTCACCTGTTACCAGGTGATAGGTGGATAGTTCCCCCTTCTTAAAGATACAGCCATCATTGTTAAAAACAGCAAGATTTAAAGCTCAAAGAGCAGTTATAAAATTATGCAAAAGTATAAACCACACTACTAATAATAAAGGAGAAAAACTTTGTAAACTATACAATGCATTTCCTTTAAATATAAAATTCTGATTTCAATCTAAGTATGGAGCCTATAGAGATGGCATTATTGAACCTTAGGTACTTGGCTGCATAGCTTCTGAGCTGCCATTTCAATTCTTTTAGCTCAAATAATCATTGAGTGTCCCTCTTCTTTCTTCTAAATCTACTTGGTCAATGATGACAAACCTAAAAGAGTGTTCCTCATGTGTTGAGATATGAAGGGCTAAGGCATTTTTTATGTCCCTCTTAGAGATATCATAACTTCTTCTTTCGGCTTTTTCCCAGTTAGGGGTCACCACAGCGGATCACCTTGTCTGCACATTGAATGGCAGTGGAGTTTTACGGTGTCGAGTTGCCAGCCCGGCGCCCAACCTTCCACAGAAGGCACACTCACACGCACACCTAGGGCCAATTTAGAGTGTCCAATCCACCTGCAGCATGTCTTTGGGATGTGGGAGGAAACCGAAGCACTCGGAGGAAACCCACGCGACCACAGGGAGGACATGCAGACTCTGCACAGAAGGCACCCCAGCCGAGGATCGAACTGGAGAACCTCTTGCTGTGAGGCGGCAATGCTAACCACTGCACCACCGTGGCCGCCCCTTAGAGATATCATAACAATGTTGGTAAATGCAACTTCTAAATGTATTAATAGTTTTCTCTATGTAGGCACATGCCCCGGAGATAAAAAAAGCTTAGCAGTTAGTGAACACATCCTCCCCCAGAGTTACACACTCAGCACAGAGGAGCACCACTCAAACATGTGCCCCTTAGTTAAACAAAGCTTAGAAGTCAGTGGACACCCTCCCCCCTGCTCTCAGCTACATCCTGTGTAAAAAACAACGTGGGTCTAAGTCTACATGAAGGGAATATGTGAACACGATTACTCCTTTATGCTATCCAGCAACTCCACCTCATTTGCAAAGGTATCCATGCTCACAACTTGGAAACTACATGCTTCATAGCCCTACCATTTTAGCAACAGCACCAATGCACCATTGTAGGGACTCCATGCAAGGTCCTGTAATACATTTCTGTCACATAATATAATTTTTTTTCAATTTTTTTGTATTTATCTGTAAAGCATGTTTGCACACTGCAGTACACCATGCAAACATGCCCAGAGTATTAAAAAAAATAATTTAATTTATTTTCTTTAATTTTTCAGATACACAGGAGGATAGTTTCACTCATATCTGTATGTGGTATGCTATTAGTGTCCATATATCTACATTTTTACAACCCCTTTTGTCTGTCTACACTCCTGTACATGTAAGTTTTGTGTATACACTACAGACACTGACTTGGGGTCTGAAGAGATGCCTTTCTATTTTCGGGATTGCTCTACCTCCCTCATTTGCATGAGATTCACCTGGTTATGAAGTAATTTGCATGCCACAAAACTTTCCATGTTGGCAAGTGCATGCGCACCACTCAGCAGCATTTACTGAATCTAAAAATGCTTGAATCTGTGTAAGCATTGCGGCGTGATGCCTGTACAGAAAAAAACATGTAGGCTTTATTAAATTCCCCCATTATCTAATCTCTATGTGTAGACCGCATAGTAATTTAACAAAAAGCAAACTTCAATGCAATGAAAAAGGAACTTGAAAGATACTCATATAACTACAAACCTAGAAATGAATAATAAATAACCACAAAACAAAGCCTAAGGCTTGGGTACATAAAGGAGCATGGTGCACCCATGCAGCACTAAAATATGAGACATTCACTATATTATAGGTGGTTCACATGTAAGCAGATGTATTAGTGTTTCACAGGTAAACAATAATACCATCAGTGGTTCACAGGTAACAAACAGAAAGATCAGTGGTTCACAGGTAACTAGAGATATCACTAGTTAATACTTAAGCAGACATATATCACTGGTTTAAAGATAGACATATTAGAAGTTGATACTTAAACAGGCATATATCACTGGTTCTCAGATAGACATGTATCACTAGCTCACAGGTAAAGAGACATATTAGTAGTTTACACTTAAGCACTTATATATCCCTGGTTTACAGTAAATGAAGTGCATCATTTGTTCACAGTAAACAGATATATTGGAAATGTTCTAAAATCAGCCCCAGTCCTGTTACATGAACTAGCTAGTTCTGTGCTATGTGTTATTTGTCTGTGAATCCCATGATCCCTATTGAAATATTTGAACTTGCAGTTCCAAGACCTGGCATGCTGAAATAAAAGACTGAGAATAAGAAGAGTGATTATCAGGCATTGCTGTTCTCCTTTAAACTTTTTTTGGGGGTAACCTAGTCAATGTGGGAAGCAAACCCCCCATCCCCAAATGTATACATACCAACTCTGAGATTACCATACCTTGGAGGAAAGAGAATATTCCAAGAAATGGTAATCTAATGGTTTACTATCATTAATCTGAAACGGACACAGTCGACTGTTCATATCGCCAACCAAAGTTCATCGAAAACTCACAATGTCGAACTCTGATATTGCTGAATCACATCTCGAATTCAACCTAGGGACAGGCATTAACATGGGTCAAGATAGGGGTGAGGTTTGTAGTTCAGGAATATCAGAGTTTGACATTACCAATTTCAAGTTTCCAATTTTTGACCGAGGTGGAGTCGACTGACTTCACTTCAGTTAAATGATAGTAAACCAATCTGACAATTAGTATATATGTTAGGATTTTCAGACATTCGGTCTTTACATTCCAGGGTTTGTCTTTTCAAGCCCTGACCTTCCAAATTGTTATTGAATCCCAGACTATGATTTTTTAAAACTCACTAAATAATGTTCCACAAGACTAAAAGGTTAAATATATCTGTACAGAAAAGCACTTGCAGTTATCAGACAACACCATGTCTCTCGATACGATCTATATATCATGTTTGTGATCTTTTAAATAAATCATACCATTCACATGTCATGGAAAATTTCCTCAGAAGCTACACTGCCAATAACATAAATAATACTTCAAGTGCTCGGGATCAAATTTCCTATGCATTCACCTCAGCAAGTAACTAATAGGATTTACAAGAATTTACAAATAAAATTAATAAGATTTACAATTTTAAATATTACAATCAGCTTGTTGTGTAGTTATCAGTGCAGCATCCAATCTTCTTTGTCTCCGTACCCTCATTAACAACCCCAAAGTTAGCTTATTATCACACCAGTAAAATCTGATACTACATACAATCGGCTTAATGACGTACACACTTTATTTATCTATTTATTTATTTTGCAGGTTTCCTAAAACAAGATACGAAAGGCAGGTATGACTCCTTGCCTCGACGTCTTATGGGAGCAAATAAAAATAAAATCAAACAAGGAAGATTTCCTTCTCCTGCAAAATGAAGAGAATCTGTGAAAAGCAAAGGTACATATTGATTTTGGTATTACTTCTGTGTTCATACATGCATATTATTCTGTCACCCTTCTCACAGTTAACAAAATGTGTAATCAAACCAAGGCAAAAAATGGTTGCATAAAAAAGTATTTATTTTCAAATTCATTTCCAGTCTTCATTGCTTGTGCCTGTCAGAAGAACTGAAACAGAATTTAAAGAGAGTCACAACAAACAGATCCAGCTGCCAAAAGTACTCCTAATATAATCACACCAGCACAAGCAACACAAAACAACAAAAGCCAAGTCACATGCCAATCATGCCATTCATTCTCACTCATGTAAATCACTTTACCCAACAATAACAGACCAGAATGAGGGGCTGTTTTATACACGTTTTACTGGGAAGTCTCAAGGATGTGAGAATGGCTTAGGAGAACTGACTGAATATTTCAAAGGTAAACTTTGTTCATATCCCGTTGACTCAAGAACCTGAACTGATGAGGACAGCTACATTTTTAGATGACTGGAAAAAAAAAATGTGTGTGTGTGTGTGTGTGTGTGTGTGTGTGTGTGTGTGTGTGTGTGTGTGTGTGTGTATTTATGTGCATTTTGTGTGTGTGTGTGTGTGTGTGTGTGTGTGTGTGTGTGTGTGTGTGCATATGTGTATGTGTGTGTCTGTGTGTTTGTTTTGTGTGTGTGTGTGTGTGTGTGTGTGTGTGTGTGTGTGTGTGTGTGTGTGTGTGTGGATGGTGCAACTCTGTGCTAACTAGAAGAATTTGGAGAGGAGTGGGGAGGAGGGGACACACTTTTTCTATATTTGGGCTGATTGGCTGTGCCTGCATTCTGATCACATTGTATACTAAGTCAGAGGGCACAGTGAAGGTGGACAGTGGGGCTACATGTGAGTTACACAGCAGTTGCAGATTCTGTTGTATATCTCTTTGCACAACTGGAGGAGGGGACACACTTTTTCTATATTCAGACTGGTTGGCTGTGTCAGCATTGTGATGACATTGTATACTAAGTCAGAGGGCAGAATGAAGGTGGACGAAGGGAATTAATCTGTTACACAGCAGTTGCAGCTTTTGCTGTATAGCTCTGTGCACAACTATAGTTGCATGGTAAGCTTTTCATACAGATATAAATAAATCATTTAAAAGCAAAGGTAGTCCATGATATCATTCTAATGACTAATGTTTGGACAGGTCAAAATGTGACTGTAGGTTTGTTTATTTGTTTATTTATTTATATATTTATTTATTTTACATTTGTTTACCGGGAGAAACTGACTGGGAGCGAGTCCCATTTTCAGTGGAGACCCAAGGAGAAAAGCTCCACAGAGATTAGTACAGTAAATACAACAAAAAAAAGGTATGGGGTCTAAGGCTCTAGGTGGATAGAATATCATTAGCTGTGTTTTGGGGGGTTACGCATTAGTTGAGAGTTGGCTAACCAGGTTTCAACAGTGGTAAAGGATTCTTTTGTTAATTCCTGGGGTTGAGGGAGTGTTGGGCAGAGCAGATTAGAGTAGAGTCATCTGCATACTGGACTATTGTGACATGTTGGGTAACTTTGTGGAGTTGGTTGGTGAATATGTTGAAAAGAAGAAGTCCAAGGATGGATCCTTGGGACCCCCAGGATGACAGGTAGGAGGGGAGAAAAGGTATTTTGCCATTTTACCGCTTGTTGGTAGTTGGTTAGATAGTCTTGAAACCAGGTTAGAGTGGAGTGGGTTAGATTAAGATTGGAGAGAGCAGATTAACGCCTGGGATGGGAGACAGTATCGAAGGCTTTGGAGAGATCAATGAATACAGTGGATATTAGATTACTGTTATGTGATTGTTGATTAACTGTGTTGGTAAAGCTAATAAGGGCTGTGATAGTACTCTTACTGGGGCGGAATCAATGCTGGGTTTTGATTAGGAGTTTGTTCATGAGAGGATAGTGCATTATTTGGGAGTGTATACATTTTTCAAGGATTTTAGATAAGTGGGGTAGAATGGCAATTGGACAGTAATTTGATAATTCCACAGAGCTGCCCTCTTTGTGGAGTGGTATAATATGTGAAATTTTCCACAAAGAAGGAACACATTGTTCGGATAAAGAGTGATTAACAAGTATAGAATCTGGGTAGAAGATGGCTTTAGCTGCAATCATTAGGTATTCTGCAGGTAATTTATCAGCAGCCAGGGCTGTGGTTTACGTTTATTCAAATATGTATATATAGTGCTAGTTGGGACAGGTTGTAAGGAGAAGTGGTGTTGGTCTACAAGTACTGAAGATAGAATTGTATATGACATGGGAGAATTATTATTGGTGAGGGCAAGGATGGATTTGATGAAATATTTATTGAATTGGGTGGCAATATTATTTGTAGTGGTGTTGATGTTGGGGGGTGGAGTGCTGGTCTTACCTGGTTGCAAGATTTTTATTAATGGTGACCCAGAATTTTTGTGGATTATTTTTGTGCTTGGCTTAGAATCCTATATAGTGGTTTCTTTTTTCTGTCCTAATTTGTTTTTTGGCTTTGTTTCTTAGTTTCTGGTATGCCTGTCTATTAGTTTTAGTTTCATTTTGACTCCAGGCTTTATCTGTTTGTTTTAGAAGTAGACAGGTATCTCTGAGCAGCCAGGGGTCATAGCTGGATTTAGTTCTAACAGTTGTGATAGGGGCTAGGTGGTTTAGAATGTTAAGAAACGTGTTGTTGATGTGGTCTACAGCACTATCCAGGGGAGAGATGAGAGAGGTCTCCAGCTGCACTGATTAAGTACAGATATGAACTCATGGGTTTTGAAATTCTTTGTATACCGGATTTGCTGGAGAGTGGAGGATTTTAATGGACTTACTTGGTGTCTAATTACATAGGTGGGAATGTGGTCACTGAGGGTGTATGGGAGGGAGCCTGAAAGGTAGGATTTAGGTGGTCTGTTAGTGAAGATCCAATATAGGATGCACTCCTTTTTTGATGTTTTGTCTACTTGTTTGTGGTATTGATTAACTGAGTGAAGCCATGTAGATTAATGTGGTTAGTGGAGTGGAATGAGTCACAGGAGGACCAGGCAATATTAACATCACCTAGTATGATTGTTTCTTGGGGAACATTTTGGGATGCCCGGTCTAGAATGGAGTCATTAGTATTAATGTTATTCCCAGGAGGTATGTAGGTACCAATCATATATAGCTGTTTTTTTAGAATTAATTTTTAGTTTGGTGAAGATAGTTTCTGCATTATTGAACTTGAAGTGCAGTCAAAATATACCCATTTCGAAAAATTTCTTCTGCTGGGTGTATTCATTCGCAAAGTGCACCATTACAGAGTGTTTCTTGCATTGTACAGAGTTATTTAGCAAAGTACAGCCATTTTGAAAGAGTTTCAGTGTGCTATGTACTGTTTATTCACAAAATGTAGTTACTTCAAAATGTTTCTTACTCTGAGCTTATTCTGCGTATCAAGTCACAGCCCTGATACCAAATGCCACTGTTTTTTTTTCTGTCTTGGATGCAAAGAGTTCATTTTGGCAAGTGATGCTTGATCGCAAATCTTCACTGCTGACTACAATATGTTCAGTACTCCATTTGGTAGATATAGATTTTTTAGGATGCCGTTACTATTTTAAAAAAGCCAATGCACTCTGCTCCAGGAAGACTACAAAGCTTGATGCTCAAATTGCAAAAGTACAACTTTAAAATGGTCAATACAAAAGGCAAATTTCTTTATCTGGCTGATACCTTATCCAGATCTCCCATAAATACAATGAAACAGTTTGATGCAGAGAATTTTGACTTCGATGTCATGGAAGTGCGTAAGTTTTTTACCACGAGACTTGATGAGCTGAGAGATCATACAAAGACTGATCCAGTTTGCAAAATCTCAACCACTTCATTAATATTGGATGGCTGTCAAAGAAAGCATTCTTGTGTACCATCTGAAGTGCAACCTTATTTTCCTTACAGAGATGAGATGTTGATGGAAAATGGTATTATTTTCAAAGGTCCTAAAATTGTTGTTCCTACTTCCTTACAACATGAATATATCCAGATTTTGCATCATGGCCACCGAGGTTCAGATTCTACCAAAAGAAGGGAGAGAGGACTAGTATTTTAGCCTGCTCTAGCAAAAGACATTGACAAAGTACTTTCTTCTTGTTCAGTATACAATAGTAATAAACTGCATTTGCAAAAAGAGCCACTTCAGCTAAGTCAGGTTCCTGAACTACCTTGGTCAACAGTAACCAGTGACATATTCGAGTGGAACAATGAGCATTACTTAATGTTGGTAGACTCTTATTCAAACTGGTTTGAGATTGATTTGCTACCTAACCTAACTTCTAGTACTGTTATCACTAAGCTGAAACATCATTTCTCAAGCCATGGTAGTCCAAGGAAGTTTATTACTGACAATGGTATCCAATTTACCAGTCAATTGCTTCAGAAATTTGCAAAAGAGTGGGACTTTGTACATGTTACTAGTAGTCCAGAATACCCACAGTCAAATGGACTAGCTGAATGGGCAGTACAGAGTGCAAAGCAATTACTAGAGAAGTCAAAGCATGACAATACTGATGTCTTTTTGAATTTACTCAATCTCAGAAATATACCCCGTGTTGATATACTTGGTTCACCTGCTCAGAGACTTATATCCAGTCAAACCAGAAGAACCTTGCCTATCAGTTCCAGTTTGTTGGTGCCTAAAGCTAAAAACATCAGAGCAATCAAAGCCCAACTATTCAGAAAGAGTTCTTTTCAGAAGTCCAGCTATGATAAATTGAACAGATTTCTTCGTCTGTTGAAAGAAGGAGAGTTAGTGAGGATGCAAAGAGTGAAAGGCTTCAAATGGATTGGTCAAGTGATAAGTGTATGTGTCAAGCTGAGATCCTACTTCATGGAATCTGAGGGTATGGAATACAGGAGAAATTGCAGACATCTTCTTCCTGTATCAGAACCGATATTGCAGCATCATACTTGCGATACAGACTCTAGATCTCAGAGCAATCAAGACAACATTCCTGCTACAGAACATGCCTCAACTCCTACTTCCATTCCTGATGATGTCCCAGATATCCCCAAGTTTGAACATTCAGCAGAGATAGTCCCATTTGCTAGTTTCTATCTCACACGATTTGATTTCCAGACTTAGTGTGAAATACACAACAACCTGGACATAATTGTCTATGTGTATCTATTTCTGTATAATTGCATGTCAATCAATGTCATCAGTAATGCTGGACTCATTTTCTAAAAGAGGGAGGATGTAGAAAAGTTTGTGTGTTGCACCTTTAAGAGGCATTTCCAAGGACATCACATGCACATAAATAGCAAGCACAGGTAAGCTTCAGTGCCATTTTGAGAGGGCAGCCAGATTGTGAACATGTATGAGTGAGATAGTCAGTTTGTTTATAAGTGTATTTAAGTTAAAGTTACTAAGCCTCAATCTTGATGTGTTTGTACATAATAAAGCTGCTTGAACAGAACCCATGACTGTTCAGATGTTTTATCCTAACCAGACCAGTGACAATTAGTATTTTTATGTTTGTGTTTTAAAGTGTCAGAAGAGATTTATGCTGTATGGATTAGAATCAAATTGCTTCTGTAATATATATACTGTAGTGTAAATAATTCCACATGAATACTTCTTTCCATGCACCTTAATTCCTGAAGTGATAGTATTCATTTTGTAAATGTCCTTTGAACATTTTCTTTTAACAAATTGTTTAAGTACAGAAGATATTGTTATATTCTAAGATAGGCTGAATAAACATTTTGCATAATTTTACCAAATTGTTTTCATCCCGTATTGAGATATGCTTCATCATTAAACTAAGTTGCCTCACAGTTTTACTGCAAACATCATGTACATGTTTCTCAGATGAATACTTTGATATTATAGTAACCCGTAATACCTGTACTCATACACATCATCCAGAATGGAACCTTGAAGGGTGGGCAGATTGCTGAATGCAGGTCTTCTAAAAAACTGCAATCCAGATTTAGATACCCAGTTTTCAATTTCTTGTAGGTAGTTACTGACAGTGTTCAAGCAAGTCTTCTTGTAATAAGTTAACTGTCTGCTTGGTTATAAAAAAGTATCAGAAATGCTGGTATCCAGAATGCAGTTTATCCTTCCCGAATAAAGGTTACTAAATGGACTTGCCATAATAAAACTACCACCAAAGGAGGCAACTTTGTATAAATCTCACACAAAAGGCCATTCAGCCATGGAGGCTTCTAATGTTTCTGTTTTTGTATGTAACAAACTGCTTCTTCTATGGAGATATAAACAGGCAGGAGATCTTTAACTTCCCTGATAGTGATGTGATATTTAATCCTAGATGTCTGTCTTTTTCCCTCACAGTTCAATGAGAAACAGAGATTTCTTAATACAAATTAATTTGTAGTGTGTATAAAATAAAAAGATTTATTATTCATCCAACGCATTTGTCATTTGGTTGTCCTAAGATTACAATCAATTTCTTTAGAAAAAAAAAAGAAAATGATAATATGCATAAGTTGTATAAAAGCAGGATACTTTTCTTCCTCAGGACATTTATTATCATTTATAAACATTTAGAGAAATTCTTTTCTGCATTAAGTAAGTGGAAATATATACTGACACAAGGTTTCTGTAAACTATATGATAAACATAGGGAAGCACCAGTAATCATGTGAGGGGAAACATGTAAGAATAAGTTAACTTACTGCCACAGCAGTTCAAAGCAAAGCCACAACAACCTCACAAGAGAACATCATAGTCAAAGAGTGTATGTCATCACCATTCAAAAAGTCTCCCATTCTCTACCCTCTTCTTCTACTACTGTCTGCCAACAACATCTGCTCCATATATATATATATATATATATATATATATATATATATATATATATATATATATATATTTATCAAAGAACAGTCAACCTTGGCAATCTAAATAAGAGTAGGGATATCAACCCCTAGCAAATAAATTCATCAAGATCTTTGTCAAGTTAAAAACAAACATTATATTCCTTAGGCATTAGCATGGAAACTCAGAAGAAAGCCTAAGAAACAAACAGAAGGAAAAAACAGAAAATGCAATCAATGGAAATGGAATAACACTTGTGCTTACAGTATCTGTTTTTAATTTTCTTTCATGGACTTTAACCATTGCTCATCTGATTTTGTGCTGTAGTCACTTTTCAGACTTGAAACAAAAAGCCAGCTTTGGTTAGTTCTTTGAGTTTTAACTGGAATCTGTGGTAATTACCTCAGCAACCTATAGAATTTTACATGACACAAGCAGTCAGCCATCTTAATCTTGAGACTACTGGAAGTTTGGAAGCCTGAAAAGAAAGCATTCACATCCAGGGAAGTATATTTAAACTACATTAAAAATGTTGCACTTGTTTTATCATTTAAATCAATTCTGTGTGTTGTGTTTTCTCTTTATCTGAAGTTAAAGCTATTAATTTAAAGTATTTTTATAGTCTGTAGTGTTTTTGGTTCCTGTGCTGGGCCTAGATATTTTGACTGGGTCCTCATTTCATTTTATTGAATTTTTTACTAGTTGTCTTCTAAATTTGTTTCCCACCCACCACGCTACTCCTGTTGTGTTTTTGTACTTGGAGGCTTTTGAGCTGACTGTCTCTACAGTATATCTGATCTTGGAAGCTCCTCCCAGTGTCATTCTCTGTATACCTGGCCATATAACCCCCTCATCTTACTGGTTATTGACAGAAGAAACTTGGATGGCCCTCCCTGAGACTGTGAGTGTACTTTGAATGTTTGTATGTTTCCTCATTGCTGGCTTGTCTACTTTTAAATCACCTTGTAATTACTTGTAGCTAGGTAGATTTGTTCCTGGTACCGTTTCACTTGTGGTTAACTAAAGTGTATTTTACATTAAGAAGACTGGGACTGAAATTCTAGTGGCAGTATAAAGGTCTGAGTTTGGATACATAGGGGCAGGCTTAAGTGAGAATCAAGGTAGGGTCTGAAATTGCTTTGTATGCCAGACAGAGGTCACCTATGAGGAGTCTGTATGAAACTGAGTAGAGAAACAGGGATTAATTGTTTAATTTGTTGTTAATACCTTTTCACTTTGGTTAACTAATGTATATTTTTGCACAAAGAAGACTGGAATTGCAATTCTAGTAGGAGTAGAAAAGTAGCCTGGTCTATCCAGTTTGGAAAACACACTGGTAGGCTTAAGTGAGAATTACTTGTTATAGCTAGTTGTTTGATTTTGTTTATGATGCATTTTCACTTTTGGCTAACTATAGTGTTGTGTTACATTAAGAAGAGTTTCACTACAATTCTACTGGTAGTAGAAAGGTATCCTAGACCGTCCAAGTTGGAAAATACATGCACAGGCTTAAAGTGAGGATTACTTATTGTAGCTAGTTATTTGATTTGATTTTGATAACTTTTCACTTTTGGTTAACTTGTGTGTTTTTACATTATGAAGACTGTACCTGCAGTTCCAGTGGCAGCAAAATAGTAGCCTAGTCTGCCCAAGTTAGGAAACACACAGTGGGGATAAAAGTGACAATTACTTATTGTAGCAATTGGTATCTTTTCACTTTTGGCTAACCACAGTGTTTTTTTATTTTTTTACATTAAGAAAATTGTGACTGCTATTCTAGTGGCAGTAGTAAAGTTGAGTCTGGGTTGGGAAACACACAGTGAGGCTTAAAATGAGATTGTTTATTCAGCCAGAGTGTTTTTTTCATGACTTAGTTACTTGGTGATAGTCTGCACTTGAGAGCTACTTTTGCTGTGCTTACATTAAGAAGTTCCAGGATCATCCATCTTGTGGCAGAATGTCTCTCTCAGTTGGGAATCACTCCATGGATCTCAAAGTGTAGTAATTTATTGGATAGGAGGACAAGACTTATTTTTCAGCTTTTTTTCTGTTTGCTATAAATTAGGCACATTTTCAAAGAGCTGTTCACCATGCAGTGGCTGTTAGCAGTATCCTGTATAGCAGCAAACCTATAAGGTTAGTACTTAAGACTTTAACCTGTACCACAGAATGGCTTTGCATGGAGCTAAGCTTATGATAGCTAGTAACCACATTAAATAGCACTAATATCAGATCATAGCACTATCTAACATCTAGTCTTAACCCTAGATACCACTCAGGGACCCCTATAAAACTAAGACTCTAAACCATAGTAGCCCAACCCTAATACAGGTCCTGACAACATGGATTTGCAATGTCCTAATGCCTCTGTGCTGGCCTGGTAGATATAAGAATCATGAAGCAATGTAGCAATTTTCTCATGCACTGCGATAACATTTTTAATTCTTAATGAAACTAATACTGTACATCAGAGATGTACATACATATCTTCCTTCGAGGCAAACCTCACAAACAAGGTTATCAAGAACACACATCCTCTATATCCTTCACACTTACCACTCATCACACATATAGCTCTTCATATGCTGCTGCACTTAAAAGAATCATCTCCAAACCACAAAGACCTCCTAGCCTGTTAAACGGCAAAACCTATCCTCGGCAATCAGTAGACCATGCAACAAAGGTATCATATAGTACCACACATAAGCCTACAGAGGTCTGACTGGAGAGATGATAAATCATCAAGCAAAGGAGAGTAATATTGCTGGAATTGAATTAATCCAGACTAGGTGAGTACCTTCATGAGGTGAACTCTGTTTTTCACAAAATCTCACCAAGATGACACGGCTATATAGATTATATTTTATATAGCAAATATTATGGACAGAAGTAGGTTAAAAAATGAAAAAGGATAGCTGGGTGTGCAAGACCCAGGATAAAAAAGTGCCTAATCTTGGTAGGCATACTGGTAGCAGGACTGGAAGAAATCACAGTGTGGAATCCTTAAGACACAGAAACATTCCTACAATGGGGCTAGGCCAGGGTCAGGGTGAGGATGGCCCTAATGTTGCAGAAGGAAGCAGTAGTCCACAAAAATCACAAAAACTGATAGGACAAAAAAGAGCCATAAAGATAAGAGTGGACTATTGAGGATAAGAAAGAAATTATGTATTATTATTATGCAAGAATCCCAGAATTTCCAGACAAAAGATATATAAAAAGATTAAGAGAGAAACTAGAGGAAAGAAACATATTTGCAAAGGAGAAACTGTCAGAAGCTTCTAATAAAAGTTTATGTTCATTAATACAACAAATTTATGGAAAACATTATATAGACCAAGAAACACTGGGCCATTTGGAAAAAGAAGCTACTGAGGAAGTGTGAAAATATAAAGCACAAAATCTAGAGATTTTTGAAACGTATAAAAAAGGAATATGGATATAGGAAAAAAAGCGAGATTTCATATGGTGCAATACTTATGCAAAGGAGAAAGCCAAATTAATCAATACAAAAAAGCAGCCCCAAAGAAATGTTAAGAAAAATACAGGCAAAGGCATCCAGATAAGGAAAATTTCACAATATAAAAATAAGATCACAAAGAGGGAATGCATAACAGAAGATTAGCAAAGCAGAGGTTAAAAATAGAAGATGAAGTTATGGAATATGTACAAAGTGAAGTATTTATTGTCGAAAGTCTAAAACAGGTTATATCAAAGCATGCTGGAACAACAAGTCCCCCAAGTAAGCAGAAACAGCTGGAGACATCTGAAGAAGAAATATGGACATGGGAAAGAAAAAAAGATTTAATGGGGTGCAATATTTATCTAAAGGAGAAAGCAAAACTTATCAATACAAAAAGAGCAGCACCAAATATATTTGAAGAGAAATACAAATAAAGGCATCCCGGCATGAACATTTTTACAATACAAAAATAAGAAAACAAAGAGGAAAGGAAGAAAAGGTGATTATTAATGGAGAAGTTAAAGAAACAGAAACTGAGGTTATGGAGGACCTGCAAACTGTAGAAACTCACTCTGAAAATGTCACAGCAGGATAGAACAATGGATTCCCAAATTAAGGAGAAAACAGTGGAGCAGAAAACATCTGATCAATTGCTATATGAAGAAACTTTGGAGCCTTGTATAGGAAACCAGTACAAAAGTTCAGTTGGGGTTGCACAACAAGGGAAGGAACAGAAAACTGGCAGCTCTGATGCAGTCAATGCTGTGGAGTAATAAGCCAGTGAGTTCCATATGAAAGAGCAGCAGATGACACAGGATGAAACTGAAGAGAATGTGGCACAGGAAGATGCTCTGGAACTTTCTGTAGAATGCCCACAGGAAATGGAGAGCAAAGAATGTGTAAGAGAAGACTTGCTTGATTTAATAGAGATGGACAGACATATTATGAAAAATGAAAGAAATAGACTACAGAAAGTCAATAAAACCCATAAAGTTAAAAGTTTGATAAAAAATGAACACAGTAATTATTTATTTATTTTATTTATTGAAATTTGTTAACTGGGTTAGTCCAGCTGGGCCAGGAGTTTTCAGTGGTGACCCAAGGAGAAAAGCCTCTGTTACAGAACAGCTTAACAGTATATACAAATTCACACTCCAGGATAGTAAAACTGAAACTACAGAACATCAAGAAATATAGTGTTGGCTGCATGCACATCATAACAAACATGTAGCTATGTACAATATATACAAAAATATACAACAAGTTGAGATATTAATAGCTAGAGCTTGGGTTAACCATGATAAATTCCTAGTAGGTTAGTTAGTGATGGGGAGAGACTAATGCATATATAAACTAATATATATTTAGATAGTGTAGGAATGAAATGCAAGAGTGTGCTAAAGTTAGGTGAGGTCCTGACAGGGGGCAGGTCTTGGTGTTATGATTGTGCATAGAGATTCATGCAATATAACAGAGGTAAATAGGAGATATTACTGTGCAGCTAAATTAATAACAGATAAAGTATTACCACAAAAAACATGGGATAGTAAGGGAAAGAAAGGGGAGAAATCAAATGCCATCCATCATGGAAGTATCAAATACAGAAAACTATAAAGCAATTAAGACAAGAAGTGTCACTGTTAGAGTATAGAAGAGGAACAGATCAACAAAAATACTCAGAAACATAGACATGATAAAAGCAATGCACAGGATCAGAACAGATCAGGAGCTATCATGCACTATCGCAAATAATAAACAAAGATGTTAGCACAAGTAGAAAAACTTGGAAGATATGCAGATAAATATAAAAGAAAAGTGCAAAATAAGCAATTTATTGATGACTCTAAAAAGTTTTATAGAGAACTGGGAAAGAAAGCAAAAGGAATTGAGACATCACCAAAAAAAAGAAGAAATAGATACATTTTGGAGAAACTTATATGACGATCCAGTGCAACATAACAAAGATGCTAAATAGATAGAAGAAACAAAAGAAAGAATAAGAAGTTCAAATGTATAGGATATGAAATGGGATGAAGCAACAGACAGATAGCTCGAAATAAAGTTAAGAAAAGCTTCTAATTGGAAAACTGCAGGCCCAGATGCAGTATCTAACTTCTGGCTAAAAGTAAGAACTATTTATATGTGCACCCCGAGCAGACACCAACCTGGTTAACATCAGAAAAAAACAATACTCCTACTTAAGAACAAACATACAAGCTATCCTAAAAAGCTATAGAACAATAACATGCCTTCCAACTACGTATAACCTCTACCCTGGAACTGATGTTGACAGAGTTTTTAGTCATTCAGAGGAAAACTCAATCACAGCAATAGAACAGAAGGGTAACAAAAGAAAGTCAGATAGAACAAAAGATCATTTGTTGTTAAATAAAGTCATAATGGAGAACTCTAAAAATGGGAAGAATCTAAGTATGGCATGAATAGACAACAAAAAAGCATTTGACAGTATCCCACATTCATGGATAAAAGAGTGCTTAAAAATGTGTAAGATACACCCTACACTGATTGATTACATTACAGCGACCATGAAACAGTGGAAATCATTTTGCAGTTAAGCCATGCTAAAGGACAAATTATTATTCCAGGGATAAAAATTCAAAGGTGGATATTCCAGGGTGACTCTTAGTCACCGCTGCTCTTTTCTCTTGCTTTTAACCCATTAAGCTGTCTACTTAACAGATTAGGCCATGGCTACAGTTTTGCTCCGAGAAAACAACAAACTGAAAAAAACTTCCCATCTTCTTTTTGAGGAAGATTTAAAACTGTATAGTTCATAAAAGTTTTTCAGATGATATAAGAATGTCATTTGGTCTTGATAAATGTGCAAAAGCAACCTTTAAAGCAGGAAAGTTGCAGCACCAAGAAAACAACAGCCTGGGACAGGAATGTCATACAAAAGAACTTGAGCAAGAGAGAGTGTATAAATATTTGGGAAGTGAAACAATAAAATGTAAACAAATGAGAATAAAACTTAGCAAGGAATATTTTAGAAGACTAAAATTAATACTGAAAACAGCACTGACATCTAGGAACAAAGTCCAAGCCATAAACCAATTTGCTCTTCCTCTCCTACCTTATAGTCTTGGAGTGACTGACTTGCCCCAAAAAGTGTTGGATCAGTTGGACAGGGAAACAAAAAGGATGCTTCATGCTTTTCAAATGATTTATAAAAAACAGTGTATAACAAGACTATATTTTCCCCATTCTGATGGAGGTGTGGACCTCCTTGAAACTGATTACATGTATAGATCTGCAATCGTAGGACTGCATATATATCTGCTGATCTCACAAGACTCAAACATATTGAAAGTTTTAAAACATGAGGAGAATTTCTCTGCTCAGTTTAGCAGAAGATTATTGTGTCAAGCAGGAATGGAAATCATACTAGAAATAGAAAAAAAAATAGGCATCTACTGAATGTGACAAAGAACAAAAACAATAAAAATTGAAGGATCTGGTATATATTATCTAATCAAAGAGGCATTACAGTGAATGTCTCTTCATCGACTCTTAAACAGCAAAGCAGCAGTTACGTGAATGGCCAAATGAGTGATTTTTTTCCTACGGAAAAAAATTGCTTGGCTATCAGTGTGAATTTGCCCCTTTCCCCACTGTAGTGTGATCTTGGAGTTGGTATATTTAGTTAGGGGGGTGAGGGGCTGAAGCCCCCCCATTTTGAGGTGTTCTTTGTGATGTTTTGTTTTTGGACAAATCAATGATTTTTTCCCTAGGAAAAAAATTGCAGATTTGGCCATTCGCGTAATAGGTGGTTTGCTGTTTAGGGGTCGATGAAGAGACATTTGCTGTAATGTCTGTTCGATTAGATAATATAAACCCAAAGGATCAGATGAGAAGGCAAGAAATGTGGAAAATGCAAAAATGTAGTTACAAGTACAGAAAACTCTTGGAACAACCTCATGTTGATCAGGATCGAATGCAGGAATGGGTAAGTAGAAGTGAAAGATGAAAGGTTAATATTGGCATCCCAAGATGGTGGTCTACATACATGTTGGTTTACAAAATCCATTAAACATGTAGGAGGAACAGACAAATTAAGTTTTGTAAAACATAATGGGAAACAGTCGCACATCTTGGTGCTGGTTGCAATGTGTTAATGGAGGAAGGACTGTATGCTGAAAGGCATAATAACGTGGCAACACAGTTGCATTGGGATTGTGCAAACATTATAATACTGAAGCAGCTGAAAAACATTGGAAACATGAACCACAAAGAATAGCAAATGATGAAGTTTATATCACGCAGGCTCACCCATTACAAACAGTTCAAAAATTAGTGTGAGAAAACCAGATATATTAGTCCATAAAAAGAAGACAAAAGTAGCATTGATCATTAAAATTGCTATGCCCAGTGACTACGGGTCTATATTATAACACTGAATTTTATAAAGTTTGAATGTTATAATATTGAACCAGTTTTGTCGAACGCTGAAAACAGTGAAGGTGCAGGACACCGAATTCTTTCCCAGGGAAAGAATTCGGTGGGCCGTTGCTATGGCTTCGCTGTTTTCAGCATTCGATATGTTGGAACGTTATGGGTCGGGTTCATGTAAGTGTGCGATTGTGTGTAGGTTAGGGTTAGGGGGCAGGTTAGGTGAGTTAGGGTTAGGGAGTAGGTCAAGTAAGTGTGCAGTTGTGTGTAAGTTAGGGTTAGGGGGAGGGTTAGGTAAGTTAGGGTTTGGGCGTGGGTGAGGTGAGTGTGCGATAGTGACGGACCTTAGGGTTAGGGTTGGGTTAAGGTAAGTGGATAGCTAGTAGTGTATGTAAAGTTTAGGTGTAGGTGTAGGATTTTAAGTGTATGTGTGTGGATTGCTGTTTTTTGTGTGTGTTTGTGTTGTGTGTATGTTTCTCGGAATAACAATTTTTTTCCCTGGGAAAAAAAATCGCTATTCTGACTGTTCGATATTTGTGGATTTCGGTGTTTAGGGATCGATATTATAACATTCGATCTTTGTAGATTTCAATGTTATAATATAGACCTGTGACTACAGTGTCCTATATACATAGAGATACAAAGTCATAAAAATACCAGGATTTGCAGACAGAAATGAAGACAATGTGGAAGAAGGATACCCAGACAGTTCCAATAGTAGTAGGAGCAATGGATCTTATAAACATAAATGTACAATTGTACTTAGATATCTTACCTATATAACTCCATATGAATTGCAGAAGGAGTCATTAATAGGTACATCGAAGATGCTGTGAAGAGCACTTCTGACTAACATCAAAGACTGAAACAATACTAGTTTCATGAACTTTAATCATACTTTGACTTAGGAATGGGGTCCATTCCTGTCATTGTATTAGACACCTAAAAGTCTTGGAGAAAACAAAAAAAAGGAGCAGCCTACACCCAGTGATCCACAAGAACAAAGCACATAGGGCAAGAAAGCACTTTATCTAGTACTCTTGTCATAGTGGGTTCTATTTTTAAACACACAGATACTTCTCTCTCCAGGCTGAACAAGCAGAAGATAGCAGTTAGTTGTCTGGAGATAGGCTCTACAATATCATGCATGCACTTCAGTCACTACACTACAGAAACCAATATGATTCTGTCATAGTCCATGCGGGTGTAAATGACCTACGACATACCTGAATGGACCACATTAAAAGAGACATTATGGATCTCTCTGAATATGTGTCACAGACAGGTATTTGCCTTGCAGTAAACAGTGTTCTACCTTCACCAAGAATGATGCCACAGTATGAACAGAAAATTATTCATTTTAATAACTGGCTTATTTATGGTGTCACTTCAGGGGAATCCAGTATCTATCAACATTGGAGGACATAGTTAATAGACCACATTGCTTTGCCAAGAATGGTCTGCACCTGTCCCGTAATACTTTATCCACCCCCCCTTAGAGCTTTTTTTAGTCAATGTCAAACTCCATACCCTACAAACTCTCCTCACTCTGGAGAATGTAGACATCTATGTTGTTATCAGGACTTATTTTAAAGCTGCAGAAAGTACTCCAGCAGTAGAAGGCTACAGTGCTTTCTACAGATTTAGATCAACAGCAGAACAGACAGGAACTTAAGGCAGAGGTGTCTCAGTCTATGTTAGCAACAGATACAACTCTAGGTTGGTTGCAAAGAATGATGCCATGGAGTTCATCCATGTCCAAGTCTCCATAGGCAAGGTTCTTTACCATGTTCTGGCCATGGATTGTCTTCTATGACCCATGAAGCTTAAGAGCTCTTACCTAGGCCTGCTAGAGGTGCTCACCATCTAACCAAATGCCCTATTCAAGTAAGACTTTAACTACACTATATAGACTGAGAAATGTGCACTGCCTCTTGCAGGCACAATGTTCTCTAGACTTTATCACCACAAACACACTGGAACACATGGTTCAAACTTCAACCAGTAGATCAAACAGATTGGACCTAGTATTCACCAACATGGGAGAGCATTGCATGCCCCCTCCCTGTGTCTCATTCTCATTGGTGATATCTGACCATAAAGTTGTCTCCCTCAAAATAGAAATCAATCCGGAAAACAAAATTAAACATGTAACAATTAGAAATTATTCTAAATCAAACTACATCCTATTAAGTGACAGTTTATCAAAATTCATGACTCCCTCAAATCCTGATAAATCATCTATCTACTTATGCAGAACTATTTACAGAAACAATGTACAAGCATGTAAATGGCTACATTGAGGCTGCAATACCTACCAGAAGTAAGTCCAGATCTAACACCAAAAAACAAACCCCACTGGTAGAATCCTTACATTAACAGGGGATATAAAAAAATAAAAATGTTATAGCCAAAATCAGAAAGAGAAATTCACATAGAGACAAGAGTTCTCTGATTCTACTAAACAAGAAGCTAAGAGGTCTAGTAAAGTCCATGAAGGGCAATTACAAGGTCAGGATAGCCTCGTAGACTGAGGACAATCACAAGGCCTTCAGCAGTTATGTTAGGAACCTTACAGGTATCACTTATCAGTGTACAAAACCAATGGTAAATGGTACAGCATTCACTGACCAGGGTGAAATAGCTAATCTACTGGCTGATAAATGTAGATCTAACTTCATTCCCACTTTCCCCAACTACCCCCTTTGAAATCTCTTCCAGCAAAATCCCACCAAGCTATCAACAGGGAGCAGGTCCTGGTGGAGCTTGCTAAGGCAAAAGGCACTGCTTCAATGGGCACTTGCAATATATCCAGGTGTGTCCTAAATAGCCTAAAACATACATAAAGTAGCAGGAACTCATGAGGCAGTCTTCAACTACAGCCTTGAAACAGGTTATATGCCAGGTGAATGGAAGGCTGCAATGGTCATCCCTCTTCATAATGGTGATCATCAACTGACCCAGGGCACTACAGACTCATCAGTGTGACAAGTTTAATATGCAAAGTCATGGCATGAATAGGATCATAGGAAGTTACTAGGCTATTGGGCCTGAGGCCCTTATAAGCCAAGCCAGAAGTTTAGACCATGTTTAGACAAGTCAGCACCTGATGCCCCTGTCCAGCAGGGACATGGGTAAAATCCCAGGAGTGTATTTCTGTTTCCCATCCAGTTATACAGGTTGCGCTTAAAAAGGGATAATGAGAGGGAGTCTAGTCTACAGATGGGGGTGGGGGTCTCTGGGACACAAATCTGCCTTGTCAACAAGTTCTATTGATGTCCCAGACCAGGTTGAGGTTGCGTGTGTGGGTTACCCGAGTGGAGCTTCATTTGCTGATATGCAGCAGTCCTATCAAGGTAGGGTCTGAAATTGCTTTGTGTGCCAGACAGAGGTCACCTATGAGGAGTCTGTATGAAACTGAGTAGAGAGACAGGGATTTTAGCCTATCTGAGTACGGTAGACGTTTGAGGCCCTGGATTGGTGAGAAACCTCTATGGTCTCTCCAGCTGCTGCATGTGCTTTGTGAGGTACTTGCAGAAAGGGGCATTGTACTCAATAATGGGCCTTATACTGGAATAGCACAGAGATGTTATGATCTCCTTGTCCCTGGATGAGATACCCTTACTTATGAGGTGGGCCATGTAGAAAGCTTTCCATACAAAGGATCAACATGGTGGTCAAAAGTCAGGTTGTTATCAACCTGGGTGCCCATATCCCTCACAACTGATTGTGTGCTTAGGACATTGATATTAATGTGATAATTTGTGGAGACATCACTCTCCCCAAAAGGGATGATAATGATGCATTTTTTGGTATTTAGCTTGAGGCCATGTTTTTGGCGCTGGTCATTTGTTTGGGTGAGACCCTCTTGGAAGATGTTCACATCACTAGGGGGATTGATGACAGTGCCCAGCTTGCAGCCATCTGTAAACCTGGTCAGCCATAGACCACTGGTTTTGGTCTGCACCTCAGAAAAGTGTATCACAAATAACAGAGCCCTCAAGACCGATCCCTGGGGTATGCTGCTCATTATGGGTCTAATGTTTGGGGTGGCTTCCCCTATTTTGACTAGGTGAGTTATAGCAGTGAGCCAGTTGCTACCCATCTGGTTACATACAGATTGATACCCAGTTGACAGAGTTTATCTATTATGCCAGAGTGGGGAATAGTGTCAAAGGCTTTGACCAGGTCAAGGTAGGCAGTGTGCACTGTCTTCCCCTCACCCATAGCTTTGGTGACTGTCTCAAAGAAGTAGACCAAACTTAACAGACATGACCTCCCCTTGATGAAGCCAAACTGTGTGGGACTGAGTGCTTGGATGTTGCCAATCTCCTTGTTAATGAGGTGCATGATAATCCATTCCATGGCCTTGCAGATCAGGCTAGTTAGGCTGATGGGTCTATAATTTCTTGGATCAGTGGACAATCCACCTTTGTGCAAAGGAATGGCAGTAGCTATCCTCCACTCAGCTGGAATGAAGCCAGACAGGCTTTGGTTGAATAGGCTGCCTAATGGTACTGCAAGTTCCTGCCTGAGTTCATGTAAGATGCAGCCTGCTATGTGACTGAGTTCCATGGAGGCTCTATTTTTTTTTACATTTGAGAGAACAGTGATGACCTGTTCCCTAGATATAAGGGAAAGGGGGCAAGTACTGGGGATGTCCTAATTTACTGATGGGGGAAAAGAGGGATGAAGATTTTGCTGAATCTGTTAGCCAACAAGTTGGCTATATCTATGGCATTTGTGTATGTGGTGTCTGAACAGATCTGGGTGCTTTCTTTGAGATTAAAGACATATATGAAGAAGGCATTATGATTGTCTCTAGTACATGTTCATAGGTTCATAGTTCAGGATTTCACTAGTGCTCTTATTTACTTATTCAAGCTGAGGAGAGATTGCTTCCACTTAGACACCTGCTCCTTCTTTGTCCTGGACAGCAATTTTTTTCTTTTGATATAGAGTTTATTTATTGCAGATGTCCACCAGATATGTTTACTCTTTCTTCTGGAGGATGATTTTATCCTACTGGGTTTTCCTGATTCCATGCATCTATATAAATGCATGTATAGTACTTTGGTGAAGTTTTGAACATTGGTACCAGTTCATACAGAGGGGTAGGGGGCTGTGAAGTGGTGGTTTATACCATCCCCTATGAGGTTGCAATCAGGTTTGGAGAAGTTTTTTTGTTTGAATCTAGTTAAAGGGGGGGGGGGGTCAGGGAGATGGTGACTTCGAAAGTGACTGCTTTATTGTCAGATCTTACCAATGAGGATGATACTGTAGGGATGCTGCAGCTGTTACTCATGTTGGTTAATATCAAGTCAAATATATAAAATATTATCACCTCTTGTGGGTATTGATGCTTTTCCAAGGCAATAGCATTTACAAAATTAAGGAATCTCTGGGCATGTGTGTTCTGGCTTAAGTAGTTCTTCCATTCTATGTTTGGGTAGTTAAAGTTACCCAGGATCATGGTAAAGGGATGAATCTTGATTGATTTGAAGAGATCCAGATAGGTGGAGTGGGCATCTTGAGTCAAATTTGGGGGCTGGTAGCTACCTTGATTTGAATAGGGGTCTTGTCAATGGTTAACTGCACCTAGAATGTCTCCTGTGTGTCATACTGTTTGACCAGCCTGGAGGTGTGTATGTCTTCAATATATATTGAAACTCCACCTCCTTTGGCTTTACTGCCTAAAGTTTGGGGTCTTAATGTATGATAGGATGAGTAAACAGGTAAGGCTGGCGTGCTCTCAGCAACTTTGAACCAGGTTTCTGTGACTGTGCAGATGTCAGCATCTTCCAGGGTTAAGAATGCTTGTGATGAGTGAAGTTTCATGTTTAGACTCCTATGGAAATGATCAACAAGGATATTGGCAACCTACAGACACTGGACCCATCCCAGTTTGGCTTTTTTAAGGGAAGGTTTTGCCTTATCAACCTGGTAGACTTCTTTTTGAGGGCCACCTAGGTTATGGATGAGGGGAAAATGGTACATACCACCTACTTTGACTTGGCCAAGGCATTTGATACAGTACCCCACTTGGGTATTGTTGACAGACTCTCAGAACTAGGCATATATCCATACATAACTCAATGGATTGCTGGCTGGCTCACAGATAGGACCCAGTCTTGATCAGTGAGACCACCTTGAAATGGAGACCAGTCACCAGCTGAGTTCCCCAGGGCTCCATGTTGGGCCTGCTTCTGTTTGGAAACTATTTCATATATGCCAAGGCTAATGTCAAAGGCCTTTGGCTCACCACATTCATAGATGACAGTAAATTGGAAGCTATAATAGATTCTTTCCATGCCTACAACATACTACAAGAGGGTTTAACACAAATAGATGACTAGTGTCAAAGGCACAGATTAAAACTCAAGGCAAAAAAAAAAACATTATAGTGACCTTTAGAAAATTGTCCATCCAACCTAATTTCTTCACTGATTAAACACCCTTAAGAATTGACCCAATAGTTAGGAATTTGGGAATATATGGAGACACTAATCTGGCCTTTGACCAACAGATTCTGAGTGTCTTTCAGAGAAGAATAAGCCCAGTTTATCAACTTTGTGTCCAGAGTTATATTAATGTAGCTAACAGTTTCTTCTAA
The DNA here is from genome assembly GCF_019279795.1 of Protopterus annectens. NCBI lineage: Eukaryota > Metazoa > Chordata > Ceratodontiformes > Protopteridae > Protopterus > Protopterus annectens. The sequence continues at coordinate 1,883,526,719 of NC_056743.1, forward strand.
AATATTGAATATTCTTCCCCAGGAGGCAAAAAAGTGTTAGTCTGATAGAAAAGAGACTTGGGAAAAGTTTCTGAAAAAGGTTACGTAGAATGTCATGTCCAATCTGTTTTTTCAAGGGATGTTTATCATCTTGGTCATTAAGGGAAAATATCTGTGGGAGTTACTTTAGTAAGATGCTTAAACATTATTTAGAGAGAAATGGGGGGGGGGAGGTAAAGATCATTGGTAAGTTCCAACAGTACTCCTATTCATTGTCTATTGATAAATTCTAGGAGTATTGGCAATAAAATTACAGAGTTTGAAGCAACACAAAGTAATAACTAAGATATTGTATTTGAGACATGGCTTAATAACAGCAACCTGCCTACTAAAATCAAAAGTTCTCACTGATTTCATAGTCATAGGTCAAACAAGTATGGTGGCGAAATTTCACTGTATATTAAATATGATATTAACTACTGAATAAACTGAACAAACAAACCAATAAAAACTGTTAAAAACAAAAAACAGATCTGAAGACATTTGGCAATGTTTAAACAAAAGTTCTAATAATAAAATTAGGATCTGGGTAAACTGAGTTTTCCACTTTGCATTGTTTTTTGTTTTCAAAACTGATATTAAAGCAACCAATAGTGTGGAATTTAGTTATCTTGATACAGTTAGGTAACAACAAAATGTAACTGGTAATCTTTTATCAGCCACTTAACATCAGAAGAATGTATATTGAAACATTAATGGCTGAACTGTGCAAGTGTTTTGAGAAGATTCTTGTGATTGCTGGTGAATTAAACTGCCACTTTGTTAAGTGGTAAGCCTGCATGTCAAAGAGTTCTTCTTTAAATAAACTAATAGACCATCCCCACATTTATATTATTCCATGACCCCCCCCCAAAAAAACGTGCACGCTGATTGGCCAGCGTGCACATTGTAAATCGAGTTATACTAATGGAAAAAGGTCCGGTCGCTCGGACTTTTTTCCATTAGTATAACTCTACTTTTAAAACACTGTCTCGCTATGTTAAATGGATTTAACATAGCAAGACAGCTTTAAAATAAGCAACAGAGATCTCTGTTGCTTATTTTAAAGCTGTCTCGCTATGCTAAACCCATTTAACATAGCGAGACAGGTTTTAAAAAAGCAATGGAGAAAGCAAGATCTCCGTTGCTTTTACTGTTTACTATGTTAAATGGGTTTAACATGGCGAGACAGTTTTAAAATAAGCAACGTACATCTCTGTTGCTTATTTTAAAACTGTCTCGCCATGTTAAACCCATTTAACATAGCGAAAACAGTAAAAGCAACGGAGATCTTGCTTTCTCCGTTTTTGCTCAACTCTGATGTACTCGCGAGGCGCAGTACATCAGAACTGCGGATGCCATACATCTGCGGAAGAGCAGTAAACAGGCATTATACTATGACATTGTTTAAGAAAAGTAATAGTTTATTTTCTTAAATAATGTCGTAGTATAATAGCAATAACCTACTTCTAGGTGTGGGTAATGCTGTATTTACCACGGTTGGCTTTGTTTGGTCCCTCGGGCTTTGCCCTCAGGACCAAACCACGCCAACCGTGGGTAAATCCAGCATTACCCACACCCAGGCATGGGTTATTGCTATAATAAAGAAATAGAATGCTCACACATTCTATAGTTTCACTCAAAAGTGTTTGGGAATCTGCAATCCTGGATGCAGATTTTGTTAACACCTGCATTAACTATTCTGGTGTATATCTTCATAAGTTCATATATATGTACTAGACTAACAACCACTAAGCCATTTTTAAGCCTAACCTTGCATCCCACATCTCTGACAAGTTCTGGTACCCTTGATAAATGTAAGCAGTGACTTAGAAGATGAAATATTTACAAACAGGGGCTTGGGAGATGAACCATTTACAGGTTACGTGTCCATTAGAGACATAGGTGCCACACCAGGGATGAATTTCCTGTTCCCTAAGCAGTTGTCCAAGTTACACTTGAATTTGGTTAGGGAGGAACTCTGCTTCACATGGATGGGGAGCCTGTTAAAGAGAAGGGGTAGTCTCTGGGATACAGACTTGTCTCTCCAGTAGATTCTATTTATATCAAGGACAAGTGGATAATTCTGGTGTTGTTTGTTTTGTGACTATGCAGGAGGTCCATCACTGTGGGGTCTGACAATACCTTGTATGCCAGGCATAGAACCCCCTCAATAGCCTGCATGGGACAGAATACAGAGGCAGGGCTTTGAGGCAGTCTGGTTTCACATCAGAATCATGAAAATTCCAGTTATCTGGTGTTACCTGGTGCATACAGGCTGTAATGAATAAATTCCAAGTTGTTACTAAACTGATTAAAAAAACTACCAGGGTGATTATGTCTTCACTGAACAATAAACTGGTAACTGCAACTTGGAGGAATTATTGGCTCAGAAAAAATAGCTGACTATTGGATTGTTTTTATGAGTTTATTGAATCTCTAATTTTCAAAAATATTCCAATAAGAATTATTTGTAGATGTAATTATGTGGTAGGTAAAATTTCTCTTCCTGTGGGATAACTCTTTAGAAAGGATTATATAGAGTTAGTATTTTTGGATAAGGTATAGGAGTTGCCCCAATTCTAGAAATAAAGATAAACTCCAAAATGTATCCATAAAGTTAAAGAAGCTAAAAAAGTAGAACAACAAAATAAAACACCACTTGCAACATGAGAAGACTTTTGCATCTAATACCAAAGAAAACAACAAAGCTCTTTTCAAACATCTGCAAGACACCTTTAAGAGTATGTTAATTTTTTATATATTTTTATGTAAGATGTAACATGTGCCTGTCAGTTTGAAATGGATTTTTGTACGTTTTTTTTTCCTAACTACAGATACAATTCTGGCTAATGCAGGATACTTTTGCAATATTCCCAAGACATCCTTGACTAATTTTGATACCTACATGAATGTGATAGTGATGTATTTTTATCATTATTATCTGTGCTAACAGCTGTGTCAATACAAGCCAAAGGACAAAAGGTATAAAGTGGAACATTTTGTTTACTTCTTGGAATTACCTCAAATACCATGATTTCATTTTGCATGGTAAAAAGAAAAGAAAATTGAGACTCAGTTACTATTGGCTGGCATAGCTAGTCATATTTGGGTAATCTCTGACTTGTCTTATAATGTGAATATTTGTGAATACATCCAAAGGGAAGCTGGGATTATAATACTGTAGAATGCACTGCATTTTTGAATTCATGTGTGTAATAAAAGGTTTAGCATGGGAAACTCTTATGCAACATTTGGAATCATTGCTTGTAAGTTTCATAGATTCATAGGTTTATAGGTTCATAGGAGGTTACTAGGCTAATGGTGCCAGGGCCTTTACAAGCCTAACCATATTATACCCGTGTTCCCTAACTGATTTTGGTTAGATGGTCATTAATCACAGAGTAAGTCTATGATCAGCACCAAATGCCCCGTCCATGAGGGAAATAGGTACCACCCCTGGGGTGAATTTATGGTCTCCCATTCAGTTGTCTAGATTGAGCTTGAATAGGGTCACTGAGGATCTCTGCTTCATGTGAATTTGGAGTTTATTCTAGAGGAGCGGCAATCTCTGGGAGATATATCTGTCTCTCCAGCATGTTTTGTTAATGTCACAGGCTAAGCTGAGATCCCTTGCATGAGATATTCTTGTCCTATTTGATTTGCAGATGTGCAGCATTTCTATTAGGGCAGAGTCAGAGACTGCTCTGTAGGTCAGGTACAAGTTGCCTCTCAGCAATCTGTAGGATGCAGAGTATAGTGACAGGGCTTTCAGTCTTTTCACGTAGATCATGTTTTGGATGGCCCAAATTTTTTTGGTGAGAAACCTCTGTGGTCCCTTCAGTGGCTCCAGGTGATGTGTGAGCTACATGCAAAAGGGAACATTGTGCTGTTTTAGTGGTCTGATGAAGGTTGAGTATAGACGAGTTATAACATCATTAGTCTTGGATGCAATGTCCTTACTTATGAGATGCGTAACATAGAAGGCTTTCCGTACCACTGTGGACACATGGCAATTGAAGTTTAGATTGTTATCAACCTCTTTTTCCAAATCTCACACCACTGGATTTGAGGTTGGGGGGTGCTGTCAATACTGCAATTTTCATGAAATTCCTCTTTCCCAAAGGAGATAATAATGCACTTTTTTGCATTTACCTTTAGTCCATGACTTTGGCATCAGTCATTTGTCTATGTTAGCCCCTTTTGTAGTATGTTGACATCATTTGGAGACTCAATGATTGTGCCCAGTTTACAATAATCAGTGAACTTGGTAAGCCACAGGCCATCTACTTTCACCTGGTCTTACTAGAAATAGATTCCAAACAGTAGAGGATTCAGCACAGATGCCTGTGGTATGCCACTGCTAACTGGTCTACTGGTAGAGGTGGAATCCCCAATTTTGACAAACATGCATTCTGTTGGTGAGCCAGTTGGCTACCCATCTAGTGATGTATGGGATGGGAGGGTGGCCTAATGGTTAACGTGTTTGCCTTGCAAACACAAGGTGCAGGGTTTGAGTCTCACAAGGGATAATTGGCTAGGCTCAAAATGGCTCACAAGGGCAGTTAGCTTGGTATGAACCTATGAACCTATAATCCCCAGGTGGGAGGGTTTCTCAATGATACCTGACTTGGGGATTGTGTCAAAAACCTTGGTTAAGTCAAGATAGGCAGGATGTACTGTTTTCCTTCATCCAGGGCTTTGACAACATTCTCAAAGAAGTCCACCAGGTTCAGTAAGCATGGTCTACCCTTAACAAAGCCAAACTGGATCAGGTAAAGAGTTTGAAGATCATCTATGTCCTTGTTGATAAAGTCCATGATGATTCTTTCCATGGCCTTGCAGATATGACTGGTTAGGCTTATGGGTCTATAGTTCCCAGAGTCAGTTGATGTACCTCATTTGTGCAAGGGAAAAAAGAATGCCAAGTGATTCCACTAGGTCTTGTTTTAGATTGTTTAGTAAGCAGCCTGGGGTGTTATCTGGTCCCATAAAGGCTGTGTTTTTGGCCTCGGAAAGTGAGGGTATGACCTGCACTTTGGAGATACTAGGTAGAGGACTGGTGTCAGGTATGCTTAGGGGTATGGCTGAAAGGGACAGAGGGGTGAAGTTTGCACCAAATCTGTCACCTAACTGGTTGGAAATTTCCTGTGGTTCAGTATGAGAGGTATCATTTACTGTATGTTTGGCATATAGTTGAGCATTCATTTTTTAGATCTCAGACATAGCTAAAGAATGCCTTATGATTATCTTTAGCTATGGATGCTAATTTAGCTTTGTAACTTGCTTTAGAGGACATTACATGATACCTGATTTGCTTGTTCAAGCTGTGGAGGGTATTCTTCTGCTTGGTAAGTTCCCGCTTGTTCTTTTTCATCAGTTTCTTCTATTGAGGTTCACCAGGCTGGCCTGTTATTTTTCAGGAGGACCTGTTTTTGATCTGGTCAGGTACAGCTGAGTCTATACAGTTGTTTACATGGTTTCATAGCACATTGCTATACTCCTTTGCACAGGAGTCATTATTGGCTGTGTTAGCAGCATCATCTAGTAGATTTAGTTTGCTTTGAAGAAATTTTTCAGTTTTTTTGCTTCTGTGGGGGGTATCATGTTTGAGCGTTACTTCAAATGAGACAGATTTATGGTCTGACCTTATCAGGGAGGGCAACACACAGGGTGTAGTGCAGTGACCCCCATGTTGATGAATACTAAGTCTAGGATATTTGAATCCCTTGTTGTGGTACAGGATAGCTGTTTCAGGGCATTTGTATTGACAAAGTCCTGGAACGTCAGGCTGAGCATGTTTGTGCTTGTGCATGTTGCCCAATTGATGGAAGGATAGTTGAAATCTCCTATGACAAAAGCGTTGGGCTGCATAATGAATGACTTTAGTAAGTCCAGGTAGGCAATGTGCTTCTCTTGGTTCATGGTGGGGGACTTGCATGTAGCAATGATATGGTAGGGTGTTTTACCTATAGTTAGTTGGACCTGGAGTAGGTCAAGAGAGACATACTGCTTAGCCAGTCATGAGGTGTACCTGGTTTTAATGAAGATGGATACAGGTCCACCTTTGATTTTTTCAAATTCGTTTTGGGGTCTGAATGTGTGGAAGGATTGTAGCCATGCATGGCTGGGATCATCTCTGCAGTCTTAAACCATGTATCAGTGACTGCACAGACATCAACAACTTCCAAAGTGAAGGGTACTTCCAGGGAGTGCAGTTTCCTATTTAGGCTCCTAGGATTAAGCGGCATAACTTTGAGTTTGTCTGGAGTGGAATTTTTACATCAGAAGTTTTGTTGTTTTGGTGTAGCCTAAAAAGGCACTATGGTGGAGGCAAGTGCCTTTGCCAGTATCCAGAAGCCTAGAGGAGACAGGTAAAGACCATCTCTGACAAAGCAGCATGGTCTTTCAACCATGTCTTCCCAGGCTGACACATACTGGGTACCCCTGAATTGACACCAGAAGCTAAGTCAATTGTTGAAGTCAATCATTTTTGTCTATATTGTGGCATCATCCTGGCTGAAGTGTATTATGTTGATTAGGGCTGGGGAGATACCTGCCTGAGACACATAATTTTAGAGTTCAGTCATGTCTCTCTTCATATAGTCCAGAGAGATACATCTCATGTTATTCACCCTAACATGTACTATGACAGAATCATAACAGTAATTGCTGTTGAGTGACTTGAGTAGGTATAGGTTTCAGGTGTGTCTCAGAGTCTCATTTTCACTGATGTCCTAGGGATGTCTAACAAGACAAGGGAAACACTCAGAAACCATTGATGTGTGTGTTAATAACTTAGTCATCACAGACCTAGTAAAGCTGCCAACATTTTGTGCAATTCTGTCTTCACTTCCTTGGTTCTCAGTTTAGTTAGATGTTCATCTGAAATACTGCCTAAGGAAGGTAACTGCTACCTAGTTTTCTCATGCATGTTTGCTGGGCTGCAGTGAGGGCTGTTAGAAATACTTTGGTCACAGGGTCACATGGCTTTAATGGATTTTTTGGTACTTTTCTGTTAAACCCCTGCCACGTGTTTTCAGTCCCACATAGGCATGTCTGTAGTGTACTTTGAAATGTTGTTTTCTGCAGTGTTTGCAATACACTATATCTATCTGGCTAGACATTTACCGACTTCAATCCTCGTATCATCCCAGTGATTTGCCAGAAGAAAATTTTGCGAGTAACAGACCAAAAATGTGGGAAAGACCGGGCATACTGCGAATATCTAGGCGGATGACGTGTATTCAGAGAGGCTAGAATGAAAATTAAATTATCCTCATGCGAAGCTGAAAGCCCAATACCGACTCTACCCAGTTTATTCACACAGTTGGTATCACTACACAGAAATAAAACTCAGATGTAACAGCCCTTATTTCTCAAGTATCTTGCTTAATATGCATGTTTAGATTAACCCATTACATTAAAATGGCAATAAAAGCTTCTAAACTTAATCGCAGTTAAGGCGGGCAACATTATTGGGGAAAAACGCTAATTTGAAAACTTCGCCGATGTGAAAATATGTTGTAAATGTTTATAATTGTAAATTACCATAAAGCATAATCCATCCCCTCTTTTTCAGAAGGGGCAGAACAAACAGTTGCTATGTCTTCACTCATGGTGCCCCTACCATATATTTTTAAGGAGATGCACACACGTCCATCACCTTGCACTGTAGACTACAAACAAGCATCGCCCATTTGCTTCAGTGGGTGTCCAACACCTCTCCAACACCGCGGACACCAACAGGTTTTGCATTAGCATGTTTTTAGATTAAATGTGTAAGTTAAAAATGTGTCCCTGATCTGGGGCCTTTTTATTATTTTCCATTTGTCCTTACTTCTGGATATATGTAAACAGACACACCTATGTGGGACTGAAAATGCATGGTAGGGGTTTAACGGAAAAGTAGCGATTTTGTTTTTTTCTAAAAAATTACACAGATTGCTCTATTGTCTTACACTATTTTTTTCAATAATCTATATGTATTGGTTATGTTTCAGAAGTGTGAAATAGGATATTGTCATTCCAATTTCTCAAGGCAGAAGCAAAGGTCTAACTGCCACCATATAAACTTGATCCATTTAATTGGGAAATTGTCTGAGAAATTTTGCTGTCATAGTTTCTAAACCTCTTCCAGATAATTATATGACATTCACAGCATGGATCCATTTCTGGTAGATCAGGCTCAATATATTTAGTTAATTTTATACAAATGTCATAGACTGCCTGTAAATGTTCTTTATTTAGACTTCATTAAAGCCTTCAGCATGGCCTGTCATTGTAAAATATTCAAAGTTTTGGTGATGTTAGGGATTTATAAGTATGTCAGTAGCTGGAGGAGATATAAAGTTAGAACTGGGGAAACATTTTCTCAATGACAATGAATGTTGGAATTTTGCATGGCTCAGTTCTGGGACCATTCTTATTTGCTTTATTACCACTATTCCATCTTCTTATGATGTGCGGATAAGTAAATATGTTGATGACACTAAGGGCTGCATTCAGAAAACTTTGCCACATCATGGTGAGGGAAATTGCAAGATGAGAGGCTGCATCCAGACTGTTTATGATTCAGAAAAAGGAGCAGCACATTGAGGCAATGTGAGCAGTGCAGCTGGTCACAGCATATGCTAAGGGCTGTTTAATGACATGGTAGTGAGAAGCATTATTAAAATGAGCATCTCTGTGTATGCTAATGAAGCAAAACAGAATAGCGGAATGATTCAGAAATGTATAAATGTCATGCAGCAGAGCTGTGCCCTCTGTATATCTGAACCTGGCTGGGTGGTGGGAATGGCACAATGCTTATGGTCTTCATCTCATGAACACAAGATACATGGTTTGATTTTAACCTCAGGCTACTAGCTAAGCTTAAAATGGCCCTCAAGGGCAGTTAGCCTATGATTCACCTACAAACTTACAAACAAACAAAATGTTCATGGTCAAATTGACTGAATCATTAAACAGTGTTGGAGACTGCTGCAACGTCTATGTATGATTGCCTACAGTGAAACCCCCAGATGCCTAGGGTCATCAAACTATGCTTAACATTTCATTGACTCCACTACACTGACATTGGGAACTGGTACCTTGTAAATATGGACATCATTCATGAAATTGTGGACATGTGTCTGCATTGCCTGTAGCCTCATGTCAGTCATAGAGTACCTCTTCTAAGTGATACAAAGGTGTGTGTGGCTTAACATATATTAGCTACAGGGACCTCATAGTGACCTACTGGGGACACAGTGTAAATGTCACAGCCATCTGCCTTGAGAATAATCCATCAGTGTCTCAATACCATGCTTCTGCATGTGAGACACCATGTGTGGTTCTCATATACTTCAGAGCAGAGAGACACCCAACCACATGCAGGTATTCTACAACATACCCTATTTATCTGAGATACGTGGGTGCCATAGACTGTACCCACATTGAAATAAACACCCTACCTGGTCAGCTGGGAAGGAGGTAAGTGAATTATAAAGAATATCACACCGTCAAATGCCAAGTGGTCTGCAATACTCAGGGTATCATCTACAATGTGTGCAGGGTACTCAGGCAGTTATCATGACTCCCACACCTGTGGCCTGTACTAATGGTTTGCAAGCGTATGATTTCCCACAAGGGCATTGTGTTGGTGATGCTGAATATGATCTGGAGCCCTAGCTTCTGACACCCATAATAAATATGCAAAATCCAACAGACCATTGGTACAAATGTGCCCAGTTGCAAGCAAGAAACATTACTGAGTGCATATTGAAGAAACACTTTCATTGTTTGGATTCATCTGCAGTGTCCTGCAGTATGACCCTGGAATGTGTGCAAACATGGTGTCCATGTGTGTAGTGTTACACAATATTATAATCAAGAAGCAGTTACATCAGGGTGGGCACTTACAGAGCCAGCAGCTCCCACATAACCCAGCTAGCAGAGGAGGAGTCAGAGAAGAAGTCAAAGGAGAAGTCAGCAGCAGTGATTATCATGCCAGACAGAGATGGCACAGTATGCAATGGCATGGACAAAAAGATAGCTACTTACAAATAGCTTCATTACACAGTATACAAGAGTAAAGCAGATACACCACAGTGAAAGTGATGCATGCAATACCAACACCATGCTGTGCTAAACCTTGCAGAGGTTGACCACACTGTGGTCAGACATAGACAAGCCAAGGCACAACATACAAAAGCTAGGGTACAGTTTATTTATTTATATTATTTATTTATTTTATATTTGTTGACCAGGTTTGTCTGACTGGGCTACAAATGCCCATTTGCAGTGGAGGCCCGAGGAGAAAAGCTCCAACATAAAATAGAAATTTTACATATTGAATACATATAGAAATGCATTCATACAGTTGTCATCATTTGCAGTCTTTTATGAGGAAATATGTGAATGTGAATGCTGAGGAATATGATAGTAAAACATACTTTTCTGTAAAATGTCAGCACTGGGGGAAGGGGATCTTAGATGTTACACTCATTGAGAAACTCTGGTGTCAGGAGTTGCACTGAATGTACCACAGCCCTGGTGTGCTGTATGACTATAACCAACATCTGCTACAAGACATGTCTCTGGGAAGATAGCCACAACCATGTGAATGGGCTCTCCTGGGAGTAGACAACTCCACAACAAATGCTGTAATGGAAGTGATAGTTCTGTAGGAGTGGGACTGTGATCATCCATAGGCACATTGGCTACCATCGGTGAATATAGCAGATGACCAGCTCCATGGATGAAAGCTCACCTCTGGCAGGTGAGACACAGCAGACATTGCACATTCCAGTGTGATTGAGTCTATCCAGACAATCACACAGATGACTCATGCACTTATGTAGATGATTACAGACAAAATGTATTATCCTCACTATCTCAGTCATGGCTGTGATGGTACTAGCCTGTGACTCCACAATCATTCTGCACATACACTGGGTTATGACAACTGATGCACAGACCTCAAGGGGAGGGCAGTAAACATGTTTCTAGTCATACCTCTTAACACATGAAATCTGGACAAATCCTAAAATAATGGGGGTGGGCAAAGGCCCAACAATAGGGACAGATTTTAAATATTGCTCTTATAAACTAAGAAAGCTGACAGAATAATAGGATTTAGCGTGCATTTTCTGAAGCATATGAAATCTGAAACTCAAATATTTGTTATCATTTGATCATTATTTAGTGACTTTATGGAACTCCAAAAGGCTGCAAGAACATTCAAAAATAAACCACAGTTTATTTTAGTGCAAATTATTAAAATCCAGTATAAAAGCAGTACAGACTCTACTTAAAAGTTGCACAAACACTTTTGTCTTCCACAAGATACAAAGACTTTATCAAATGCAACACTGTAACTTCTGAACCAGTTTAAAAAGTGAATTAGCAAGTCACATGTTCATCTTTTCATCTATTTATTAAAGGAAAAGTAGTCTTTAACCCCATCATGAATTGAGATACTTAAAAAGACAAGCTATTCATTAAATGAAACAAATATATTACCAAGCTTTAACAAAACGTAATATAAAGGACAAACCTCATACATTAACCAGATGTTAAATGTGCTAAAATTGGAGCTTATTTTACTTTATTTTACAACTAATAAAGTAAACCTCATTAAGTCCTGGTGTAAAAGTTCTTTCTGTTCAAAAAACAGTCCCCATGGGCCCTCTAGGATTTATCAGTAGCTGTTCAAGCACTACAAATTTAAATGCATGCCACGGGAAATTAGTGATGTGTTTCGCTAATGCATTAGTATTAGTTTTTTTGTGAATGTCATGAATGCTCCAGCATTCATTCCCTGATCATCTGCTCCATTTTGCCCACATAAAAGCTAGGGCATTCTTGACAAAGAGCCAGATATATCACACCCTCACTAGAACAACTGTATCTGCCTTTTACAGCAAATCTCGATCACGAAAACTACATGTCCCACATCTATGGATGTCATGCATTTTTTTTCTGCCCTATGTCATCTTTTATGGTTTCAAAATACTTTTTAAATATCACTCCTCTTCCATAAATGACAATAGGTCTCTCTCTCTCCCTCTCCCAGAGTTTCCCTCTATTCCAGGTTATGTATAATGGTTCAGTTCTTAAATATAATACTTTTAACATTTTCCCAGTCGAGTGAGTAAGTAGTAATGAAACTACCAGTAAAAGGAGAACCTTTGAACAGACTAGCAACCAAATAAAAGCAATTTAAAATGCACACTCATGGACGACAGCCAACACCAACAGAATAAAAGTAAAGAAAGTTTATTCCAAATGTGGTAAAAAATTAAGTGTTTTGTCCTATTGTAATTACAACAGGATGAAAGTGCTTAATTTTTTATCACATTTGGAGTAATGAAACTACACTTGAAACTATCTGATTTTTCCTATGGTCATTGAGGGGGAGAAAAATCTGTGATAACTTTTTGTACAAACAATATGGGAACAAAATAGCTATTTGCCCTCTTTTGGACCACCTCCACCACAATAGGGTCAATAAACACCCCAGGATATCCTCTCCTTGGAAACATGTTCTTTAAATTCTAGCATTCACCTTGAAAGTCACAATAATTGGTGACCATCCTTGCTGCTCTTATTAATTGCCCTTTAACCACAGCTTTCTTCTGGAAAGTAGGGTAAGAGCTTATATAATGTGAAAAGGAGTTGGAGTAGGTTGGCTTCCTGTGGATTCCAGAAATCAGTCTATGATTATTATAGTTTATGAATATTATAGTCTTTAATAAGCAAGACATCCAAATAAGAAATACTGTCATGACCTACTTCATGTGTATCTTCTCATCTATAGTCCTACTCCCCTCCAGCTCCATTTCTGTGGTGATGTGCAAGAGCAGCTACAGATATCTATTTTGTATGCAAAAAAGAGTTGCTTAGTGCTGAAAGAAAAGGGTACCTGTCCTCAACAACTCAAGATACCTGTGTGAAACACCCATCAAATGCACGGCTTAAGCTCTATTTTTACCTCAGCAACTGGGCCTGCAAATTCCTCACTGAACTTGCCTGTAAGCAAAAGGTACTTGTCCTCAGCAACTCAAGATACTGTGTGAAACTCCCATCAAATGCACGGCTGAAGCTCCATTTCTACCCCAGCAACTGGGCCTGTAAATTCCTCCCTAAATTTGCCTGTAAGCTAAAATACATGTAAACTAGTACTTTACCTGCTTATACTGGCCTGTGTGCAGCTGCCTGCACATCACCTGTCTCCTACTCTTCTCCTACCCTTTTTCCTCTAGCCTATCTACTGCTTATCCCGTCTGCAGTTGCCCATCCAAATCCTTTTTCTGCACTGTTGCTGACACCTCTAACCTCTTCCTTTTACTTTCACAGCTGCTAAGTGCAACTTTACTATAGCCCTCTGCCACCAGGGCTCGCACGATTTTAACTAGCCTATACTTACTGATCTCACTGACTGCTTCTGTTGCAGATCCAGGCATTTTTGTGAGTGCATGGTCTGTGCATCTTTCTGCCCTTTGAATCATGTTATTATCTCCATTTTTTATTTATTCTCTCACTCAATCTCTTGCCAGCCCAACTCTTATTCCTATACCACCTCCTCCTTCCCACATTTCCTTGCTAGCCCAACTTGTCTGTCTATCCCTCCTTCTTCCAAGTTCTGTCTGAACTTAAGCCAATTATCCCTACCCATAATCCCTTGTGACATTCAAAATCACCCCTCTAGCATTCTTGTGCCCTTTTCTCATCCATAGTCTTACTCCCTTCCAGCTCTGTTTCTGTGGCGATGTGCAAGAGTGGCTACTGATATCTATTTTAAATGTAATAAAGGGTTGCTTAGTGCTGAAAGAAAAGGTATTGTTTCTTATTTTCTACTGTGGAGTTTTCTGCTGTGCTTATCAAAGAACTTGAATGTTATTATATGTAGGGAAATCTTTTTTTTGTTGTGTTGTACGTGGTTGGGCCATAATATACTAATCTCAGGGACCAAGGCACCTAGAGCTTTTAGTCATGTGAGTAGCCCATGCTATTAATTAGATGTTGTACCTTTCTGAACTGTTTATAATTTAAACTTATTCCCACTTGGTACCTGTTGTGTTACCCCCCACTCTTTTCTTTTGGGCTATAGTTACGCACACCTTACCACGTAACTACAAGTGACACTTGGTGAACTTGTTTATTTGCTTTGTGGGCTTTAAGCCACCAAATTTAGACATGCAGTAATGTTTTGGACTCAGTAACCTGACAGTTACGGCAGCCACTCAAGAGCCATGAAAAATCACAATCTATACGGTTGCAGACTCTGCCCTTATACTTTGTAATTTCATTCTGAAGCTCTAGCTCGCTTCCCACACATTTGGTACATTTTTGTAGCCAGTTATCTGGCTCAGAGGGTTTCATTGTTAGCTGTGTAACTTGCACAGAGTTCTGACAGTAATACAATCATAGTGATTAGATTTATTGTTAGCTGCTTAAACTGACATTAAATTCTGGACTAGTTGCATGGTGAGTTGCTTAACTTAAATGGAACTTTTTGGTACTGCATTTGTTGTGATACTGTTTTGTAGGTGTTAAACATGTTAATACCCTATACCTACTTAGTTGTAGTACTAGGCTCTTTTAGCTGTACAAACTATTTTGTTTGTTATGAAAATATTACTGTACTGTTACTATCACTGGATAATATCTGCTGGGTTCGCAGCTGTTTGCATCAGTATTTTAAATGTTGATTTTGTGTTTCCTGCTGGGTCTACATTTGTCTACATTACTGCTATAGGCATTGAACGTTTGGTGTAAATACATTCTGTAGTTTCTCCCCTTTGTATTTTCTGCTGCTGCATGTACATCTCATCTCCCACATTACATACTAATCTATACGCTCCACCTGCTCTTTTCTATTTCTAACTCCTATTTACTACATGACCTTTGAACCCTCTCTCTATACCATTCTATTGTTTTCATTTAATTAAGTTCCTCTCCACACTCAGGCACCCATTTATCATTTATGTCTGTCCAGTGCTTTCTGACACCTTTCTTCCTTTTTCTCTCTTCCTATCCCCTACAATGCCTTCTATAGGTACCTGCCCTCAGCAACTCAAGATACCTGTGTGAAACTCCCATCAAACATGCGTCTGAAGCTGCATTTCTACCCCAGCAACCGACCTGCAAATTCTTCACTAAACTTGCCTGTAAGCTAAAGTACGTGTAACCCAATACTTTACCTGCTTATACTGGCCAGTGTACAGCTGCCTGCACATCACTGCATCTGTCTCCTACTCTCCTCCTACCCTTTTTCCCCTAGCCTGTCTCTCCTCTCACTTTATCAGCCCTACCTACTGCTTATCCCCTCAGTAGTTGCCCACTCAAATCCTTTTTCTGCATTGCTGCTGACACCACTGACCTGTTCCTTTTACTTTGACAACTGCTAACTGCAACTTTACTATAGCACTGTCCCCTCAGTGCTCGCATGCTTTTAACTAGCTTATACTTACTGATCTCACTGATTCTTTCTGTTGCAGATCCAGGCATTTTTGTGAGTGCATAGTTTGTGCATCTTTCTGTCCTTTGAATCATGTTATTATCTCCATTTTGTATTTATTCTCTCACTCAATCTCATGCCAGCCCAATTCTTATTCCTATCCCACCTCCTCCTTCCCACATTTCCTTGTTAGTTCAACTTGTCTTTCTATCCCTCCCTCTTGCAAGCCCTATCCCAACTTAAGCCAATTATCCATACCCATTCCCACCCCCCCTTAATTTCCTTTATAGTCTACCCTAATAAACCACATCACTACTCCCAATTCTATACGTCATCCCCACCCTCTCCAGTTGAACCTTATCTTCTCTTTAGCTCTCCCTACCTAGCTAATCATCTTCATAAAATCCCCTCACACTCTTTCATCTTTTCCACTCTTTCCCCTACATACACCTATATTCCCTTTTCTAGTGTTTTTTCTAGTCTCCCTACATCTTTAATTATTCTACCCCTCTCTTTCATAACGATGTCCTAACCCCTGTCATGTATACTCACTCTCCTTCTCTGTTCCTCTTGCTTACTTATTCTAACAGTCTCTACCTCCTATCATGACCCCTTACTTATAACTATGCCAACCCCCACTCTCCCATATCTGTACACTGATATACAAACTTCTATCAATTTTTCCATTGCTCCCTCACTATTCACTAACTGCATAATTAATGTTCACAGAGTAAAAATCCTCCCACTTAAGTCTCTACATTACAAAATTAAACTCAAGTATGCTACACTCTATCCTCCCACAAACTCTAAGACAACTTTACTTCTTAACTTACTATGCTGTGGAGACATTCACCCCAATCCTGGGTCACACCCCAACTCGTGTAAACAAAGCTATGATAACTTTGTCTATGCTTCTCCTTCTCCACCTCCTCCTACTTAACCTACCATATCACCTCCAGCTACCTCTGTCAACTCCACTAACCTCCCACCTTCCAAAAACTTAATTATAATCTCACTCAATGTACAAAGTATCACTAACAAGGTGTCCCATCTTCATTCCCTGATCTTTCAGCATACCCATGACATTCTTAACCTCTCTGAAACTTGGCTACAACCACACATCCCTGACTCAGAAATCTTTCCCCCCAGGATACAAATATCTTTCAACTGGATTCTCAATCCAAATAAGGGGGGAGGTGTAGCCACTTTATACTCAAATCCACTCTCATTTTACCCTCTACCCACACCCCCTCCAACCTTTTGCCCTACTGAACTCCTTATAGTAAACTGTAAACTTAATAAACACAAAAACTTCACTATTGCTGCTATTTGCATCCCCCCGGAACTAATATTCCTATTCTAGAACAATTTCTCACTTGGATCTCTGATAACATCACCTATGAAACTATCATCCAGGGTGATGTTAATATCAACTGGATAACTATAAACTCCCCTTCTCCCCATGCATGCATTGACCTATAAGGCTTCTCTCAGCTCATTAATTCTCTGACTCATTATAATAAACATTCTGACAATGGCACAACTCTTGACTGGATCCTCACCTCCAACCCTAACCTTTACTACAATTTATGTACTCTGCCAGACTCTCTCAGTGACCACCTTCCCACCCAAGTCTATAGAACTCTGCCTCAACTTCACAGACACCACCTTTACAAAGATTGTCATAAACTTTCTAACTTTAATCCTGATACTTTCAATAATATACTCTTATCCTTCAACTGGACGTTCTTATATGACCTTCTTCTTGATGAGGCTGTCTCCAAATTCAATGAGATGTTCCTTAATAGTTTAAACGCTATGGCCCCAGTCAGAAAAATAAGACTTAAATTTAACTTTTCCCTTTGGCTATCTCACCTCACTCGTAATGTCATGTTACAGGGAGACAAAGCATGGCAGAATTGGAAAAAAAAATCTACCAGACCACCTTCAAACTTATAGATAACTCAGGAACCTTACTAAGAAACATATTAATAAGAACAAAAGGCAATACTATTATAAACCACTAAACAATCTGAATGCTAATCCCCAAATATTTTGGAAAAATATCAATAAACACCTTTACCCTGGTAAGCCTACTATACCTAGTCCCTGTCCAGATATCTCTGACCTTGATACAGCCACCCTACTCAACACCTTCTTCATCAATTCTATCTAAAGTCTTACTATAAATAACAATTCAAATCTTTGCTCTAATGAGCCCATTTCCTTTTCCCCTACTTCCATCTTCTCTCTTAAACCCTCTCCCACTGCATATGTCAAATCACTCCTCTCTAAACTTAAACCCTGCTCTCCCTCTGATGACAACCTCCCCTGACAATTCCTCGAAATCGCTGCTAATGCCATTGCCTATCCCATCTCCATTCTCATAAACCAATCCATTCTTGAAAACACTGTCAAAATTTGGAAGAGACTCTATGTTTTTCTCCTTCATAAAGACAGAAACTCTACAGACCCCTCCAACTATCATCCCATTGCTATCCTATCCCCCATATCTAAAATAATGGAAAAATGTATACATAAACAAATACTTGAACATCTTATACAGGAAATCTTTCTAACTCCCACACAAGATGGTTTTCATCTCCATCAATGCACTACCACTGCTCTCATTACATTCACTCAAACCATTGTCAAAGCTTGTGATGAAAACTCTTCCCTCTTCATCAATTTATCAAAAGCTATCGACACTGTCTCTCATAATCTGCTTCTATCTAAACTTAAATCCTCAATCTCTCTGAATCTACTATACTCTGGTTTTCCAGCTACCTCGCTGATAGATTTCAGTCTGCCTGCTGGCTATCAGCCTCCTCTCCCTTCCCTCCCATCCATAGTGGTATACCCCAAGGCTCCATACTAGGGCTCCTCCTATTTAACATCTTTACAAATACTCTTTATTCATCTTCCCCCCCCACTTATCTCTTATCCAGTATGCAGATGATTCCACCATCATATCTTGCTGTGATAATCTCCCCCACCTTCTGTCACTTACCCAAGACTCACTCCTGTCTGTGGAGAAATGGCTAGCCAACAATGAACTGTTACTTAACCCAAAAACAAAAACTTCGTCTCTTACTCCCTAGATATCTACAGCATTGTAAAAACTCCTTTTTAGTATCATCGCTTAACAATACTACTATCACAGTAGAAACACATACTAAACTCCTTGGCGTTATTATCGACGATCAACTTAAGTTTGACAATCATATTCTACAAGCTATCAAAACACACCAAAAACTAGGTCTATTACATAGGAATAAAAAATACCTAATGAAGGACACAAAATATTTTCTAGCTCAAGCTTTTCTACTGCCTGCTCTATTCTACATTGCACCTATTCTCACCGATCTCTAATATAACTTCATGGCCAAACTTGAATCCATCTATAATAAAGCAGCTAGGTTTGCTGCCAATCTACCCTATCGATCTCATCACTGTACTGCCCTAAAAATTCTTTCATGGCCAGAAGTCGAAAACCAACCCCTACTTCCTCAACTCCACCTCACTCACTTTCTACTAACTAATCCCTCCCTCTGCCCTGCTTTCTCTACCCCTATCTCTCCCTATATCTCCAAACAATGTCTCCGCAGTGCAGACCAACATCCCTTTGAACTCTGTAAGCCCACAAAGCAATTGATAAACTACTGTATAATCATTCTGTAGCTTGTACCTTGAATAAACTTCCCACATACCTTAGATCCATCACAGACAGTCTCAGTTTAAAAAAAAAATTCTAAAACATTCTATGTTTAACACATGGACCTGCCCTCCTATTACCTGACCTGTTCCTCCACGACTTCTTTTCTCCTTATTCTTTGTTCATATGATGTTATATTTACTACCTCCAATTGTCAAAGAATATTAATAAACCATTTTCTCTCAGTTCTTTTATATAGAAGTGGGTTAACACTCCACCACTTTAATTATTTGCCGATGTTGTAATTGTAGTATTACCCTTTGTGTGACTGCTACTGTTTTTACATTTTGTGTTAATTATTTTGTTAAGCTCTGTATCTGTATTTTGTACTTGTATATGCGTGCTTTTTCTGTATATGTCTGGAGCATTTCTCTTTGGGTCTCTGCTGAAAAAATGGCTTTTTGTCCAGTTAGACCACCCAGTTAACAAATGTCCAATAAATAAATAAATAAAATAAATAAATAAATCTTAATAAGGTTGAAGTAGCATTAATGTATTCCAAGAAAGTGGGTATTTATTTCCTTTCATCTTTCCATACAACAAATATATCATCCAGGTACCTTGTGTACATGTACCAGCTTTGGAGAAGTTCACTATTAAAAATATATTTCTCTTCCCATTCAGTCATAACTATATTGGCATAAAAAGACCCAAAGGCAGAATCCCTGGCTACTCCCTTTTTTTTTTTTTGCAAAAGTACTGATTTTCAAACAAATATGTAGTTATTGTACAGGACCAACCTTAATAATTCATTTCAGTTCTTTCCCATAAAAGTCACTATGGGTACCTAAGAATTCAATAAACCACTGCAAATCTATATTGTGTTGGATTGTAGTGTACAAGTCCTTGACGTCTATGATTATAAAAATATATATCTAAGACTATCTTATTGCATTTCTTTAAGAAGTTCCAAGAGTCCTTGCATACATGTGGGACCTTTTGCACCAATCCTTTTAAGTGGTGGTCTAAGAATTTTGTGTCCACTATGGGGTGCATTGCTGGATTGTTATTATTTTTGTGAATCTTAGGTTCCCTAAAAATAGTGGGCACCATAAAATTTTTCAAGTTCAAATAATTATTTTTATCCTGGCTAATCTGCTCCTGTGTGACCATATCATAAAGTACTAGTGCAATCTTCTTATATGCCATATGCATCTCATTTTTTGAGATCTGCCTATAGGTTTCATCAAGTAGGATGTTGTACATACAGGTTCTGTGTCGTCCATTTTATTCATGATCACAACCCCTCCCCCTTTGCCTAGCTTCATTATTCTTATGTCTGAATCCCTTAATTTCTTTAACATTTCAAGTTTCTGCTTATTCAATTTAGAATACAACTTATCCCTATTCACCTGCAAATAGGATCTTAGATCTGATTCACAAATACTTTCAAAGGCTTGCCGCATGGGGTGGAGGGGGGGGTTATAGGTGCTAGGTAGTCTTAAGTCATTAACAATAGGGTTAGTTTGTACAAACATTAATTTAAAATTAAGTTTTCAAGTGAATTTTATTAAATCGGTTAATGCATTTACAGTACTAGTCCCCTGACTCATAACAAAAGAGAAACCCTTAAATAAGAGCTTGAGACTGATCACTATCCATGGAGCTGAAGTTAAATACTTTAATGTCACCCTCAAAATTCATAACCACAGTGCTAAGGCATAAGTCCTTAGAGTCAATCCAAGCACTCTTCAGTTCCTCCAGATTTTCTTGTTCCATAGGGTATTCCTCCACCCCGCCCACCCCAGTGGACTGCTGCTATTGTAATTGTCTTCTCAGCCATGGCTCCCTCCCTGTTTGTTGTTTATCCCTCAGTCTCTTGGATCACCAAAGTGGTTGATAGTCCAAAAGGGGTTGCTCGGGGGTGAAGTGCTCATTCTATGGACCATTTTCCATGTTGTGTCTGTCCCTCAGTTCATCAGAACCCTGGGAGTTGTCTTGAGATGTATTTCTCCCCCACACTTGGGAGGCTGGTGGTGGTGGATATGCTTTATTGTTGCTATATTCCACTCTGTCCCTTTCCATTTTTTTCTGCATCCTTTCCTTCATCTTGTGAATTTGGGTATCGATATTGTAGAATATGTGGGAATGCTGGATTTTATATTGATCATATAGACAGTCCTCTGTTTTAAATTTATCAAGTAGGCTTATTTTGATGCTTAGTTCTTCTATTTGTCTACAATTTTATGAGAAACAGGCCAAATATTTGAAGCAGAAATCTGGACATTCTTCGAAAATCTGTGTGGTTGAAAGGTATTCTTCCAGTGAGCACCATTACCAACCCCATGAGCACTTATCCATGAGTGGTAGTGGCCAATTCTGACATCTGTCTGTCTGTCTACTGAAAGTCAGCACACTTCCCTGATCAATATTTTCCCAAGTAATCTCTTTGTCTGTGATTTGTGGGCTGCCGGGGTATCTGCAGCATAGCTGATTTTTATTTTTATTTTATTTCACATTTGTTAACCAAGTTGGTCCAAATGAGCTACAAAAAAAAAAAAAAAAAAACATTTTCAGTGGAGACCTGAGGAGAAAAGCTCCAATAACATCTTCAGCAATAAAAGTAAAAGAAACATTATACATAAGATAAAACAGAGTACAAACTGGAATGCTGATATACAGAACAAATTATAGCTGATGTGTCCATGGTCTGTGCTGAGGATGTGTTGGTTACATTTCTTTGTCAAACATACTCCCTGAATATGCCAGCTAATCCCTACCATCATACAAGCCAGTACAGCATTAACCCCTAGTACCGTCACATGGCACCTCTGTGCTTACAGCCAAGCTCTCTCTGAGGTGCTAGGAATTGTATAGTGCTACACCTGAGTGCTTTCCACAATCACAAGTAACTTTATACTTCTGTTTTACCCAGTATTGAAAAATAAGTTGAAAAAGTACCTGAACTTTGTCAGTTACCTTCTCAACTTATTTTTCAGCGTGGAGTTGCCAGATGGTTTTATTTGAATTTTCTGAGAAATCGGCTAGTTTTCTGTACTAAGTTTATAGGTTCATACGTTGATATGTTCATAGGTGTGTACTAGGCTAATGGCCCTGGAGCCTTTATAAGCTTAGCCATAGGACCCTGGCATCGTGCCACCTGACCTTAGTTCCTACTGTCTCTGTTGAGTAGAGCCACTGGAGTGATCCCCAGGGTGAATTTTCTATTTCCAATCCACTCATCAAGATTTCTCTTGAAAATGGCCAGTGAGGTGCTCTGCTTGATATGTATGGAAAGTCTATTCCATAGCATGGGCAGTCACTGGGTTATGAAACTGTCCCTCCAGCATGTTCTGTTGATTGTGGTAATGAGGTTGAGGTCTCTGGAGTGTGTGGCACGGAGGGATTGGGATTTCTTTAGATGTAGCATTTCTAACAGTGCTGGGTCAGACATGGCATTGTAAGTCAAGAAGAGATCGCCTCTAAGTAGGTGATATGAGACAGAGGCTAGTTGGAGTTTTTTGAGTCTGTCCATATAGGACAAGTGTTTAAGGCATAGGATCTTCTTTCTGAGGTACTTTTGTGGCCTCTCCAGTTGTTGCAGGTGTCTAGTGAGGTACATGCCAAATGGGGCATTGTACGCGATGATTGGCCTAATGAGGGAAGAGTAGAGGGAGACAATGACCTTTTTCTTCCTGGATGCAAAACCCTTAGTAATGAGATGTGCCACACAGAATGACTTTCTTTTTTTTTCAAATAATTTTATTAAATAATTATTAAAATGAACAAATATTTCCATGAAATTATAACATTTTTTCTTTAAAGTTAAAAAACAAGAAATTAAAAAAACAAACTTTCTAATATATATACCAGTGTAACTAAACTATGTACAAAGACGTTCATCATGCAAAAAAAAAATTCTTAATGTAGCTGTAGGATTAATAAAAATCATCTGTTTACATAAATTAATAAACTATTTTTCTCGAAGTTGATAGATGATATTCCATGAATTATATAATGTAGTATTCCTAGATGATCTAGATTTAATAGTTAACATTTCCAAATTACATGTTTCAAGGAGTATATTTTTAAATTCCAAAAATGTAGGTGCTGTACTAGATTTCCAATTCTTAGTGATTGTTTTTCTAGCTATAGATAGTATAGACCAAACCAAAGGGCACTTATTCTCTTTTACACAATCAGGAACAGGAGTATTAAATAAAACAAGTGATTTAGATATAAAGAAATTATCAGTAAAAATTGTTTGCAACAAATTATTGATATCCTCCCAAAATTTTCTTAAATATATGCAATTATAAACATATGAGACCAGTCAGCATTCAATTCAATATTACATATCCAACATGTTATATTCTTTTTAGAAAATATACTTATATTATGAGGAGTGATAAATGATCTATTTAACAATCTCCATGTGAATAATTTCCATTTTACAGAAGAAGTAGTCATACTCGCTGATTGTAAAATATTAAATTTGTCTTTCTCAGAAGGGGGATTATTATTAATTAAAGAAAAATATTTCCAATAATTATCTGAATGTGTATCTAAATCACATTTAATTGCCATATAAATGTTTGATAAGTTGTTATTAGCAGGAGATTTATGCAAAACTGATAAAATCATAAATTGTATTAGCTTGGGAATTTTTTTCCTAATTATAGGAGACATAAAATCTAATTTATTTAATACATATTGTCTAGCTTCTTGAAGCTCTAACCATAAACAAGAATCAAATTTATACTCTTCCAAGAGTAAACTATTGGATTTTATCTCATTATTTATCATCATTTGGTGCCAAAATGTTAAATGCTTTTGCTGAAATATAGACATTTTTGTATAATCTGAAGAGAAAATATATCTGTGTGTGTAGGCTATAGGGAAGAGTAAAAAAAAAAACAATCCTTATATATATGTTATATTTAAATATAACATTTTTAAACTATTTTAAAAGAAAAACTATATACTTAAGAATTAAAACTCAGAGAAGAAAATTCAGAAATATAATCGTTTAACCTCCAAATAAATGGATTATTAATTATATTTAGCTTATAGGAACTGTTTATATCTTTGGTATTTTGTGACAATACCTCTATAAACTCTTTCCACTTAGCAGTATATCCCACATCAATGAGATGACAGATTGTATTGAATACTGATGAAATTGAATACATTTCTAAATTTGGTAAGGCTATACCACCATTATTCCAATTATACATATGGTATGTTAATGCAATCCTTGGCTTATTTGGGAACCAAAAAAATTTCTGAATCACTGAATTAAATTATTTAATTATTTGGTAAGAAGGAGGTATAGATAAAGATTGAATTATATATAAGATTTTGGGGAGAAGGATCATCTTTATTATTAAAAGTTTATCATCCATAGAAAAGGGTAATCTGTTCCATTTATTTATTAAATATTCTATCTGTAATAGACTTTTATTATAATTTATTTGAATGGTATCTTTAATATTGTTAGTAATAATTATACCTAAATATGCTATTTGTTGAGACTGAGCTATATATTCATTATATTCATCAGGTATATTGTACTTTTTTGAACCTGTTAAAAGAATTTGTGTTTTATTATTATTAAAAGTAAGGCCAGAATTTTTTTGAAAATATTCCATGTTTTTAAAAGGTTTTGTATTCCCTTCTACTCCCAAGAGTAATCAATATGTCATCTGCAAACATTTGTATTGTAGATGATATAGTGGGGTTTAACTTGTATCCTTCAATATCTGTATCATGTCTTATTAAATTTGCCCATGGTTCCATAACTAATGAAAATAAAAGAGAGGATAAAGGACACCCTTGCTTAGTACCTTTTACTATTGGTATATTTTGAGATATACTAGTGCCAATTTTAACATAAGCTTGGCTACCTTCATATAACAGAGTGATAAGATTGATAAAATTATTGGAGAAATTTAATTCCTTTAATAGAGTGAACAAATATTTCCATGTAACTGAGTCGAATACACAATTTATATCTAAACTAACTAGGGTTAAATTTGTTTTAAGATTTTTCATCAAATCAATTAAAGTTAATATTCTTTTAATGTTATCATATGAAGTTCTCCTCATTATAAACCCCATTTGATCACTATCAACTAATTTGGGTAAAAGTGTTTTAAGCCTTTCTGCATAAATGGACATAAATAATTTGTAATCAGTGTTTAATAGGGAGATGGGTCTATAGGAGGTACACTTAGAGGGATATTTGTTAAATTTTAAAATAGGAGAAATAAAAGTGTATTTCCAAGAAGGTGGAATTATGTTTTTGTCCTGAACAAGATTAAATACTTTATAAAGCAATTTTAGAGCATTTATAGGTAGCAATTTGTAAATTTCAGGAATGATGCCGTCATTACCTAGTGCTTTATTTTGCTTTAATTTGGTAATGTGAGTTTGAAGTTCTCTGAAAGATATTTGTTTATCAGTAGAAATCCCTTGTTCCTCTGAAAGTCTTGTTTTAGTGTATTTATTAATAAATGTTTTTATTTCCTCTTTAGAGTTAATTTCAGTAGCTGTTTGGTTGATGTTTATAAAAAAACTCTCTAAATTCAGTTAATATATTATGAATTTCTGATACCATTTTTCCTTTTTTAGGGAAGAATATTTCATTAATATGATTAAATCTGTTTAATCTTTTCATTTTATTAGCAAGAATTTTTAAGGATTTAGGGTTAGAAGAGAAATTTATAAACTTGAATTTTTCTATATTGATCATAGTTTTATGTTTTAATATTTCTAGATATTTATTATTTAACATATTTATTTCTTTTCTTTTATCTGATATATCTTTATCACCCATATTACTAAGTTTTAAAGTGTCTAATTTACATTGTATATCTTGCAGCTCTTTATCCCAAGCTTTCTTTTTTTTGTTGTACCAATTCAGTATCCTACCATATAGATAAGCTTTTAGGGCATCCCATATGTAAATTTCTGATATATCATTAGTATTGTTAAGTTCTAAAAAAATTCTGTACTTCCGTATAAAAGAAATCATTAAAATCTTTTAATTTTGTGATATAAGCTGGGATCCTTTTTATATGAATATTAAAATTTGGATTGACTACCACTTCAAAAATTATAGAATTATGATCTGATAAAGGACATGAAATCAGTGCTGATTTGTTTAAGGAATCTGTTAAATTATTAGAAATAAAAACTCTATCTATCCTCGAGTATGAGTTATGTCTATGAGAAAAAAAGGTATAAAACAAAGAAGTAGTATCTGCAAAATAATTTATATCTTTCAAAAAATAAGTATCTGAAGGATGGTGTAGATATTCTTCTCTTCCCATTAGTACTAGAGTCTTTGTAATCTAGAATACAATTGAAATATCCTGCCAAAATAATGTTCCGTTTAGAGAATAGTACAATTTGATCTAGTTGTTGTTTCACTGTGTTTATCCCTATCCCTGGGATCCAATATATGTTAATCAATGTGAAAATGTTACTGTTTATTTCTATGGTAACTGCACAAAACATTATTTTATTATCCTTATATGTATCTATTATTTTAGGAAAAGGCATTATGCTGTTCCATATGATAGCTACTCCTCTCTTTTTCTTAGTATGTTCAGAACTTACTAAAATCTTATATGTTTTAGATTCAAGTCTGAATATATCCTCTTTTATTAAGTGAGTTTCTTGTAAAAATACTAACTGGGATTTATTTAACTTAAGATATCTAGTTAAATTCCTCCTTTTATTAGGATTATTTAAATCATTAATGTTAACTGATATACCTTTTAGTGTAGTCACTGAAAATTAAATGATGTAAATATAAACATACTGATCTAAGAAATACACAAGAATATATCTAATAGGAATGCTATTATGATCATTAGAACAAACATGGTGTAAGAGTATCATATTCTTAAAATTAAGGTTGTTTTCTACTACATAAGATATGAACATCTGAAAAGTTATTAGAAAATATTTATAACATAAACGTGAAACAAAATAACCAACCCGAACCCCTCTGGAGTTTAAAACTCCTAACTCGAATGACATCAATCACTCGAATTGACCTCCTATCAAAAGCAGCTTCCAATCAGCACCTGCCTAAATGTCTATAGTCATAACTATAAAAATAAGGCTTCTCATCAATAACATAAACAATTTTTTTTTGTATGAACCAAATGTATAGATATAACGTTGTGTCAATTAGTAAATTGATGACAGCTACATCTTAGGAATAAAGTACAGAATTTTCTTACATTAGTTAGTAGGTTATTAAGAACTACTATGATCTATTAGTTCACTCTTCTGTTTTAAAGTAATCACATTTGATAAGAACCTTAAAAAGAGACTATGGCATTATTTTATTGCCGAAATATGGCTAATAAAGGCTGAAGTGTGATATATAGTACTGCCATGGGTCATCAGCTAACTGGGACATAGTTGTAAATGAATCACCTAAAGGCCTTCAATAACCACTAACATTGGCAGCTAATAAATAAGATGCTAATAAAAGTGATTTTACTAACAATCAACTAACATACTGATTGTTCTGAAAGAAATGAACACTGCATTTCTTTGCCAGAAACCAAATATAGTGATTACTCATCAAGAAGTAAAACCAACAACATCCTGCTAGGTTTCTTATAACCAAACACCCCAGTGCAGTCTCTCATAGAAGAGTGACTAATAAACCTTAAAAGTCTGATCTTCCATTCATTGCATTAATTTGAATTACCTCAAAGGGTCCATCGCCATACTGAAAACTAGTGAAAAGGTCATATTAGTTCAAAGAAGCAAGGTGCTTAAATAGCTCCTGTATACTATATAAAAGCTGTATTTAAATATAATGAGCTTTTTATTATTCAATTATAGCTTATACTATCTTTGAATTTTGAAAAGCTATTTCATTAACAAAACAAAAGATGAAAATTTCACATTTTCTAATGATAAACAGATCTAACTAGTTTTAATGCACCTGTCCTTGCAATATTATTGCTGCCTATGTGGTACATCCCTATCAGCCTATTACACAAATGCATTCATAAAATAACTGAGATAACCTATTATATACATCTATACATTTAACATTTTGATAAATGCTTCATGAATATTTTTTCAGCAAGTCAATAGTTATAAAAAATGTACATCTAACACAAGTATATAAACAGCCTGTAGCTTTACTAAATCTTCCAAAAATGCACAAATCACAACTAGTATTTCTCATCAAGATATCGGCACCCTTGTCATACATAAAGCAAATATTTTATGAGAATACTATTTGTTTATAAATACATAAGGCTCAAGAATGCCTATGATTATCAGAAAACGTATTTAGGCTACATGCGTAGTATAATCCCTATTTATTTAACAGATTATTGCATATAATGTCTTACAATAAGTTGAAAGTAGTAATCTAGTTATATCTTCTTTCCGTATGCTGTATGAGGAAACAAATTTGATTCAGTAGCTTCACGATGAGGATCAGAAGATCAATTTACTTCCGACGCTTTCATGATGACGTTTTAAGAAAGCTCCAAGCTTTCCAGCCGTGATGGATATCACAGTCTCGAGCTCATCATGAAAATAAAGCTTTCAAAGTTCTGGCGGGAAATAGTAAGTAAAACATTACTTAACTACATATAAGGCCATGTCTCGAGACTCCATCTATACCGAGAGAGATGAGAAAGAAAGAAAAACCTTGCATACACAACACGAAGCAATGACAGCTATCAAGCAAAGCTTCACCACACTATCAACCAGACTCTCTGGTTAATCACTGACCAAAGCACACAGGCACCAAAACATACAATTAACACAAACAACAGCACACATGTCGCTACAGTGCTAAAGCACCAAACCAGAGCCTCCAAATAAACACACCAACAACTCGGAAATGACAACAAAGCCTTACCATTACTCCAGCCACACTGCCACTCACATCCCAAGTCAGAAGTACCATCACAAGCACAACAATTCTGCAACTATACATCAGGCCATCATACAAGATTCCTTTATCAAACAATTAACCATAAATCAACTAAAATAGAAATACAGCAATTATAACTAAATAAAAGTTTTCCAACCACTATAAGAACCAAAATCACGATAAACAAATACGCCCCCTAATGATAAGCACCACTACAAGACATCCAGAAGCATAGATATCCGAGACAGGAGAATCACTGCATCCATGGGAATCAAACCAATAAACATTAAGATAATTAATCTTAAACAAATAGTACAAATGAAAAAAAAATCTCAACAAATAACTGTTCTACAAAACAAAATAGACAACTATTTAGTTAACCAATTTACATTATATTAAATATAATACCAAAAGCTCACCTGGATGTCCGGTTTCATTTCCCCAACTGAGTGAATCAAGTGCAAATATGTACTTGTTATGATTCATCTTTTGATTATTTTTTTTTAGGGTCAAATGTTTTCCAAGTGTTGTTCTCAGCATTCCTTTTAAGACTAGGACTGGCCCACTCCATTTCATCTACTTTTTCCAGTATGTTATTAGATATTATATAAGTTACTGCATTGTCTAGGTCGTCAAAAATTTTAAAATCATCTTGATAAAATATTTTCAGTCTTGCAGGAAAAAGCAAATGGGTTTTTATTTTATTCTTTTTTAGTTCTCTGACTAAAGGCAATAAAATTTTCCTTTTTGATAATACTGAAGAAGAATAGTCATTATCAAAGCGTATAATATTGTCCTTCAGTTTGATTGGGGATTTTGCCCATGCAGTCTTTAGTACCATTTCCTTATCATGGGCTGATAGGAACTTTACAATGAAATATACACCAGGATCTTTATTAAATAAAGCTGTTGGGTCTACACCCTTCATCAGTATAACATAACATATAAAAAAATCACCATTTAAATAGGAGAACATAATGGCTATGCATGAGATTAGGTCTATAGTAGGTGATAAACCTAGGTTCGCCTATAGGAGCTCTAAAGCTTTGAAGCAGAAATTGTGCTACAAGGATTTTCAGAATAAAACTGGAGATGATAGAAGGGTGGCTAAAACAGTGAATTGCTATAATTGTACTTGTTGCAATGACATTTATACAGGTGATGCTACATTTACACATCCTATAACTAATGAGACATTTACCATGAGAACAATTACTGCTTGTAATGAGGAGACAGTAGTATATTTGCCTACTTGTGTGTGTTGCACCTCATTCTATGTAGGCAAAACTATAAGAAAATTGAGGGAGAGAATGGTTGAACACAGGTCTGAAATCAGGAGGAAGTTGCCCACCAATGCCTTAAGTAAACATATATTGGATGAAGGTGTGGGACATACTTTTAGATTTAGGGTCCTTTGTAAGGTAGAGGTAGGTCTGAGGAAGGGTGACATTAATAATTTATTGGAACTGAAAGAACTAGAATGGATTATTAGACTTCAAGCTGATGTAGCCCCAGGCCTAAATAATTCAGTTAGTCTAAAGCCCGTTCTGGCTAAAAGACAGAGAGAAGTTTTATAAGTTTAAGTTTTAATTATTAATTTTTAAGTATGGTGCATGTGATTCCATATGAAACAGTATAAAATTGTTTATTTATAAAAATATATATGCTTTATAGATGTGATTTTTTATGTGCTACTTTGCATATATTTATTTGTAGCTTTAAATTTTTATTGTTAGGTGGGTTGGGTTGAAGCATGTGACTTTATGTTCTCCTATTTAAATGGTGATTTTTTATATGTTAAGTTATACTGATGAAGGGTGTAGACCCGAAAGCTTTATTTAATAAAGATCCTGGTGTATATTTCGTTGTTTTATTCAAGCAGTTGCAGTAACACCTATTGCTGAATTAGGAACTTTACAATAACAGATTTAGTATAATTACTCTTGGTGTTTTTAGATGTCACCATTGATCTATGGGCTCTTTCAATACCATATGAAAGAGCCTCTGGCAGTTCAAGTACTTCAAGCAACCAGGAAGATAAAAATGTTTCCATATTATTTCCCTCTATGTTATCCGGTAAGCCAAAAATTCTCACATTATTTCTATGGGACCTGTTCTCAAGGTCATCAACCTTTGTCTGAAGAAGAGAATTTTGCTTTAACAGGAACTCAACATTATGTTCACTCTCCTGAAGTCTGTTCTCCATATCACTTAATGCAGTTTCCATTCCTGAAATCTGCTTCCTCTGTTGCAATAAATCTTCATGTAGAATGTCCATTTGGTGAGAACACTTTTCTTTGAAATTGTCAATTTTTATATCCATTTTGTCTATCTTGACACTTAGTTCCTGAATAGTAGTTAGTAATGACTGTAGTTCTTTTTTTACAGTTGTCTCTTGATGAGAATATTTAGTAAAGCTCATCCTGTTCTTTTACTGTAGTACTTCCAAGTGTAACTTTGATAGGAAAACTTAAAATCTACTTGAAATTTTTTATATACTACCCTAATATATATTTTAAAGAATGAATTAAAAAACTAGTATTAGGGAAGTTTATATCAATATTTCCTGTCAATAAAGTTCTGTAAAGGCAGAGCTGATAAGAAAAGCTGCTACTCTGTGCTCATCTTGGCCATGCCCCCACAGAAGGACTTTCTGACCACAGTGGCAATATGGTGGTCAAAAGAGAGGTTGCTGTCAACCTGTGTTCCTAGATCTCTTATAACGCCTTCTGTGTTCAGTGGACTAGCATTGATGTGGTAATTCAAGTGAATCAGGTTTTTCCCAAGGGGGATGACGACACATTTTTTGGCATTGAGCTTAAGGCCATGGTTCCGGTACCAGTCATTGGTCTCATTGAGGCCTTTCTATAGGATGTCAACATCACTTGGGGACTTAATAATAGCTCCCAACTTGCAATCATCTGAGAACTTTGTCAGGCAGAGTCCCTTTGTGTTGGCCTGGACTTCAGAGAAGTAAATACCAAACAGGAGAGGATCCAGGACTGAACCCTGTGGGACTCCACTCATGACTGGTCGACAGTCTGACTTGGAGTCAGGTGCATTCACACTGTGGGTTCTATCCCTGAGTCACTTTGCAACCCAGCTAGTGATATAGGGGTAGATGCCTAAATTAGTGAGTTTTTCTATGATTCCTGAGTGGGGAATGGTATCAAAGGCCTTGGCCAGATCAAGGTAGGCTGTATGAACCACCTTGCCTTCATCCACAGCTCTGGTGACTGACTCAAAGAAGTCAACCAAATTGATCAGGCATGAGCTACCCTTCAAAAAAACAAACTGTGTAGGATCCAGAGTTTGGAAATTCCCTATATCCTTGTTTATTAGGTCCATGATGATGTGTTCCAGAGCTTTGCATATCAGACTCATCAGACTAATGGGGTGATAGTTCCCAGGGATTGTAATTGCTCATCCCTTGTGTAGAGGGATGACTGTAGCAGTGCACCATTCGGTAGGGACAAAGCCTGAGGTGAGGCTGTGATTGAACAGAGCACACAAGTGAGGTGCCAGTTCACTCTGTAGTTCATGTAGAACACAGCTGTGGATATTGTCAGGTCTCATAGAAGCTGCATTCTTGGCCTTGGACAGTGCTGTTTTAACCTGTGCAGCAGTAATGCTGAGTGCCTGGCAATCTACTGGTATTGTGATTGGTCCTTTGGGGGGGGGGGGGTGAAAGTTGGCACTGAATCTGTCGGCCAGTATATTGGCAATATCTGTTGGCTCAGTATAGGAAGTACCATTGTGCAGTATCTCAGAGTAAATCTTTTTATATTGTATGCAAAATGCTGGCATTTTATTTTACTGCTTTGTATGGTTGTTTTTCTTGGTACTTCATTTTTGTCACTGGCAGAAAAAAGTGTGCACTTGTGTATGTCTGTTTATTTCTGTCTGCATGTGTGAATGAATGCATGTATGAAAGCAGAAGAGGCTGTGTGTGAGAGAGACTGAAGCGATCACCTGGCAGCAGTTAAATATCACTCCAGGACTACATCCTAACATAGAAGCACAACTTTTTTTCCATACTGTCATGTAATCTTGAAGTTGCAGAAGCTGGCATAAGCTGTAAGTGTAATTGTGAGGCCATATTCAAAACTTTCCTGAAGTACAAAGAACTGTATTCATAGATTTAAGCAAGTGAATTGCATGACATGCTGATTATGAATCCCACACTTGCTATTTATTATAATAGGTTGTATTTACATTGCAGAAAAAAAAAACAAAGACTACTGACTGCTATTATGTGATATGTATACTTTCAAGTCACTTTTTATAAAAATCTATTTACATTATTGTGATTCAAGTTTGCATGCTATTATTATTTTACATAAGCAGCCATAACTAACAGATATGGACTAATCAACCCAATACAGGCCACTTGGAGAGCAACAGCCAAGGATACCTTGATCAAAATAAGATTCAGCTATCTGTCAACAGTCTGCAATGTACACATCTAGTGAAGCATAAAAAGCCTAGAAAAGCACCTTAGAATGTATACAGAGCACACAGATAGCTACATCTCTAATGCACACTGTCAATTGTAAAGCAGTATTACAGTATAAATGGCCATCAGGATATGTGAGGTCCTGATGCATGGCTCCCTCTAGTCACAGTCTGTCTTCTTTTCACTTTTCCCGGTTAGGGTTCGCTACAGCTGAACTCCCATCTGCTAATGATTGGCAGTGTATTTTTACGGTGCCAAGTTGCCAGCCCGATGTCCAGCCTTTAAAGAAGGCACGCTCATTCACACACACACCTACCTGTATGTCATTAATGTCACTCGACCATGGGGAGGAGATGCAGACTCCAAACAGAAGACACTCCAGCCGTGAATCGAACGGAAGACCCTCTTGCTGTGAGGTGACAACGCTAACCGCTGCACCACCGCAGCCTATTTAGCCACAGTCTGTATGGTGTTAAAATGATCCAGGGAAAAAGATGCTAACCACATAATCTACCTGACAACTCTGTCTGCCTTACAGCAGTGTAATGGACACTAATCACATATGAGCTGTGAGAATTAGTTAATGTAAATTCTAATCTACAAAATCAAAGCTAACAAGCATCATAACTAACAAAACAGAATTATAGATATGCAGCTTACAACACGTTGACAAAAAGTCAGGAAAATAGTCTCTGAATATCAATAAACTAGAAATAAATGAATATAATAATAATTATTATTTATTATATTATCAGTGAACCATACATTTATGCAAGCAAAGATAAGTGATCAACTCCATATAAGTAGTGCAAGAGCAGGAGAAACCTGGGTTTGATAACACACAGAATTAAGTCAAAATAAGTTAACTGGGTATTTCATTAACCATTTGTTCAGTGAAGAATATGAGGTCATGGAGGGTCAAATATTTCATGGCTTGAAGGCTATACATTGGTCACTATGGAGGATATAAGAAACCAAGTACAATAACAGGACTTTTCCTCTCTTCATCTTGCAGAATGCAGTTACTGAGACATGGTTTAAAGCTGATTTGAATCTGTGCAACAGGTGTTGCAATCACCACTACTGATACATGTGAATTTGAAATATGTCACCAGAGATCTGGTTAGCAAAGGGTCAACATCAAACATAGATGGTCCTGAAGTAGCAATTTCCTTTCTGTTTTCTGATTTACAGAATTTACCTGCATTTCTACTGAATCTTTCTATTTATTTTGTCAGAAGAGTTCTGTGAGCCGATCACTATGCACTCACACTGCCACAGTCTCAGTCTGAGAAGATAGCAGAGGAGAGATACCCCTTAAGTCAAAGAAGTACGGGCGCTGCATATTGTAGGTACAGCAGGATATGTTTATTTATTTAGGGTGCAATTTTAAACTGTTTCTGAAGAAATGTAGGGTACTTTTGGACATATGGTATTACTGATTTTACACTTTTTTGCAGCATTGATCAACCAGATATTTTGAACAATATTTCTTCCTTTGTCACTTATGTGTCTGATTCAAATCAGAGGGATGGTTCAGTGAGATAAATGCTATGATTACTTTTGCACTAATTCTTACATTGATCAACCAGATAGTTTATAGTTCTGACCTTGCTATTTGTGTCCCTCATTGTAACCCATGGGATGGGTTAGAGAGATAAATGTCATTACTTGTACACTACTTCTGGCATGGAGCAACCATATATTTTCAAGAATATTTCTAGCTTATCTAGAATTTAGGTGAGAGGAGTGGCTCAGTAATATGTTAAACTAAATCTACTGAGAGATGGTAATAAGCCAGTCTTATCTTACACCTGCACCAAGAATGTAATGAATATCTGCTTAAGAGGTTGTAGCAATTATTACCTTTGTCTCAACATGCAGAACCTTAGACTAATGAAATGCAAGTCATTATCACATTATTAATGTACAATATATGTAGTTACAGTATAACATGGAGTCATTATCACTTGCCAGGTAAAACCTCCATCAGCTACCACTGTTATTCATATTACTAAAAGTCATT
This sequence comes from Protopterus annectens, assembly GCF_019279795.1. Classification (NCBI taxonomy): domain Eukaryota; kingdom Metazoa; phylum Chordata; order Ceratodontiformes; family Protopteridae; genus Protopterus; species Protopterus annectens. The sequence continues at coordinate 1,883,562,244 of NC_056743.1, forward strand.
ATTATATTGATGAATGCACAAGCCAGGCATTAGTTTCTGTATATGTGGAGTCATGCAGACATTTTTATGTAATTTTCATATGCTGCTAGGGAACTTGTCAACATGCTGAGTAAAGCATCATTTAAAGATGGTAAAATAACTATCTATATGCTGTACACATATATATTATTTATGACTTAGGTTATGAAATTTATTATATGTTTTTCAAATGTTGGTGAATAACTGTGGTAGGGAACATACCAACATGTTAAGACCTCATTTTGAAGGAAGTAATAGTACTTAAAAATTGTAAAAGAACTGTATCTGTATTCTATACACATATATAGATATCACAGTTTGTTTATGACTTAGATTATGAAATTTATGATTTTGTTAATATCGTGGTAAATAAATTTGCTAGGGAACATGACAACATGCTAAGTAAGACCTCATTTTATAATGAACTGTCTCTGTATGCTGTACACATGTACAGATATCACCGTTTGTTTATGACTTAGGTTATGAAATTTATGATATGTTTTGGTAAATAATTCTGCTAGGATGATGAGTGAGATATCCTTTTGAAGCCACTATTAAAATGTAGAACTTCATGTAATAATATGAATTGTGAGTTTCATACATGGACAGTTGTCATGGTTTGTTTGCATGTAGGATTATGAAAATTAATATATTTGCCATATTTATGTGAGTATGTCTGCAAGGAAGTAATGCAACATGAGGGGCGAAGTGTAATATTCACAGCAGAACAAACAAATAGCAATTTCTGCACAAAATTAATGCTCAACTATGACAAGGACAGAAATCAAATACTTATTTGTTGCATTATGCAAATTAAGATATTTCTCATTATTATGCCCATTTCTTTGCAAGGGAACATGGTGACAACACACATGATGGATCATTTTTTTCTACTCAGATAATTTTTATTTTAACTATATAACACAAAGAGTGCTTGTTTTCAATTAAATAACAAATTGGTTAATTGATTAACTGTGTACAATATTTACATTTAGCCTGACACGAGTAGACTTTAGATAGCAACAAGTTTGTACAGTAGATAATAAATTATAACATACAGTATACATGCCTTCAGGAGGAGACTGATTCCAATTGTAAGGTGTCAATCAATGACAGAACTTTCTTCCACATATTATTAACTAATGGCTTAGGGAACACTTAGTTCTTTGATTTTTATCTCCATTAATGCTGTCTTCTTCAGTAGACACAGAAAGTCCTCCATGGTAGGCACCGTGTTAGAGTTCCATTTCCTAGTTATGCATTTTTTAGCTATTGCTAGTATTGTCCACAGTATATATAGGTTAGATTTATTCATAAAAGGATCTTCATTTATATTCAATAAAATTAAAGCTTTAGTCATAACCAATGTATCTGTATAAATTGCTTATAAGAAATTATTAATATACTTCCAAAATGTTTTAATATCCATACAGTTCTAGAAAATATGAGACCAATCTGGTTTAGAAGCCCATTGACATCTCCAACACAACCCATTACTAGAAGAGTCGATTTTTGAAATTTTATTGGAGGTTAAGAAGGAGCTATCCAGACATTTCCAATTAAATGTTCTCCAATATTGAGAGTAAGATATTAGTTTAACTGACAGCAGTATGTTTGATTTATTTTCTGATGATAAAAGTATCAATATTCCTTTAGTAATATATTGCCATACATTGATTTAGGGGCTGTTTTATAATTTTTTATTATATTATATAAATATAAGGTTTCATTCTTCACATTTGCATTATTATATATAATTCTGAACAGCCCACTTATAAATTTGGGTGGATTTTTAAAAGAAGAGTTATTTATTATTCTACATAGATCCTTGGAGTATGTCAAAACATTCTGTTTTAATAACCAGTCATAAGAAGTTAATCTATAAGTTGATGACAAATATTGTGCATCTAAGACTTGTTGATCTTTTATGCAATGCTGCCAGCATATTAAGTTCTTATGTTCCCAAGAAGTAAAGATTTATCTATGCATCCTATCTGGAAGGTTCTTAGTTATACTGAAAGGAACTAAAATTATGAACCAAAGCTTTAAGTCTATATTCATTTTAACATATTTTCTAAAAATATCAAAGAGATGATTAATTAGATTTAATTTAGTAGGTTTTGTTATATTATATTGTAGGTTTAAACTCAGTGAATACCATAATTTATTATCCTTGTCTATAATCAAGGTATTTTTGATACATTGTTTTCATTTATTATTTACTTAAATGCAACAATTTCCAGTTAGATGTGCAATTAGGGTTTCTCCAGTCTATCACAGTTTTGAGCAAGGTAGCCCTTATATAAGATTCAATATCTGGAAAGTTTAGCTCTCCTTGTTCCCATTGTCTAATATGATATGAGAATGCAATTCTATTTCTTATAGTATAAACCACAAACACATCCAAAGATCTACTCAATGGCTGCATACAAAAACAATAGATTAAAATCTATTGTTTTTATATGCAGCCGTTGAGTAGTTCTTTGGATGTGTTTGTGGTTTATACTTTTGGAAATTGTGTCCAGAGACTACGTACTACTGACTATTACCTTGATTGTGTTTGGATATTCTATTTCTTATAGGGTGCCATAGAAAACTTAACAATATTGATCTTATCTCCTTAAGATAGCATTTCTCAGGTATTAACAAGATAGCTTGCACTACATACAGCATTTTAGGAAGCAGTACCATTTTTATCATTTGTAATTTATCTTCGAAATTTATAAATATATTATTCTGCTTGTTCACCAGAGTATTTATTGTATCAATAATCTTTCTATAATTAACATTTAATATCTCATCTATGTTTCCACTTAGAACAATCCCCAAATAATTTAAGGTGGTGACTTGTTTGCCAATGATGTGATTCTTACCTACTTGTATTCACTTTTTTTGTTCAATAGCAAGAATTTTGATTTTGATTTATTAAAATGAAGTCCTGAAATATTATGAAATTTCTCTATCAATAAGTCTACTTCATCTAGTACTTCTTTTGAATTGGTTAAAGTAAGAAGTGCACCATCAACAAAGAGCATAATTTTAAAACTATATTGGTACTATATATCTATGCCTGTTATCTTTGGGTTGCTTTGTATTAATATAGAAAGTATTTCTATGGCTAGTGCAAATAAAATGGGTGACATGGGACAACTCTGTTTAGTACCGCTAGTAATCTGAATTGCATCTGAAGTAAAGGGTCCTACTTTAACATAAGCTAAGTTATTTTGATAGACATTCTTTATAACTGTAATAAAAGAGAGGGAAAAGTGAAATACACTTAGAATTTTGATTAAATACTACCAATTTAAAGAATCAAAAGCCTTTTCTATATACAATCCAATCATCAGAGCTTCTTGATTTTTTCTATTTAAATAATCAATTAATATCAGTATCCTTTTTATGTTATCATGTGTGTGTCTATTATGTATGAATCCAGTTTGTTCATTATTGATTACTTTGGATAGTTAAACTTTTATTTTGTTTACCATAACTGACATGAAAAATTTATAATCGTTATTCAGCAATGATATTGGTATGTAAGAACTACAATTGCAAGAGTCTTTATTTTCTTTTAAAATAGGGGTGTTGAAGGAATACCTCCATGAGGGGGGAATTATTGCATGCGTTTGGATTTCAAGTAGTGTTTTATATAACAATGAAGTTATGCATCTGGGAAAAAGTTTATTTCTACTATTAGGCCATCTATCCCTGGGGCTTTACCAGTTTTACTTTCTTTAATCTTATGTGTGATTTCCTTGTGTGTAATAGGTTTTTACAACTCTGTTTTTAATTCTTCAGGGATTTTTTTAATGTTAGGGAGTATAGTTTCTAGGTTTAAATGTTCCATTATAATGCTTTCACTTTTGTAATGCTCTGTATAATGATTTTTAAAAGCATCTAAAATATCACCTATTTCCGAAACTTTCTTACCTTTCCCCTCATGTAAGATGTTAACAATAGAATTAGTTTTAGATTGCATTTTAATTTTCATCAATAGATTATTTAAATGCTTTGGAGAAGTAGCATAAGAGTTTATTTTTAATCTTTCCATGGCCAAGTTAGTTTTATCAGTTAATATTTCATTGTATCTTTTATTTAGATATTCTAATTTCTTTTTGTTTTCAATCACATTAAAATCCTTTTTAGATTTATGCAGTAAGAGTTGATTTTGCAGTTCCTGTAGTTCTGATTCCCATTCTTTAATTTTATTTTTGAAACAACTAAAGGTTTATATATATATATATATATATATATATATATATATATATATATATATATATATGTATATACACATGCGTTTATTGAATCCCATACCATAACTATGCTTACTTTTGGTTTGTAATTAGTATCTAAAAAGAGTTGAAGTTCAGTGATTAACCATTGCTTAAATTCTTTATTTTTTGTAATATACAAAGGAATTCTAGAGGTGAGTATTTACGGTTTAAAATCCATTTGAATCTTCAAGACAAGAGAATTATGGTCTGAGAAAGGACATGGGATTATTGAAAAGGATGAGATTTTTGAGTAAAGATCCTGGGAAACATGTATTTTATCTATTCTGGTTTGAATGTCAAATCTATAATCTTGATGAAAAGATAGTAATGAATTGCTTCCTATAGTGTTATAAGTATCTCTTAATTTTAAAGCCTCGGTCCATCTTTTTAGTGGTTTTGTAGTAGATAAGAAATATGGAGATTTCTTATTTGTGGTTTCAGAAATATCAGTGATACAATTAAAATCTCCACCTAAGTTTCCTTTAGATATATTTCTAATAAGATCTACATGTTTCTTGACTGTTCCCACCTCCATACCAGGAAATCAATATAGATTTACTAATGTCCACATTCTGTTATTAAATTTCAGTATAATAATAGCTATAAGACCATCATTATCTATATGTCTGTGTATAATTTCAGGGCTTAGAGAATTTTTTTCCATAAGATTTCTACCCCCTAGTCTTTGATTTATATGAGGATCAGATTAGAATCATGTATTCACTTGGTTTCCATATAAATTCGTCATTCTTTTTAAAATGTGTTTCCTGTAAGAATATTATTTGATCTCTATTTAATTTTAGATATTTTAATAGATTACATCTCTTATTTGGATTATTTAAGCCATTAGTATTTAAAGATAACAATGTAAAGTAAATATCAGGTTGTTTTTAGAGAAAGGTTTGTTATATTATTGTTTTTTTAATATATAAGTCTCTTCATCTAGTATTAATTTTATAATAATTTGTAGACATCCAACTATCTCAGTCAGCAATATTGCCTTCAAAATATCCAATAAGAAAAAACTTAAGTCAGGCTTACTAAAACTAAATATGAATTTAAATTCTAAAGTAATTATCAAAATTAAAATAGTGTAGTTTTTGATCCGCACCCAACATGGAATGAAAAACATTCCTAGTCCAGCAGATAAAAATAAATCTGTTAAGCCAACGTCTCTAACTTTCTTTTCCATTTCATCTGAGCTCCATAAATAATTTGTAATTATTAAAGGAGACTTATTGTAAATAGGGTGACGTATGACATTTTATTATTCATCTTATCAGTATGTAAGATTTTTTTGTTAGATTGCTGTTTGTATCAAAAGTAATCTACTAAATCAAATGCAGTGATAGCATATGGATAACTGATCTTTTATGTATCTCATATACAAAAATAAAAGATTAAGTTTTGATAATCTGAAGTTCAAGAAAAGTTTTCAAATGTTACTATCTGTGAACTGTTAAATTTCTGACCTGGCAAAAATCTTGCCTAGTGTTTGTCAAATATTGCATAATATCTGCTGAAAAAATTCTCTTCCTTGATCTTGACAAATGCACACCATCCTGTCTGAACATGTGTGCCCAAAACAAGGCTTGGATGCTCTTAACTAATAAACTACGTACTATTAGTATTGTTCTTTTATTTTCAGTCAACTTATATACTTAGTAATCTTTCTTTTTGGAAGTTATTAAGATGAGTAATGTGTCATCTATCATTACCAACTGTAACACCACGTGTTTCTGAGTTAAGTTAATTATTAATCTATATTGGCATACCATCTGGCCATTCCCATTTCTTTTCATATTAAGTATAAATAGTAATTGAATTGCCCATAAGCAGGTGTAAATATATTCATATATTATACTATATTAATAATAGTCCAAATTATATTCATTACAGTATAACAATGACTGCTTCCTCAACATTATCTTTTTTCTATTACTGAAACTCTTAAATTAGTTTAATAATTTTCCTTTTCTTTTCCATTTACTGCCTCCCCCCTCTAATCATTGAATTGAAATAAATCATGCAATCCTTTGCAAATGTAGATATATGTGTGGGTATTAGTATATATATATATATATATATATATATATATATATATATATATATATATATATCTATATGAATGCAGGAAATATTAGTTACATTTGTATTGTTCATGTATGACCAACTATTTGAAATAATTATAGGATCATTCCTTTATATACAAAATATGGCTTAACATTTCACACCAATCCTTTACAATTTTCAACAATATCACAAGAAAATTAGTTAGTCAAGTAACTGCGAAAAGATACCCAACAAATGACATATTACTATTAACACAATTCTCATCATATAATGGCAATCAGAATTATTTAATAGTATAGATCTACTAATGTTTGAAAATGTTTAAGTCATCTTATGTCATTATTATGTGGCATTTATTCAAACATACGTAACATAATCAGTTACAACTAGGGCAACATTAGAAACTGTCAGATCAATGACATTTATAAGCATAGAGAGAATTATATGAAAACATATCATTCAGTGCTATAAAACATATACAGTATATAGTTTGTAGTAAAACATTGAACTTCCTACTTTTATAATGACTATGTAGGATTGATTAAATACATTATAGTGTCCAGCATTTCTACATGATTTTGCATATATCTTATATTAGTGAGCTATCTAGTGACCTGACAGGGTGTCTAAATAATCTTTGCAAACACGTTGTTTAGCTATACTTCCTCATTCCAATGAGAAATTTAACGGCCAGTCATTGACTTTGTTACCTGTAGCTATAACAACTCTAATCAAATATTGCAGATCTGTGAAGAGTTAACTGAAAAAACGAATCCAGCTCACGAGCTTCTCAGGCTTTGAAAGGCTTCACCTCTGATTACTCTCCAGAAAATTGTTTTCCCGCTTTTTCACTTTTCAAGCCAAACTCTTTTAGCATTTTTAGTTGCAATCATTCCCAAAATGAACTACAATTCTGGCAACTCCATGCATATCCAAAGGAGGCAACTCTCCCATGTTCAATGTAACCCAAACACATTTTTCCAAATTAAATCAATGTAGCATGAATCACAGAAACACGCTGATATCATCAGAAAGCTATCAGTGCCAGTGTTTCACAGCCGCATCCTATGCCATTCTCTTGATAACATCGCAAATCTCTCATCCCATCCAACAAGCAACTGCTCATTAATATGACATCAGTCTTCCCACATACATACAAATATTTCAAGCATGGGCATAAAAGCCTTCTAGCTTGCCAATATACCAAAACACTTGTTCCCATAATAAGTGCCCAGGCTGTTTATAAAAATATTTAAACTAGTGCTTACTTTAATGTAATTTGGTAGTCTGTTCTATGCATCAGCTGCTCTGTCAGAGAACCAGTTAGTACACTTCTCATTCCTATAGAATCTTCTACATAGGTTATCTGACGATTCTCTAGTACTTTTTGATAACCCCAAACATTCCCAGAGGTAGTTGTCCCTAAATGCCCTATATACCTGAATAAGATCTCCTCTTAAATATCTGTAAGAAACACTGTACAAGTTCAGATATCTTAGTCTTTCATAATAACTTAAATTTTCACATCCATGAATGCCCTTGGTATATTTCAGCTGTACTCTTTCCGGTTTACTCATGCTTGTCTTCTTATAGGGTTCCCATATTGTTATTCCATGCTCAAGTTTGGGTCTAATGTAACTAACTAACAAACAATGACTTCATTATTTTTAATTTCCTAGACATAAATCTTTTTATACAACCTATAGTTCTATAACTATCATTAACCAATTGGTTGATATGATTAAAAAAACTCATATCTGAATCTATCCATATACCCAGGTCCTTAAATGAGTCTACAGTTTCAATCACTGTGTACTGTATTAAATATTCACCTTTCAGTTTATGTCTCCCAAATCTCATATGCTTAATTTTTGATGTATTTATCAGCATATTATTCACCTGTGCCCAAAGGGTCAGTTGTCAAGTTATTTTGAAGACATATCTTATCTGTAACACTTGTAATCAGTTTACCTAATTTCAGGTCATCTGCATATAGACTGTAGAACACATCAGATGAAAAAGTTAGTTCTGAAAGATACAATCTAAACAAGTAAGATCCTAGGACCGAGCCCTGTGGGACACCCTGACTGTAACCAAGAATTTCACCTCTCCAGTTGCTGTATGATACTTCCCATGTCCTATTTGTAAGCCATGCAGATATCCATCTTATCAAGAGTACATCAATACCTAGTTGTACTAATTTATTGATCAGTGTTTGTTGTGTGACCCTGTCAAATGCTGAAGTTAAGTCTATATAAATTACATCACAGCATATTTTTTCATTCATAGCTGTTATTATATTGTTATAGAACATCATGTTACAGGTGATAATAGACCTATTTTCAACATATGCATGCTGACATATGGTTTCTAGTCCCAACCTATCCAGTTTTGACAATAACTTATCCAATATTACCTTCTTCATTAATTTTCTACAACATGAAAGTAGACTTAAGGGTCTGTATGATTCTAAGTTTGTCCTACTCCCCTTTACCTTAAAGACAGGTTTAAAAAGTGCATGTCTCCAATCTTGAGGAATCTTCCCATATTTATATGGCCTAGTGAATAAAAGATATAATGGTACTGTAAGTTCTTGCTGAATTGTTCTCAGGTCATTGTTAGTAATTCCATCTCCTCCGTGTACTTTGTTTGGATCCAGTTTGCACAGTTCTTTCTTCATATAATATGATTTGATTGCAATATCTGGGGTTACCTGGATGTCACTAGGACAACTTATCACCCCTTTTGTGGAGCCAAACTGTTTTGTATAAGCTTTTGTAAATATAATTATAATCTGTTGTGTCTGAGAATAAATTTTAGAATCTGCACACAGTTTATCAATTTGTGCATCTTTACTCCTTCCACATCTTATGTATCAATAAAAAGGTTTCGTATTATGCTCAATATCTTTATATAAATTTTCTTCAAATTTTTCATAATCTTGTCTCACACTATGCTTAGTCTGTTTGCCTAGCTTGTTTATTTCATTTTTCAAAGTTGTAGTTCAGCCTCTCTTCCATTTCTTATAGTTTTTTTGTCTCTCACCTTAATCGGGTATCTTGTTCTTATGGAAATATATTCCCCTGATGCTTTATGCCTAGATCCTGATGTTAAGCATTTTTTTTTTTACTTTTTGCACTCAAACAATTTCTTTCAAAACTTTCCATATTCCATCTGTAGTTTTTCCACTGAACACCTCACTCTAGTTAGTTTTACGTAGTGACTGTTTTGCTTCCATATAATCTGTAATTAACCTTCTGTGCATTGATGTAGATTTCAGTTTGGTAGAATCATCTAGCGACCAATTAACCTTAATAACCCCATGATCACTGCACATCAATGGTGGTAAAACTTGACTTGAAGTTACAGTAACTTCTTTGGGAACACAAACAATATCTATTATGTTCTGACCCCTGGTAGGTTTTTTCACAATCTGAAGCAATTGTTGTTCCTGAATATACTCTGTGAATAATTTCGTTACTAACATTGTTGAATCAATATTATTCCAGTCTGTTTCTGTTAAATTTAAGTTCTCAGCTAATATTATTCTTCCCTGCTGTGTTTCATGTAAAAAATGTATGAATTCCTCACGGTCATCTGCACTTGACTTTGGTCGTCTATACACTCCAACAATTATGTGTTCCAGGGTTGCCTTTATTGTAACAGTTACACAGTCTATAGTATTAGTGTTATCACTGAACAAGTAATAATCACAGGTCTCATAGCAATCTTTAATCCCTATCATAACACCTCCACATGATTTTTTGTTAGAATGTCTGTTACACTAAAAACATTTATATCCTGATAGAATTGGTTTCCAGTCATTGTTCTTTAACCATGTTTCACAAAGTATAACAACATCAGTCTTGTGGTAAAGTAGCAATTTTTTCAATACAAATACTTTATTATTAATGCTCCTTACATTAACAACCATCAGAGATGCATCAAATGTTGCTATCTGTGAACTGTTACATTTTCGACCTGGCAAAAAATCTGCCTAGTGTTTGTCAAATATTGCATAATATCTGCTGCAAAAATTCTCTTCCCTGATCTTGACAAATGCACACCATCCTGTCTGAACACGTGTGCCCAAAACTAGGCTTGGATGCTCTACACATTTCCATTTCTTAAAACATGACATTTTTTCCATGTAGGTGTTTATCCAAAAAAATCTTTTCATTCACAATGACCCGACTATCCTTTCTAGAGGTGATTTGAGAAAAATACGACCTAACACCAGTACAAGCTATACTATCTAAAAGGATTGTCAGTTCCCTACTAACAGTCAGAGAATCCTTGCGGGTGACATCATTTGTACCAACATGAATAAAAACAAATCCATACTTCCTTACATTAAGGCATTCCAAAGCTTGTTTCACATCTTCGATTTTTGCTCCTGGCAAGCATAACACTAATCGATGTTCATTATCATCTCTGCAAATATAAGTATCAGTTCCTCTAATAACTGAACCTCCTATTACTAGAATATCTTTGTTGGCCAACTCTGAAAAATCTTCAGCTTCTAATACAATAATTTCTGCTCTGTCACTTGTTACAAAGGATAGAGCATCACTATTAGTCTTAGTAATCACACTGTTTTCACTGCGTATTAAATTATCATCCTAGTATTGTAAATCCACAGCTTGAGCCATGTAGTCATCATCTGTCTTTCTCTTCTTTTTTATTACATTAATGTTCTTCAATCCTTCCATGTTCAGTTTTTGTTTACTTCCTTTTCACCTGCCTCTTGCCTCTTTTTTCTACATTCTCCATTGGAAAAGGGATGCCTTTTTCTGTAGACCAAAGGTTTTCTGATAGACAAATATCATCATTTCCTTTCACACAATAAAGCAGTGTCCTTTTGCTACATATTCTTTTTCCTTTACAGTCATTAATCAGTTTCTTTTTTTTCCTTGTTATTTGTTGTGAACTTCTTTCTTTGTTTCTTTCTTTTTTGTTTCATTCTAAACAAACTTGATCCTCAGATTGCTGAATACTTGCATGCAGAATTCCATAGTTATCAGGGGTATCACCTTGTTTCATAGGGGTTGAATGTTCCTTGTAGAAAATAGATGCATAATTTCCTAAATATGTTTTATTTCTTCTATGCCTAACGTTTAGTTCATCGGTCCAGACATTAATGTATGAAACAACAGTTCTCCAATGCCATTCCAATTGCACGCGTGCAATCATCATCATTAAGTGTAGATTGACTTCTAACAATGGTAAGCAAATCATCCAACTTTTGACACGAAGAACACAGATCACCATTGTTATTAGCTGTTACCTTTAAATATGCATAACATTTAGTACACCCATGTACAACTAGGACATGAAACTATTCAAATATTACAATCCAAACTTACCCCCATCTCATTTTCTTTAGCCACTACATAGCACCACATCCTGATAGTCTGTAACAGAGACAGGCAGTAAAAAATAAAGAGCAGTGCTTGTATGTGAACCAAGCAGCCATCAGCAGCATCAGGGTCAAATGCGAATGAGTGCGCTTATCTACACAGGACATTATTGTGTCATGACAAATCACTTGTAGAATAAACGTATTCAGTCTTCAATTTATGTGTCAATTAAGACCTACTATTTATGCTTACAGGATTTAAATGTTTATTTTACAAACATTACAATCGTTTTTCACAGCAATAGTTACATCAGGCTCACATGTAGAACTACAACACAGACAGGAAATGTCTTTTTTATCTCTCCTTTTTTTCCGCCCTCATCTCCTCTCCCCTCCTCCTTTTCCCTTTTAGTATCTAATAAGGTTACATGTGCTCTGTATGAGGATCGCAGCACACAACCTAATTACATTATTTAAAGATGTTAGCACCACACAAAGCCAAATATTTATTATCACAGTGCAACAGGCTTTTATTTCATTCAAATCACTAACATCTTCAGACATCATCCACATTGAATGAGTGTAACTATGAACATCAGGTGAGGCCGAGAAAATCACAACACTGTACAGGCAGTCACTATCATCCGGTCCTTCACCTCGGCAAATCTATACAGAAATACAGCACATATTCATCTTAGCTCTAAAATGACCTATTTCTCCAGCAAGTCCCCCGATTAACTAATCACAGATTCAACATAACAGCATTTATTAACGAGGATATTTCATTAACTAATAGTTTTGATAAAAAGTCATAAGATATATAGGATGAAACTTAACTATTAGGGTTTGTTTGCCCATTTTAGTCTATTTGAATTAAAGAGATTAACTATTAATTTTTGCCATTAAATTAAATGAGGTAAAAAGAGAAAGAAGAAAGGAAAGATCAATAATAAAAATAATTATAACTGTTACTACTAATGGAGAATCAAATATAACAAATAAAACATACCTTTTTTCCTGCATGTATGCATTTACACACACACACACACACACACACACAAACACACACACACACACACACATATATATATATATATATATATATATATATATGTATATATACACACACACACACAAGAATAGAGTTTACATTGTAGGTTACATGCCAGGTATATGCATCAGTTATTAATTAAATTGCAGAAGATGCTTTGAGCGACTTTGCTGGAACAGCTGTCTTGGATTCAGTTTTTTTTCTTCTTTTTTACATCAGTCCAGGAATTCCTGTCAGTAGTTCTCTTTAAGGAAGGAGATGCCCAGTCCATATTTTCAGGAAATGATAAAATATCATTGCTTCTAATGAATAAGGAGGCTTCTTCCAGGTTTTTGAAGGTTCTCATTTCATTTAAATGCAATATTTTGATTCTTGCTGGAAAAGCCAGCTTAGATTTAATGTTTTAATTTAGTAACTTAATTAGTGGTCATGCCTTTTTCCTTTGTTCCAGTACTTTAGCAGAATAGTCATTATCAAACATTATTAAGTTTTGATTGTATTTTATAGGGCTTTTCCTCCACACTGTTTTAAGTACTAGTTATTTGTCCATAAAAGATAAAAACGTTATTACACGTGATCTTTGTGGTGTAGAATACAAAGTTGAAGCTGAATTTCCCGAGGTTCTGTGAGCCCTTTCAATGCCAAATGAGAAACCCACTTTAAGGTCTAATACTTTTGAAATCCACGAGCTTAAAAAAGAAATGATGTCACCCCTTCAGCTTTCTCTGGCAAATCAAAATTCTATATTTGTCCTTCTCTCCATTTTCTAAGTCATCTATTTTGTTGAGAAGCCAAGTGTTTTGTTTGAGAAGAATGTCTTTTTGATTTTCTTCTTCCCTCAATATTATTCAAAGAAGTTTCTATGTTTGTTATTTTACTCTGATGTTGTTGAAGCATTTCTTTAATTATGTATGTTTGCTTTTGACAATTCTTTAGATTCTGCAAGTTCTCTTTAAAGTCATCCATTTTCAGTGGCAGTCCTTGCAGTGTAGTAGTCACCAGTTGTAGTTCCTTTTTTAATACTAGATCAGAATGAATGTTCTTTGAGTTGCTCATTTCCACCAGTTGTAATAGTCTTCAATATAATTTGACAGGAAAAATCTTATAGAAATCTACCAAAGCTTGTAAGTTTATATTTTCGTCTTTCGTCTATCTGTTCTGGATGTTTCTGTTAGAAAAAAGTTAAATTATTTCCTGTATTCTATACTAGTTTATGGAGCTCTGAAAATCTGCTGCCTTCAGTAGGCCATTCAGGCTCCACCCCCCATGATGAATTATTTTGAAGTTGACACTCAACCACACAACTTGTACACTGATATATTGTCTCTATCTGTTACAGGTGATGAGATATTATGCTTTGTTTAACTGTCAAATTGTGGGAAATATAGTATGAATCATATTTCTGTGAATATGCCAGTAAAGGAGCATCGTGGTGTAATGGTTTAGGTATAATTTTAAAGCTGCCATTCACACAAACAACTTAATTACAAATTGCATGAGTCTACATTGTATGTTCACCAAGATATTGCAATTTATTTTATCCTCTCTACCTACATACCTTAACTGCCTTACCTTCTTCCTACTTCTGTCCCCAACATATTTTCTCTTTATCCATGAAACATGGGCACCTGTCTCACAGAAAAAAATGTACCCTGTCTTGACCAGCACCATCCCACTCATTCATTAGTTACTCACCTTCTGTTCTTCCCTCTGCTTGCTTCCCCTTTTCATCTCGTTACTATACTCCTGTTTACAAAATGTGATCTGTTAAAAAAATGCATGAACACACCTCACACATGCCATGAAGGTCTTCCAAGTCACTTGTCCCTTGCAATAGTATTGTTTATGATGGGATGCAAAGATCCCCATTAATGCCCATGAACAACTGATGAGGACAGGCACTGGTCATTGAATATCAATGGTAAAATAAAACCGCTATCATCAAATATGTATATTGACCTTAGCTGTCATCCAGGCATCTGCATATACAACACATGACAGAGTATGACTGCTTTCACTGCTCAGCCTATTAATGAAGTGCTTTGTATAGTGGAAGCATGGAGGATTGGTTGTTCATGTCCCCTAAGGGTTGAATCCTTAATTCTATCCTTCTACAAGTATGGAACAATTACCTGGCATGCACTTCACTGACACATTTAGTGTGACTGCTTCTGGAGTAAAGCCTGTAAATGAGCACCTTTACACAGTGGAATTGGAGAAGGCTGAGGATTCAAGTCCCTGCAGGCTTGTATATAGGCACATCCTTGTTGCAGCAGGGTACATGTTTCATAATATTTCTGTTATAGTAAAAGTGTGTGTTAGAGATTGTTACTGTTAAAACTATTTTAGTTTAATATATATTACTTTTCTGTAACCCATGCATACATTTTATCTTCAGCTATTTGACATTGATATCTGTGGTTTCATATGCCTTTCTGCATTGTCTTCCACATCCCTGATTGTGTCTCCATTTCCATTTGCAGTCCTGTCTATGATGTGTTTATGTGACAATAATACAACATTTACTCACCAACATTAATCATACCTCCCTTACTTCATCTTCTACCCTTCTACCTTTATCATACTTACCATACTACTTCCTCCACCCTCCCACCTTAGTGATACTTCCCCTGACTACCTTCTACCCACCTACTTTAACCATGCATTCCTTACTTCCTTCAAACTACTTACCATAATCTTACTTCCCTTACTACATCCTCTACCTTCTAAACTTAACCATGCTTCCATTACTGCTGCCTATCCTGCTTCCTTAATCATTCCTCCTTTACTTCCTTCAACCTACCTACCCTAATTATGCTTCACTTACTGCCTTCCTGCCTTCTACTCTGCTCCCTTAATAATACATCCTTTACTTCCTTCAACCTACATACCTTAATAATACTTCCCTTACTTCCTTCTACCCTCCTACATTAATCATAGTTCCAATACTACCTTATACCCCCCTCCCGTAATAATACATTCCTTGCTACCTCTGACCCTCCTACCTTAATCATAATTATTTTACTACCTTTTACCCTAACATTAGTCATACATCCCTTACTACCTTTTACCCTCCAGTCTTAATCATATTTCCCTTACTAGCTCCTCTACCTTTCTACCTTTCTACCTTAATCTTACTTTCCTTACTGCCTTCTACCCTCTTTCCTTAAGCATATTTCCTTTACTGCCTTCAACCTATCTACCTTAATCATACTTCCCTTACTACATCCTCTACCTTCCTAACTTAATCATACTTCCCTTACGTCCTTCTACCCTCTTAAAATAATATTTCTCTTCCTACATCCTCTACCCTCCCACCTTAATCATACTTGCCTTACTACCTTCTACCCTCCTATCTCAATAATATTTCCCTTATTTCCTTCTACCATGCTACATTAATCATAGTTCAGATATTACCTTCTACTCCCTACTGTAATAATACCTTTCTTGCTACCACTGACTCTCCTACCTTAATCATAATTCTCTTACTACCGTCTACCCTCTAACATTAATCACAATTCCCTTATTATCTTTTATCCTCTTATCTTAATCATATTTCCCTTACCAGCTGCTCTACCCTTCTACCTTAATCACATGTCCCTTGCTACCTTCTATGCTCTTACCTTAATCACACTTCCCTTACTATTTCATCTACTCTCCTACCTGAATCATGCTTCCCTTACTACATTCTACCCTCCTACATTAATCATACTTTCTTAACAACCTTTTTTCCTCCTACTTTAATCGATCTTACTTTACTGCCTTCTACTCTCCTAGCTTAAAAGACAACCCTTACCACCTTCTACCATCCCACCTTAATCAGACTTCCCTTATTGTCTTCTGTTCTTCTACTTTAATCATACTTCCATTTCTACATCACGCTCACTCTCTCTTACCTTAATCTTATACCCCTTACTACATCCTCTCCCTCCCTACCTTATTCATATTTTCCAACTGCCTTCTACCCTCTTACCTTACTCATATTCCCTCACTATCATCTATCCGACTACCTTAATCATACTTCCCATACTGCCTTCTATCTCCTACCTTACTCATAGTTCCCTCACTACCTTCAGAACTCCTACCTTACTCATAGTTCCCTCACTACCTTTGACCCTCATATATTAAGTATACTTCCCTTACTGCCTTCTACCCTTCAGCCATAACCATACCTCCCTTGCTACCTTCTACCTTCCAGCCATAAACACATTTCCCTTTCTACCTTCTACCCTCCTACCTTAATCATAGTTCCCTTGCAGCCTACTGCCCTCTTACCTTAATCCTACTTCCCTTAATACCTTCTACCCTCTTATCTTATTGATACTTTCTTTACTGCCTTCTGCACTCCTACCTTAATTGCAGCTCTAACTGCCTTTTGCTCTCCTACCTTAATTTTACTTCTCTTACTAGCTTCTACCCTCCCACCTTAAACATGCTACCCTTATTATCTTCTATCGTCCCACCTTTATCATGCTTTCATTTCTGCCTTCTACTCTCATACCTTAATTATATTTCCCTTACTACTTCTATTGTCGTCTACATTAAACATACTTGCCTTATTACTTTGTACCCTCCTATTTTAATAACACTCCACTTACAACCTTCAACCCTCCTACCTTAATCATACTATCCTCCCTTAATCACACTTCATTTACTACCTTTCTCCCTCTTACCTTAATCACACTTCCCTTACTGCATCATCTACCCTTCTACCTTAATCACACTTCCCTTGCTACCTCCTTTACCCTCCTACCTTAATCATACTTCCCTTACTGTATGCTCTACCCTTCTACTTTAATCACACTTCCCTTGCTACCTCCTTTACCCTCCTACCTTAATCATACTTCCCTTACTGTATGCTCTACCCTTCTGCTGTAATCATACTTCCCTTACTACCTACTCTGCTATCCTACCTTAACCATACTTTCCTCACTGCATCCTTTACCCTCTTACCGTAATCAAACTTTCCTTACAACCTTCTACACTCCTACCTTAATCATACTTCCCTTACTGTGTCCTCTACCCTTCTACTTTAATCACACTTCCCTTGCTACCTCCTTTACCCTCCTACCTTAATCATACTTCTCCTACTGTGTTCTCTACCCATCTACTTTAATCACACTTCCCTTGTTACCTCCTTTACCCTCCTACCTTAGTCATACTTCCCTTACTGTGTCCTCTACCTTTCTACTTTAATCATACTTCGCTTACTGTGTCCTCTACCCTTCTACTGTAATCACACTTCCCTTGCTACCTCCTTTACCCTCCTACCTTAGTCATACTTCCCTTACTACCTTATATTCCCTTACCTTAATTGTGCTTCCCTTATACCTCCTCTACCCTCCTACCTTAATCACATTTTCCTCACTCCCTTACCATCCTACCTTAAATATACTTACCTTTCTACCTTCTACCCTCCAATCATATTAACACTTCCCTTACTACGTTCTATCCTCCTACATTAATCATACTTCCCTTACTACATAGAAAATACAACCTAAGTATGCTGTATAGCAAAACAAGAGTGTAGTAAAATAATTTATTGTTGAAGCTTTTCCCCTAAAAAATTTAACACTTTATCAGCATAACCTTTGAGGCAAACAAAGCCTTTGCATAACTTCATGAGCTGTAACATGATCTACATTGCATAACCATGATCAAAACCATCCCACATTGTGTGGAATGACCTTAAATAACCTTTCGGTTGTGGATTACCTTGATGTTTTAATAATGATTGGACAATTTAGATTATGTAGCAGCTTATGAAGTTGTATAATGGTTATGTTTGTCCCTCTTTTAATTTCTCTAAATATTTTGGGTTTCTAATACCATGACAGGAATGGATCCCATTCCTAAATCAAAGTATGATTAAAGTATATGAAACTAGTATTGTTTTAATATTTGATGTCAGCCAAAAGTTCTCTTCACAGCACCTTACAATGTTCCCAGTAATGACTCCTTCGGCAATTTCTATGGGGTTACATGTATTGGTAGCATATCTAAATATGATGTTAGATTCTTTTTATAAGATTCATTGCTCCCACTACTGTTGGAACTGTCTGAGTATCTTTCTTCCACACTGCTCTCATTTCTGCCTACAAATCTTGATATTTTATGACTTTGTGTCTCCCTGTATGCAAGACACTGTAGTCATTTAGCGATTTCAATGATCAATGCTACTTTTATCTTCTTTTCATGGACTACAGTGGGGTGATCCCATGTGATATAGACTTCATCATTTTCTATAATGCTTTGTGGCTCATGTCTCCAGTGTTTTTCAGCCACTTCAGTACAATGTTTGCCAAATCCCCAGTGCAACAGTCTTGTCACATTATTATGCCTTTCCCTATACAATCCTTCTGCCATTAATATGTCACAACCAGCAACAAGGTGTGTGACTTTCCAATTCTGTTTTATAAAACCTACATTTGTCTTCTCCCACATGTTCAAGAGACTTTGTAAACTGTGTACATTGCTCACTAGCTTGGGCCACCAAAATTAACCTTTCACCTTTTGGTTTGAATTCGCCTCTTCTTAAACATTCCTGCATTTGATCCTTGTCAACATGAAGTTTTTTTATATCCTTACAACTATATTTATGTATTTTCCCCATTTCTTGCCTTCTCATCTTATCCTTCACCTCATATTTGTTCTTTTGATTTTTGGCACACTCAGTTACTGCCTGATTTTTATCTACTTCTGGTTTGATTTCCATTCCTGCTTGATGCTGATATGCTTCTGCTAGACTAGGTAGAGAAGTCATCTTAGATTTATTCTCCTCATGTTTCAAAACTTTCACTACATTTGGGTCTTGTGAGGTCAGTAGATATGTGTGCAGTCCCACGATTGCAGAGTGATACATATCAATTTCAAGGAGGCACTTACGCCCTTTGGAGTGGTGAATACATAAATTTGTTATGCACTGATTTTTATAAATCATTTGGTGAGCATGAATCATCCTACTTGTTTTCCTGTCTAATCTATTCAACACATTTTGGTGCTAGTCAATCACTCCAAAATGTAAGTTAGGACAGGAAGAGCAAATTGGTTTATAGCTTGAATTTTGTTCCTAGATGTCAAGGCTGTATTCAGGATTAATTTATGTCTTCTAAAATACTCCTTACAAAGGTTTGTTTGCATTTGTTCAGGTTTTATTGTTGATCCTTCATCAATTCCCAAATATTTATACACTCCCTCTTGCTCAAGTTCTTTTATATCACATTCTTGTCCCAAACTGATATTTTCTTGGTGCTGCAGTTTTCCTGCTTTAAAGGTTGCTTTTGCACATTTATCAAGACCAAGTGACATTCTTATATCATCTGAAAAAGTTTTGACTTCTTGCAGTTGTGCTTTCATTTCCTCATCTGATGAGCTATACAACTTAAATCATCGACAAAGAGAAGATGCATGGTCTTTACAGTTTGTTGTTTTCTAGGAGCCAAATTATAGCTATGGCCATCTGTTAAGTGGACAGCTTAAAGGGTTAAAGGCAAGACAGAATAGCAGCAGTGACAGGGAGTCACCCTGGAATATCTCCCTTTGAATTTTTATCCCTGGAATAATAATTTGTCCTTTATCATGGCTTAATTTCAAAGTGGTTTGCCACTGTTTCATGGTCAATGTAATGTAGTTGATCAGTGAAGGGTGTATCTTATACATTTTAAGCACTCTTTTATTCATGAATGTAGGATACTATCAATTGCTTTTTTGTAGTCAATCCATGCCATACTTAGATTCTTCCCCTTTTTTATAGTTCACAATTATGACTTTATTTAGCAACAGTTGATCCCATGTTCAATATGACTTTCTTTTATTACCCATTTGTTCTATTGCCATGATTGAATTTTCTTCTAAATGACTATAAACTTTGTCAGTATCAATTCTGGTATATAGTTTATATGTCATTGGAGGGCAAGTTATTGGTCTATAATTTTTAGGATAACTTGCACTCTTTAAGTAGGAGCATTGTTTTTGCTGTTGTTAACCAGGTTGGTGTCTGTTTTGGGGTGCGCATATAAATAGTTTTTACTCATGGCTAAATCTTTTTGCAAAGATGTTAATACTTTTAGCCAGAAGTTCAGTACTGCATCTGTGCCTGCGGGGTTCCATTTGGAGGCTTTTCTTAACTTTATCTCAATCTCTCATTCTGTTACCTCATCCAATCTCATATCCTGTACCTTTGAACTTCTTACTCTTTCTTTTACTTCTTCTATCCATCTTAGCATCTTTGTTATGTTCCATGGGATGTTCATAGATATTCCTCAAAATGTGTCTATTTCTTCTTTTTTGGGTGGTCTTTCAATTCCTTTTCTCTTGTTTCCCAATACTATATAGAGCTTTTTGTGGTCATCAATGAATTGCTTATTTTGCACTTTTCCTTTATATTTGTCTGTGTATCTTCTAAGTTTTTTTGCCTGTGTTGAGATTTTTAGTTTATTGTTTGCAATAGTGCAAGATAGATCCTGATCCATTATAATACTGTGCATTGCTTTTATCAACGCTATCTTTCTAAGTATTTTTGTTGATCTGTTCCCTCTTCTATGCTGTTCTAACAGTGACACTTCTTATCTTAATTACTTTATAGTTTTCTCTAGTCAATACTTCCATGATGGTATTTGATTTCTCTCCTTCCTTTCCCTTGCTACCCTGTGTTCTTGTGGTAGAATTTTATCTGTTATTAATTTAGCTGCACAGTAATATATCCTGATTACTTCTGTTATATAGTCTAGAGCTGTATGAGCAGTCCTAATTACTGTGTTCATTTGTTTAATCAAAATTCTGAGTTTTTGGGTTTTATTGACCTTCTGCAGTCAACTTCTTTCATTGATCTCAATATGTCTATCTGGATCTAGGACATTTGCTCAACTGAGCAAACGACCAAAATCCAAACGGACGGGCATACTTACGCGAAAGTACTTTTCACCAAAGAAGCATGTTCACGTAACTATGACTGTTGCTGAGACTGTACTACAGTGCGGGTAAGGGAAATTTCCCTTTTCCCCACTGTAGTGCGGTCTTGGAGGGAGAATATTAAAGTAGAGGGATGTGGGGGCTGTGCCCCCCACATGGGAGGTGGAGGGGGGGCAAAGCCCCCCTGCTAAAATGTAGATGTAGTGTTTTATTTTTTTTTTGGTAACACGCTTTAACAAAAGTGCTTTTTCGATAAAAGTGCTTTCGTTAAAGTGTTTTCGGTTTTTATGGATTTGGACGTTTGCTCAGTCAAGCAAACATCCTAGATCCATCTATCTATCTCTATTAAATCAAGCAACTCTTCTGTTAGCTCATTTTCTTCTAAACTAAGGACACATTGTTTGTTCTTCAGTTCATGCAGGCATTCTATAGACAGTTCTATATCATCTTCTTCAATTTCATCCTATGTCATCCATTGCTCTTTCATATGCAAACTCACTGGCCTATCACTCCTCGACATTGATTGTGTCAGAGTTGCCACAATTTTCTGTTCCTTCCCTTACTGTACAGCTTCAAATGAACATTTATACTGGTTTTCTGCTGAAGGCTCCAAATTATCTTCATATGGCAATTACCAGTTGCTTCCTGTTCCACTGGTTTCTCCTTAATGTGGATGTCTATTGCTCTATCCTGCTATGGTGATTTCTGAGTTAGATTTTCTACACCGAATCCTTCACTGCACAAGTACTCCATAACCTATGTTTCTATTTCTTTAACTTCTCCATTACTAATCTTCTTTTCTTCTTTTTTTTTTGTCGTCTTATTTTTTGTCTTGTAAAGTTTTCCATGTCTGGATTCCTTTGTCTGTATATCTCTTCAAATTTTTTTGGTGCTGCTCTTTTTGTATTGATTAATTTAGCTTACTCCTTTTCATAAACATTACACCATATAAAGTCTCTTTTTCTTTCCCATGTCCATATTTCTTCATCAGATGTCTCCGGATCTACCTGTTTCTCCTTATTTGGAGGACTTGTTTCATCATGCTGTGATGTAACCTGTGTTAGACTTTCTACACCAAAGCCTTCACTTCACAGCCATTCCATAACTTCAGCATCTGTTTTTTAACTTCTAGTTTACTAATCTTTTCTACATTCCCTCTTTGTGATATTATTTTTTATTGTGAAATTTTCCATATCTGGATGCCTTTGCCTGTATTTGTCTTTGAATATCTTTGGCGTTGCCTTTTTTGTATTGATTAATTTGGTGTTCGAGTTTGCATAAATATTACACCACAGCAAATCTCTCTGTCTTTCATGTCCATATTTCTTTTTGATACTTTTCAAAAATCTCTAGGTTTTGTTGTTTATATTTTCACACTTCCTCAGATGCTTCTTTTTCCAAACAGATCAAAGTTTCCTGGTCTATATAATGTTTTTCACAAACCTGTTATATTAACGAACACAACTTTTTATTTGAGGCTTCTGACAGTTTTTTCTTGTGGAAATATCTTTCTTTCTTCTAATTTCTCTCGTAATCTTTTTGTATATCTTGTGTCAGGATATTCTGGGATTTTTGCATAATAATAACAATACATAATTTCTTTCTTATCCTTAACAGTCCACTTTATCATCTTTAGCGCTCTTCTTTGGCCTATCAGTTTTTGTGATTTTTGTGGACTGTACTTCCTTCTACAACAGGGGTGGGGGGCATCCTCCCCTGGGCCTGGCCTAATGCCATTGTAGGAATGTTTCTGTATTTTTAGGATGCTATACTGTCATTATTTTCCAGTGCACCTACCAGGATTGGGCACTTTTTTATGCTGGGTCTTGTACATCCAGCTATCTTTTTTTATTCTTGACCTACTTCTGTCCATGATATATGCTATATAAAATACAGTCTATATATCAGTGTCATCTTGGTGAGATTTTGTGAAAAACATAGTCCACCACATGAAGATACTCACAAAGACTTGAGGATGAATTCAGTTTCAGCAATACTACTCTTCTTTGCTTGCTGACTTATCATCTCTCCATTCAGACCCCTGTCTTTGAGGTTGTTCTGATGAAATCTTACATTTTTCAGATGAACATGCTCACTAATAAATTATTTTACTACTCTACTGGCATTTTGTTATTCAGCTCACTTTGGTTGTATTCAGTTGTTTTGCTAGCTGGACCACTGTCATTTGGTGAGACTTCCCTTACTGACTTCTACTTTCCTAATTACTCTTACTGTCTTACTGTCTTCTACCCTCTTACCTTAATCATATTTCCCTTACTATATTCTACCCTTCTGGATTTATCATACTTTCCTTACTATCTTCTACCCTCCTATTTAATTCTAGTTTCCTTACTAACTTCTTCCTTCTTACCTTAATCATTCTTACCTTACTGACTTCTACCCTTCTACCTTAATTATACTTCCCTTATTACTTTCTCTACCCTTCCACCTCAATCATACTCCCTTAATATATTCTACTATCCTACCTTAATCATATTTCCATAATAGCACCTCTACCCTCCTACCTTAATTATACTTCCCTTACTACCTTCTACTCTCCAACCTTAACCATACAGCCTTTACTACCTTGCACCCTCCTACCTTAATAATACTTCCCTTAATATCTTATAACCTTCTTCATTAATCATATTTTACTTACTACCTCCTCTACCCTTCTACCTTAATCATATTTCCATTACCACCCTCTAACCACCTTCTTTAATTGTGCTTCCCTTGCTATCTGCTCTACTTTCCTACCTTAATCAATTTTCCCTTACAGATGTCTACCCTTCTACCTTAATTATACTTCCTTTTCTATCTTTCACCCTCCTACAATAATAATACATCACTTACTACCTTGTACTCTCTTAACTTAATCATATTTCCCTTATTATCTTGCATTCTGCTAAATTAATCATATTTCCCTTACTACCTTCTACATTTCTACCTTAAATATGCTTCTGTTACTACATCCTCCATGCTCCTTCCTTAATCATTCTTCCCTTACTACTGTATATATCCTAACCTTAACTATATTTCCCTTACTACCTAAATCATAATTCCTTTACCAGCATCCACACATCTTCTCATCACATGCATGTTTGGGTTAAATAAAATATATAGCAGTACATAAGCCTTGTTAGCATGGGTGGCCACAAACTTTCTGCCTCTTGTTTCAGTTGTGTGCACAGGATTGTGCTAACTGCCCTTAAGGCTTATGCTCAAACAGATGAGAATTACTTTTGCTCATATACTTCTCTGCTGCTACACCAGGGTACTACATGATCTTCCTGCAGATCCCTGCTGTAGCACACTTGCCTGGCTGTGTACATTGTTGATGAGCACCGCTGCAGTGCAGTCCTACATGATCTTCCTGCAGGTCCCTGCTGTAGCACACTTGCCTGGCCGTATACATTGTTAATGAGCACCACTGCACCATGGTCCTACATGATCTTCCTGAAGATCCCTGCTGTAGTCCACTTGTCTGGCTGTATACATTGTTAATGAGCATCACTGCACCATGGTCCTACATGATCTTCCTGCAGGTCCTTGCTGTAGCACACTTGCCTGGCCGTATACATTGTTAACAAGCATCAAGTATCACTGCGCACACAAAGTAAACAGAGTAGGTTTGGCCACAGTCAAGAAAATTATGTTTTCAAATCTCTGGCCAAGAATGAGTTGGTCATGAGTGATTATATAGAATGGAGTATTTTCCAAACATTTGTAGACAGACTTTATGCATGGACCATTGGTAGCAGAGTTTTATTTAAGCCCCAACATGTAATGTGCTACACTTTGGATAGGATAACAACAGGTATCCATATGCTGTCAATCAGGATATAGTGATTAAGACTGACATTCAAAGATCTTTTAATTGTTATTGATAACTTACTCAGATATGAAAACCTTACAATAAACGTTTTGAGAAAATATTGGACATCTTCAAGGCTATAAACAGCAGAGACAGGGCCGTATTAATACCAATATATCATTTTTTAATTGCACTTCACATTGAATACGGGGATTCAGATTATATTTCTAATACATCTTCAATTGTGAGGCTGGAAAAGATTCAGAGAACATTCACCAGGTAGATTTCTATTGTTTGTAAGCTGATTTACAAGGAACCTCTTACTGATTGAAGTTTTCTTTTGCATCTAAGCTTCTGAGGGATGAAATCTTTTTATTTTCAAGTATGTTAATAAATAGGTTTACATAGTTGTGAATGGTGTGAAGCTCAGCTTGCACACCATAAACACTAGAAATAAGAATGAATTTGTATCTCTGTCAGTTGCACTCTCTAAATTAAAATTGAACACATTTGCTTAATTGCTGGTAGGGTCTGGAACTCTTTGTCACTTTCATAGGTTCATAGGTGTGTACTAGGCTAATGGCCCTGGAGCCTTTACAAGCCCAGCCCATAGAAGTGCCCTGGCATCATGCCGCCTGATGTTAGTTCTCAGTGCCTCTATCAAATAGCTCCACTGGAGTGATCCTCTGAGTAAACTATTTCCCATCCACTCATCAAGATTTCTCTTGAAGAGGGTCAGTGAGGTGCTTTGCTTGACATGTATGGGAAGTCTATTCCAGAGCATGGGCAGTCTCTGGGTTATGAACCATTCCCTCCAGCATGTTCTATTGATTGTGGTAATGAGGTTGAGGTCTACAGAGCATGTGGTGTGGAGGGATTGGGATTTCTTTAGATGTAGCATTTCTAACACAGCTGGGTCAGACATGGCTTTGTAAGTCAAGCAGACATTGCCTCTTAGTAGACGATATGAGACAGAGAATAGAGTTTTTTTAGTCTGTCCATGTACGACATGTGTTTACACCTAGGATCCTCTTCATGAGGCACTTTTGTGGCCTTTCCAGCTGATGCATGTGTCTAGTGAGGTACATGCCAAATGGGGCATTATACTCAATGATTGGCCTAATGAGGGAAGAGTAGAGAGAGATGATGACCTCTTTCTTCCTGGATGCAAAACCCTTGGTATTGAGATGTACCACACAGAAGTACTTTCTGACCACAGTGGCAATGTGGTGGTCAAAGGAAAGGTTGTTGTTAACCTGTGTCCCCAGATCTCTTATAACACCTTCAGTGTTCAGTGCGCTCCCATCAATGTGATAATTAGTGGGAACTGAGTTTTTCCCAAAGGGGACGATGACGCATTTTTTGGCATTAAGCTTAAGGCCATGGTTTCGACACCAGTCATTAGTCTAAGTGAGGCCTTTCTGTTTGGTATCTACATAACTTGAGGAGTTAATAATGGCTCCCAGCTTGCAGTCATCTGCGAACTTGGTCATCCAGAGTCCGTCTGTGTTGGCCTGGACTTCTGAGAAGTAGATGCCAAACAGGAGACGACCCAGGACCGATCCCTGTGGGACTCCACTCATGACTGGTCGGCAGTCTGACTTGGAGTCCTCTACTTTCACACTGTGGGTTCTATCTGTGAGCCAATTTGCAACCCACCTAGTGATAGAGGGGTTGATGCCTAGTTTGATGAGTTTATCAATAATTCCTGAGTAGGGAATGGTATCAAAGGCCTTGTCCAAATTGAGGTAGGCTGTATAAACTGTCTTTCCTTCATCCACAGCTCTGGTGACTAACTCAAAGAAGTCAGACAGGTTGCGCAGGCATGATCTACCTTTCACAAAACCAAATTGAGTGGGATCTAGAGTTTGAAGATTCTCTATATCCTTGTTAATTAAGTCCATGATGATGCGCTCCATAGCATTACATATCAGACTCATCAGGCTAATGGGGAGATAATTCCCAGGGTCTGTAGTCACTCCCCCTTTATGGAGAGGGATGACTGTAACAGTGCACCATTCAGTAAGGACAAAGCCTGAGATGAGGCTGTGATTGAACAGAGCATACAGATGTGGTGCCATTTCACTTTGTAGTTCATGTAGAAGACATCAAGGGATATTTTGGGGTCCCGTGGAAGCTGTATTCTTGGCCTTGGACAATGCAGCTTTAACCTATGCTGCAGTAATGTTGGGTGCCTGTCATTCCTTCGATATTGTTATTTGTCCTTTGGGGGAGAGAGAGGGGTAAAGTTGGCAATGAATCTGTCAACCTGTATGTTGGCAATATCTGTTGGCTCAGTATAGGAGGTACCATTGTGCAGTAACTCAGAGTAAACCTGGGTATTGCTATGGAGATTCTTGGTATAACTATAGAAGGCTTTGTGGTTGTTTTTAGTGTCTGATGTAATTCTGCCTTCATAGCTAGCTTTAGAGGTTTTGATGAGGAATCTCACCTTTTTATTGAGGCTAATAAGGGAGTCTTTCCAGTCTTGGGAATTTACTTTTTTCTGCAACAGTTTCTTCCTTTTATTGCAGAGTTTATTAATGGCAGGGGACTAGCAGATTGGCTTCCTTTTTCTGGAGGAGAGTGTCTTGGTTCTGTTGGGTATGGCTAGTTTCATGCATTTATGTACATGTTTGTACAGTGCATTGGTGTGTGATTCGGCAGTCATGCATCTATTTTCCATTGACGTGTGTGCTGTGAAGTTAGCCACCTCTGTTTTTAGGAGCTCAAAGTCTGCTTTGGAGAAGTTTTTCATGGCGGTTACCTTTGCGGGGGGGGGGGGGTGTGAGATGTGAATTTCCATGGTGATTAGTTTGTGGTCAGATTTAACCAAAGAGAAATTGACTATTGGTGTAGTGCAATGATTGCCCATGTTAGTAATAACCAGGTCAAGGATGCTGCTTCCTCTAGTGGGGGTTAAGAATGAGCTGATCCAAGGCATTGGAATTGATGAATTCCAGGAAGCATTGGGTCAGTGTACTGGTGCATGAGTAGTTTTCCCAGTTGATGGAGGGGCAGTTGAAGTCACCTTGTTTGAGAGTTTCCATTCCATGAGAGTTCCTAGTTCCATTAGACTGTCAACCTCAATTAAATGCAACATAAGAACAATAAAAAGGAGAAATTATTGCTTGGCAATATACATTGCGTTTTTACTGCAGGTGACAAGTGCTGAGTTGAGTTCAGTCCGGATACTTGGTTCGGTAAAGCACTGTATATGACATATGTCATCATGGTGGCTGACTCCTGGGTGGTCACAATGGAGGCCTAGAGTCAGCCTTACCAACCACAATGAACAAAAGAAAGTCTGTCTGCAGTTTTGTTTCTTGTGGTCTGCCTTCAACATAAGTTAGTGATGCTGCTACATCTTTGATATTTTTTTCTTCTTAATGTAAAAAGGATTTATCAACCTCAGGTTGTCAAGTGAAATACTATAGCAGTAACCAACAGTGTCAGTGTGACATATTGAAGATTTACCCACAGTTGGTGTGGTTTAATCATGAGGACATAGTCTGAGTGATTAAACAAATCCAACCATGGGTAAATCTTCAATATAGCACACCACAGAGTCAGTTATTGTTACTATACATTGACCTTACTTAAGAAAAAAAAATTACTTACTTTTCTTAAATAATGTCTTTGCATGATGGCTCCGTGATGTTCTTCTGCTTTTATTGGATATCCTGCTGCCTTTTCTCACATACTGCTTATGCTTTTGAAACTTTCGTTCCCACGCTTATGCAGTACATCAGTGCTCTGTGACGGGTGCTGTGGATAGGAAGCAATGGAGAAAGGAAGATCTCTGTTGCTTTTTTATCATTTATAAAAAAAGAAACTAGGAGACTTTCAATGTACAGGAGAGATGGTACAGACAACCACAAGGAGGCATCTGTGAATGAGTGCAATGTAGCATATAGTAGAATAAAGGGAAATCTCAATGACTTGTTTATTGACCAACAAATTTTGATTGATGACTATAACTATCTAAATGTGATACATCATATGATCCCATATGTTTGGTTTGCCTAAGATACATAAAAATAAAGAACAAGCACCAATGCCACCAATTGTTGATGATCGTGGTTCTATCACCCACCCCTTGGCCAAATTCTTGGACATCAGATAAAACGTTTGGTCACGCAGGAGCCACATGTTTGCTGTGATTCTTGGGAATTTTTACAAAAAAATGAATGACCTTCCCTTTAAAGACACATATATCTTTATCACTATAGATGTTAAGGACTTGTATTCGGTAATTCTCCATGACTTAGAACTGGAATGGTTTTCTGAAATTTTGTTGGAAAAAAATATTCCATAAGATCACATTAATGTCTCTGTCAATTTATTGAAGATTGTACTGAAAAATAATTTTGTTAGATTTGGATGTGACTTGTTCTTGCAACAAGGAGGGGTAGTTATGACTGCAACCTGTGGGGAGTCTTTCTGCCAACATTACCATGATTCAATGGGAGAAAAAGGTTTTATTTAACTCCCCTTTTTTGCATCATGGAGATTCTACATACACTTTTGGATGATATTTTCATCCTGTGGGATAGTGAAGCTCATGACATCCCCCATTTTTATCATATATTAATCAAACAACCAAGTTTATTGCATTCACCCATGACAGTAATGATGTAAATATGCTTACCTGGGTATATGGTTGTCCAAGAACAATACAGAGAGAACATTCACCTCCAAAATCTGTAGGTAACCCATGTATTCAAACAGTTTTCCTCCATTTTGACAGTTTGCATTGTATTATACAGGAAAGGGCAGTGGTCAATGGCTAGTTTGTCAGGGCAGCCAGAATGACCACAGAAGATACTGCCTTTTGGGATGAGTGCATATTGCTTAGAAACATATTTTTTAAAACAAGTCTATCCTACAAAATTTGCAGACAGTTTGATGCTAGAGGTGATTAATAAATGTGAGTGTCATCATGTTGTGACAATTTTGGCAAGCCCTTCCATGACTAACAACAGAAGTGAGGAAGTCCTAGATGGTGGGGGCACAATATCAATGCCACCCATGGCTGAGAGTATGAAAACAATCACAGAAACCTTCAGGAATTCTTTTACTACAACTTATTCTATTGAAGGCCTATCTGAAATCTACCATGGAAAAGAACTGGTGTCTTCTCCTACAAGAAAATACCATTCCTGATTACGTGGGGCCGGGCCCAAGAGTGGTGTTTAAAATGGGCAGGAATTTGAAAATAATATTAAAACACAAATGGTCTAAACACCAGCATAAAAAAAAGCATTGGAATTATGGGGATGAAACTGTGTTGTTTTCCCTACTGTCCCAGTATTCTGGTGTGCTATGAAATTCCATTGAACAACCAGGTGGTTGCTATAAAAAAAACAGATTCAATTGTTGTAGAACAAAGGTGGTATATTGTGCAGTATGTATGTTCTTCCCCTGTTTCTACATAGGAAAAACAGAGAGGAGACTGAGGGACAGAATATACGAACATTTATATGAAATCAAAATAAAAAAAGAGACTAGCACCCTCTATATACACATAAAACGTTACCCACACCATAAATTCACATTTTGCATTTTGGAAAAATGTCTTCTAACAATAATGAAAGTCCATGGAACTTATTAAGTGAAAAATGTGAATTATATTGGCAAATGCATATGAATGCCAGTAATTGGCCTGGATTCAATGAACATGTTTCAATAGCATATTCCCTGATGCCTCTGATGAATACTGAATACTGACACTGTGCTCTACCTATATTCATTGTATATATTGTAAATATTGTAAATACGTGCTTACTAGGAAAACTGAATGTACACATATTGTACTTATGCTTACTCTACAACAGTGCTAATTCTTAACCTTTCTACAACATGGTTTCCTAACCTGTTCTTATTATTTAAACTATGTAACCTTCAGTTATTACCATGTATTACTCATCATTCTGTAACTATTTGGAGCTTTTCTCCCCAGGACTCCACTGAAAACGGACACTAGCTGTCCAGTCAAACTATCCTAGTAAGCAAATGTTAAATAAATAAATGGCATGTTTGCTTAAGTTAAAAGCACTGGAAGATGAGCACTAAATATAAGGCACATATTTACACACTTTTGCCTTTATTTTTCTGTTTTTAAGAGAGATGCATTCTGTTTCTGTTTTATATATTTTATTCTTTGTTGCACGTTCTGTATGCTATGCGCTGCAAATTTTTTAGTGGTTCTTTTAAGATAATGTTTCAGTTCCTGGGGGCTACATGTGATTGAAGACAAAAGCTTTAAAAGGAGTGTGTACCTCCAGCATTGTTATCTGATGAAGTTCATGTATTTTTTTAATGAAAGCACTTGTCTGTCATTGTTTTAAACACATCTCTACTTGGCTTATGGATTAAAGTTCTTGTGGATGTTATCTACAGAAGTTTGTTTCCATGGGCCTTCCATTTGTGTTTCATCTGTATTTCTGAAGTTAGCTCTGTGGAAGGAAGTGCGTTAGGTGAATTTGAGGTTAAGTTGGTTATGCATTTTATGAAGCATGTATTGAAATAGGCAGCTTTTTGAAGATGGGGATACCTCATTATGGGCTGGGATCCTTTATTGTACCTGGGTGGATGAGAGAGGATATGGAGGATCAGAATTGTTTATGGTTGTTTTTATTGCTGTCTTGTAGGTGAGTATAATAAGAGTTTTATTTCTATTAACTTGTTTCTTGACTTGGTTTTATAACTGTCTGAATAGTTGCTAATTTTTGTCATTTTTATTCTTTTGCCAGTTAATCCATGCTTTGTCTCTGTATTTCATAAAGAGCTTGCATTGGTTGGCGAGCCGTGGGTTATGGCTGTTTGCAATTCTTTTTGTACACTATGGGGCTAAGGTGTTAAGAATATTTAGAAATGCTGCATTGAAGTATTCAACTGCATCATTTAAGGGGAGTCTTTTTAGGATGGACCATTTAACTGCTTTCAGAGCTTCAATGAAATAATCCTTGGAGAAATTAAAGAGATTATGGGTAGTTTTGATCTTGTGTTCCTTCATTACTTGTGTAATACTCCTGTGGATATAAGCTGGCAGGTGGTCACTTAGTGTATCAGGGAGGGTACCCGAGGAGGTAAAATTAGATGGACTGGTAACCAGAATCCAGTCCAGGCTAGATGGCTGAGAGTTACTTTTGCCTTATATTGTTGGTGTAATAATAAGCTGAGTGAATCCAATGACTCTAGGTGATTTGATCATGTTGACTAATGTCACCAAAAATGGGCATGGATAGTTACCGGTGTTAAGTGGGTTGAGGACCCAGCCTACTCTGACCAACACCAGGGACCCATGCTAATGGTGGGAGGGGTATGTCTGTGCCCGCCATAAAGCCCAACAGCCCTGGGTTAATAAGCTACTGGCTGGCCAGTGTCTAGTTGCCCAGCCTGGGTTACCTGGAATAGCTCTGTTGAGCAAAAGCTGGACGTAAAACCAACCAACCTGCCAAACATGAACTGAGAATTGCTACACAATGTAGGTTCACTGAGAGTATGCCGCTTGGAAGTGGATGACATGATGATACGGAGGAGGCTGGACATCCTATGTATCCCAGAGATGGGATGGAAGGGCAGTGCAACAAAGCCACTTGGCTTGGGATCCAGAGTCTACTACTCAGGTGGAGGGCAGGCTAGAAATGGTGCAGGAATTGTGATGAGAGAGAGGCTTAAGAAGGCAGTAAGGGATATCATCAGAATTAATGACAGACTCATGGCAATCAGACTCTAGTGTAATAATAGGACAGTATTCATAATCTCAGCCTATGCCCCACAACAGGGCTGTGATAGTGAGGAAAAGAGTGCATTCAGACAGCAGTTGCAGGACCTACTAGATAAAGCAAGACAACATGAACTGGTGTTGATAATGGGTGACCTAAATGCACATATTCGGACAGACAAAACAGGATCAGGACTGCCTGGGTCCACATAGGTGTGGCAACAGGAATAAAGAAGGAGAAGCCATTCTAGACTTCTGTCGGGCAAATAGCTTGATAGTAGCAAACACATGGTTCAGAAAGAAAGACAGTCACAAGATCACATACAAGAGTAGCCATGCAACTCAGGTAGACTTCCTCAAAGTAAGGAAAAGGCACTGGGGCAGAATGCATGATTGCAAAGTCCTCCCCAGTGAAACAGTCAGCCCACAGCATAAAGCACTAGTTGCCGCAATCAACTGCAAGCAATGGTCAGAGAAGGCTCTAAGATCAACAGAGTCCAAGCTGAAGACCTGGAAGTTGACTGGAGAGAAAGTACAACAGTTCAAGGAATTACTCAGGGCTCTAGCACCCCAAGAAGTGGGGGAAATAGGGGGAGCTGAAGAAGAATGGGAGCACCTAAAACAGCATGTGTTAAGACTACAGAAAAGATATGTGTCCAAGCCAGGTATGGAAATAAGGTACATAAGAAAAGCTGGTGGTGGAATGCAAAAGTCCAGGAAGTCATCAAAAGAAAAAAGGAGTGCAGGAAGAAGTGGGAGACAGAAAAGACTGACCTGGCTAGGAAGGACTACTGGTTAGCTAAGAAAGAAGCTAAGAAATAAGTTGCAACAGCAAAGACTAGGGCATTGGAGGCACTGTACCAACTTCTGGAAAGTGACTCTGTAAGGGGCACAAAGAAACTATATCAGGTTGCAAGGCATAGAAAAAAAAAATAAATAAGATAGTCAGACACCCTTCATAAGAGATGCCTGCAACAACCTGCTCACCAGTCCACAGGACATCAAAGGCAGATGGAAGGAGCATTCAGCAGCTTCTGAATGAAGAAAACCCCACAGAAGCTGTACTGCCCCAGAAACAGCCTACAATGAGAGAAGAAGATAAGCCCAAAGAAGCTTTACTACCCCAGAAAAAGCCTACAATCAGAGAATAAGAGGAGCCCACCCTAGAAAAAGTAAGAACAGCACTCAGGAAGATGAAGTCAGGGAAAGCAGCAAGCTCAGATGAGGTCACAGCAGATATGATGAAGATGCTGGGTGAGATAGGGAAGAAATGGTTCCTGAGGTACTAACAGCAGTGTGAAGAGAAAGGCATATCCCAGATGACTGGAGAATAAGCATACTTGTGCTAGTGTACAAGAACAAAGGGGACATCCACAACTGTGGGCAGTACAGAGGCATCTAACTCCTATCACATTGCATGAAAGTTCTGCAGAGGGTGATTGATAAACGGATATACAGAGTAGTATAATGTAAGATGGGAGATGAGAGGTTTGGATTCAGATCAGGATGCAACACAACTGACCTGATGTTTGCATTGAGACAGATACTTGAGAAGAAGCTAGAGATGAGGAGAGAGTACAACTGGGCATTCTTAGACTTGGAGAAAGCATATGACAAGGTCCAAAGAAAGCTGATCTGGGCAGTACTGCGGTGGTTTGAAGTCACCGAAACATTGGTAAAATTAGTGCAGGCTATGTACAAGAACCCAATAACTCAAGTACGAACAGTGTTTGGCCTCAAAGAGGGGCTCCCAGTGGGTGTGGGTGACCATCAGGGTTCAGCTCTGAGCCCACTGAGGTTCATACTGGTGATGGACTACAATAGTAAACAGGTTGGAGGGGACGGATCAACAAAGCTGCTGTATGCAGACGATGTGGCAATACATGCAAACTCTGAGCTAGAACTTCAGCAAAGGATAGGAGAATGGAATGCCAATCTGAAATTGCATTGGATGAAACTAAGCACAGATAAGATTGTGGTAATGGCAGCAAATTGGGGAAATCAGAAGAAGCCGAGAATAGAGATAGAAGGGAAGATAGTGGAACAGGTAAACAGCTTCAAGTATCTGGTAGGAGTAGTTGAGGAGAAGGGTAGTCTGACTGAAGACTTCAAAGCTAGAATCATAGGGGCTGCAGCCAACTGGAATAGAGTATCAGGGACAGTCTATGATAGAAGAATGCCAAAGAAGTTGAAAAGTAAGGTGTACAAGACAGTGGTGCAACCAGTACTACTGTATGGTACAGAAACCTAGGCAGTAAAGACAGAACAGCTGAAGACACTAGAGGTGATGGAAATGAAGTGCCTAAGAAAGGTGATAGGATGCACACTGTGGGGCAGATGAAGAAATGAGAACATAAGAGCAGAATCCAAAGTAGCTCCAATTGCAGAAAACATCAAAGAGAACAGATTACGGTGGTTTGGGCACATGTGTAGAAAGACGAAGAAAGACAACCTGGTGAGTAAGATTTGGGACATACAGGAAGAAGGTAAGAGGAAGTGAGGATGTCCAGCAAAGAGGTGGATGGACTGTGTGAAAGAAGATCTGCAACAGTCAGGCATGAGTGTTGAAGAAGGCAGGAGTGTGGCACTGAATCGAAAGAGCTGGCAACAGCTAACACGATACTCCGAACCCATGTATAAAAAATGGGAAATAGGGGGATGATTATGATGATGTTAATGAATCCAAAGAGGTTCATACTATTAATTGCTGAATTTACAGATAAATATGGCCAATCAATGTTTACGTCACTCCAGATGATAATTTCATTTGTAATTGCATCTGCTATCCAGGATAATGTGTTTGCAATTATTGGAATGTTCTGTCTTGGGGGAATATAGCACAGCAATACATATGCTCTTGGTTCTATTAAGTTTTAGGAATGAGATTAGGATTTCTACTTTTCCAGAATTTGGGATTGTGCCTGTATAGGGAGTTACTGTGAGCATAACTGGGAACATTATACCTATTCCACCTACTTTTTATGAGTTCTATCAAGCCTAATAATATTATTACCAGGGGGTAGTATTTCAGCATGTTTTATTGCAGGCTTTAGCCATGTCTCTGCTGTGACTAGGATGTTTGGGTTGTACTGGGTCATCCAGGTATGAAAACCTGTGATTTTTGTTGCATGTGCTTCTAATGTTTATAGTAACTATTTTTTTAACTTTTAAGATGTATTCTTTGTCTTGGGGTTTGATTGAGACCTGGTTGGAGTGGGGTCACCACACTGATGCATGATGGAGAAAGATGGTTTGTTTGTTATGGCAGTTTTAGCAGAGATGGGTAGAAGTATTACCTTGACATTGGGCCTGACATTTTTTAGTATTTTGGGGTTACAACAGTGGAATGCAGTTGTGGGAAATAAGGTTGAAGAGATTGTTGAGTAGCTAGCAGGAAGATGGTTGATAGGTGAGGATGAAGTACTGGTTGAGGTGTGCTTCTTTATTATTACTGCTGGTGGAGATGCTAGGAATCAGAGAAGGATGATGAATAAGGTGATACAGGAGGGGAACTGTATGGTTAGTGTTTCTAAAAACCTTGCTGTTTGGTGAGGTAATGTAATGAGCTGTGACAAGAGTGTGTAGAATAGGAAGACTTTGATGGGCAGGGAGCAGATTCATATGTGAGAAGGAATTTAGAACAGAACTGAGTGGGGATGGTATAACAAGAACAGTTTGTTCTCATTTGTCTTATAGTAACCTTAAAGGTCCTTCAGACATCTTTTATTTCAGGCTTTAGCCATGTCTCTGCTATATCTAGGATGTCTAGGTTGTGTTGGGTCATTCAGGCATGAAAACCTGTGATTTTGTTGCATGTGCTTCTAAGGTTTATAGTGACTATTTTTAAAACTTTTATTGTGTAATCTTTGGTTTGGGGTTTGATTGAGACCTGGGTTGGGGTGAATCTCGCCACACTGATGTATGGTGGAGAGAAACGTGGTTTGTTTGTTATGGCATTTTTAGCAGAGATGGGTAGAAGTATTACCTTAACATTGGGCCTGACATTTTGTAGTATTTTGGGGTTACAACAATGGAATGCAGTTATGGGAATTAAGGTTGAAGAGATTTTTGAGTAGCTAGCAGGAAGATGGTTGATAGGTGAGGATGAAGTACTGGTTGAGGTGTACTTATTTATTATTACTACTGGTGGAGATGCTAGAAATCAGAGAAGGACGATGAATAAGGTGATACAGGAGGGGAACATCATGGTTAGTGTTGTAAAAGTCTTGTAGTGCATCAAGGTGAGGTAATGAGCTGTGCTAGTAACATGGAAAATAGGTAGGCTTTGATGGGGAGGGAGCAGAGTGAGAAGGAATTTAGGAAAAGAAGTGGGAGGAGATGGTATATAGAGAAAATGTTTTCTCATTTATCTTATAGTAACTTAAAGGTCCTTCAGACAGATATGCATGCTGTAGTGTAATAGATAAAAGTTCTGTTTACTTAAATGTATAAAAATGTCTAAAATGTCTAAAATTTGCCAGTTTAGTATTCATGACATATGGATTTAGAAATCAGAAGTTGTAGTTTTAGTGTGTGTCTATATTTGTGCAGCAGTGTACATCTTAATGGATGCATGTAATGTTCTAAAGAATTGCAAACCAATAGTGTGTATGTCTGCATATGTGTGTGCCTGTGTGTTTTTGACCACTGCAAACCATTCTACTGACTGGTAGTGACTGAAATTCTTTCTTTCCCAAAGTGCTGTCTATTAAATACTTTCTGTTTATTCTTCACAGCTGCCTCAGGTAGTTCCTTAGGTGTGTGGGCATGAACAGAGGGGTGATCATGTGTTACAGTATCTTCTGTTCACTTGATATTTTACAGGACACTGAATTCATCAGCTCTTAGCACTGTGCACTTTCTGCACCGTATTCATAATTGCCCTGTTGTAGTGTTAATAGTTTATCCTTTCATTTACTTAAATTATTTTGTGTGCATTAGAATGCTTTGCTGAATGGATCTTAGCAGACATATATAGTGGTACAATTACACAGATAGTACTTCTGGAGGACAAGAACAGTTAACACAGACTGTATTATTTTTAATTAGAGAGGATATCTGTTTTTTATTTTTATACATGTACCATCATATGACAGTTCACTGTGTCAAGTCATAACATCAATGTAGTAAGTGAAGAAGAAATTCTGTTTGACTGATTACTGTCTCAATGACGTTTGAGGGAGGAAGGAACCTAATGTCACAAATATTATTCCAGCAGAGTATAAAATAAACAAATAATAAAAAAATTGAGTGAGCATTTGCCTACTCATGCCTTTTACATATGACACCTCTGCTTCTGTTGTGATGTTGTGGGTTTTAGAGTTTTTTAAAGTTACAGGTAGGCTCACTATTTGTCCATTTTTCTCCACTACAGCATGAGCTGAGTTTCCCTAGTGGGCTAATGCACTATGCTGTAGTTCAGAGGGTCCTGGGTTTGAGACTTGTCATGGGTGATTATTCTCTGGGCCAATAGCGTAGTATCATCCTATGAACCTATAACAGAGTACCTCACTCGCCCTCTTTAAGAGGAGCCTGGACGACTGGATGAGAAACAGAAAATATACTCCTGGGAACACACCTGTGTCCCTGCTGGACAGGATAAACAGGAGCTGACTTTGTGTGAACATGGGTGAAATTCTTGGCTAGGCTTATAAGGGCCTCCAGGCCAGTAGCCTAGTATTGTCCTATGAACCTATGTACTGAAAGATTAGAACAAAAGGTTTTGTTGTTGTATTGCCTTATATTCTCTAACTGCCCACACATGAGATTAAACCATCCTTCATATTGTTTTCAACTTACTATAAACCATACATCAGAAATAAACAGTTTATACTTCAAAATATGCGTATTATTCTGCAATTGACCTTCTTCTGTCCAGACAATGAGTATAACACAGAATTAAACACAATATAAATACATGTAAAAAACAGAAAAATTATGTTTTCCAATGTTGTTATTTGGATTAAAAGCAGTTTTCAATGGACTGCACAAAACTCTGGAAATCTTAACATGTTTATTAATACTACAGAGTCTTTCAATTATCAACGTGTCTCTAATGATCAAAAAAGCAGACATTACCATGAAATATCTATATAATTAGGTTCATAAGTGAGTACTAGGTTAACTGAGCTGAAGGTCCATTTTGAACCCATCCGTATTATCTCATTATGTGTTCAAATTATCCTTACTGTGATTTT
This sequence comes from Protopterus annectens, assembly GCF_019279795.1. Lineage (NCBI taxonomy): Eukaryota > Metazoa > Chordata > Ceratodontiformes > Protopteridae > Protopterus > Protopterus annectens. The sequence continues at coordinate 1,883,601,669 of NC_056743.1, forward strand.
CATTCCTATATTTCCAGTTGTGAATGAATGTTTCTGTGGTCATACCACTCTGTTTTGAAAGCTTTTATATGAATACATCCATTAATTCTTTGATATTATGGGTTCATAGGTGATAAATCCAGACAGCCTGCTTACATTCATAAATGGTTACTAGGCTTGCAGTCCAGGAGACCACTGAAGACCCTAACCTAAATTCCCAGTTGTTATGCAACTTACTTACGGACCCACAGCTAGTAAATGAGGATTGTGGGAAACAAACTCTGTACCACAAAAATAACAGCTCACAGTCTTAACCCTTTGCAACAAATATCAGATGAGATGGTGATTTTTTTTATATTTATATATATATATATATATATATATATATATATATATATATATATATATATAAATATATATATATATATATATATATATATATATATATATATATATATATATATACACACACACACACACACACACATATATATATATATATATATATATATATATATATATATATATAGTCCATTTGTAAATACAAAAATATATAACCAAAAATATACACCATTTGTTTTAGAGGAATGAATGGGGCCTTCCTTAACAGCAGAAACATCAAGTATATTCACAATGTATACAGTTTTGAACGTATGAAATAGTCAAGCTCAATTTTATAACAAAAAATCAACTAATTTCCACTGAAATACAAGTTAAAACATTGAATGTAGATAAAAGTGTGTTAACACACACTCACAAGTATACAATGAAAAAGAATGTACTCATAAAGGATAATGAGGTGTTAACTCAGTTTCTTGATTTCAGTCTTTTATTACTTTATTTTAGTACTTTCCATCACTTAGCAACAGTAGTTATATACCATCTCTTCTGTAGAATATATACAAACCTTGAAAAAGGAATAAATACACATTCATTTAGTTATTGCCTTATAACTAGATGACCGTTAAAGTAACAGTTTTAAGTTCTAAGACATGTAAGACTGAGTCCTAAAAGAGTGAATTTAAATGTTTTAAAAAATGGGAACTTACATAATGCCAAGATCACTGTATTCAGAGTATTCCCTTTTCTCCAAGGTGTGACAATCTCAGTGTCAGTATAGTTAAATAGCAGGAGTACGTTGGACTGCAGTTTTCACATTGGGGTACTGAGGGTTTGCATCACTTCAGAAATCACCTTTGAAGGAGAACAACAATATGATTGTTGATGTTTTTTCATCTGGATCACTTTTGCAGTAGCCTAAAATATATGGGGTATATAAAGGATATGACAGCCAGATAACTTCTAAAGCTTTATGGCACCTAAAGATTCAGCTAAGTTGACTAAAAATCGATGTCTGGGCTACAACCCCTTCAAAGCTATTCTGCTGCAGAAGACAACACTTTTCTCCAGGGTTACGGGGATCAACAGTTGGCTAACAATGTCCTACTAGTAGGCAGATAAGTTTAATTCAGGAAAAACAATTCTACTTTACTTTTTGTGACAGAAACTGTACCTTTTTCTGTAAAATATTATTTTTTAAAGCTGGGGAAATAGTTTTTAATGGCAGTGTCATGGCTTTCTATTACTTTTAAATGGGAGGGTCACAATTTTCCTTTTGTGGTAAAAAGATGTTAAAACATACTTTAAACCACTCTTTGTTCAGGGAAAGTTTTTATTTTACTTTTGGGAGCTGGAGTAAGCATTTAAAATGCTTTTCTGTTGTGTTTTGTCAGGGAGAATGTTGATTCTTTTTACAACTAACCTGTTTTACTGTCCATTGCTGCTAGGCTTCCCCAAGGATCAGACACCTTTTCACCTATGCCGTAGAACAACCACGAAATTCCTTGGTTCTTCCTTCTTCCAGCCACAAAAAAAAATGTTAAACAAGCTCTGCCTCCACAGCAAGCTGCTAAAATGTTTCACCCATAGGTGGGTGATTCTGCTGTAGCCAAAGCTATTTCCTCAGACCACTCATCTTTTTTGGGGTTGCACTGGTGTACAGCCAACATGGGTTAGAAGCATCCTCTGTGGTTGTTGGAGTACTATTGGTGGTCAAGTGAGAGACACTCTTTTTGGTCTTGGGAAATGGGTCAGAGGATGCTGCTCTGACTAGACAGAAATGTGTGCCCTTCCATAGGGAGGTATTTTTTGGTAATACTGAGTCCAGTTCTTAAGATTTTCCTGTCAAAAAGAAACACATACATAAACATGTTTCTCCTGTTTTGGTGTCTCTGGATAGGAGTTACTTTTGGGGCTTAGTTCAGTGTTTAGTGCAGGCTCTTCACCCTTCCTGTATGGCTATTTCTGGCAGATGAAAATGGGATTCATCATTTTCTATAAAGATTCAAGAGAGTGAACTTCCAAATGATTTTGAAGGGACAATGTGTTTTTTGCCCCTACAGATTTCTGATTCTGATGCTGAGGAGACTATGGCTTTGGTCAGCCTCTTTGAAGGATTCTATTTCTCTGCATCTATTTCCATAATGAAATAGATTTTTCACTAGGACAGTAATGTTTTTCAGTCCTTCAGGAAGTACTACAATTTGTTACAACTGGAATTTCCAGAACTTTCTGCTATCCTCTTCAGTGGTGGCTGGTGACCTCAAAGCAAGGGAGATTGCAGGCAGTAACTGAATGGTGAGGCTAGCTGAAATGGACTAGGGCTCTATTACAGCAGGTCAGTGACCATTACCTTTGATCAAACAACAAATGTGATTATTAATCTTCATTCACAGACAGCCTCAGTATGTACCCACTCCTTATATATATATACATATATACATACAAATATTTCAAGCATGGGCATTAATGGCCTTCTAGTCTGCCAATGTACCAACATGTGTGTTCTGATGTGTCCAGCCTGTTCTTAAAAATATATAACCAAGTACGCACTTTAATGTAATTTGGTAGTCAGCTCCATGCATCAGCTGCTGTCTCAGAAAACCAATTAGTACACTTCTCATTCCATTAGAATCTTCTGCATAAGTTGTCTGATGATTCTCTACTATTTGATAACCCCCAAACACTCCTAGAGGTAGCTGTCTGTAAATGACCCATATACCTGAATAATGTCTCCTCTTAGATATTTATAAGAGACACTGTACAAGTTCAGATATTTTAGCCTTTCATAATAACTTAAATTTTCATATCCATGTTTGCCCTTGGTATATTGCCGCTGTATTCTTTCCTGTTTACTCATGTTTGTTTTCTTATAAGGTGTCCATATCATTATTCCATATTCAGGTCTGTGTCTAATGTAACTAACAAACAATAACTTCATCATTTATGATTTCCTAGACTTTATAAATCTTTTTATACAACCTACAGTTTTATAGCTATCATTAACCAGTTGGTTGATATGATTAGAAAAAAACTCAAAGCTAGATCTACCAATATACCCAGATCCTTAAATGAATCTACAGTTTCAATCAGTGTGTGCTGTATTAAATATTCACTTTCAATTTATGTCTTCCAAATCTCATATGCTTAGTTTTTGATGTATTTATCAGCATAGTATTCTCCTGTGCCCAAATGGTCAATTTAGTCAAGTTATTTTTCAGACATGCCTTATCTGTAACACGTGTAATCAGTTTATCCAATTTCAGATCATCTGTACATAGATTGCAGAAGACCTCAAATGAAAAAGTTAGGCTTGAAAGATAAAATCTACACAAGTAAAGGCCTAGGACACAGCTCTCTGGGACATCCTGACTGTAACCAAGAATTTTGTCCGTCCATTTGTTGTATGATACTTGACACATACTATTTGTAAGCCATGCAGCTATCCATTTTATCAAGAGTACATCATTACCTAGTTTTTCCAAATTACTGATTAATGTTATGTGACTGACCCTGTCAAATGCTGAAGTTAAATCTACATAAATTACATCACAGAAATATCCATTCATAGCTGTTATTATATTCTTATAGAACATCATGTTACAGGTGACAATAGATATAGTGTCAACATATGCATGCTGATATATGGTTTCAAGTTCCAACCTATCCATTTCTGACAATAACTTATCCAATATTACCTTCAACATTATTTTTCTACAACATGAAAGTAGACTTAAGGGTCTGTATGACTCTGGGTTTGTCTTACTCCTCTTTGCCTTAAAGACAGGTTTAATAAGGCCATGTTTCTAATCTTGTAAAATCTCCCCATATTCATATGACCTAGTAAATAATAGATATAATAGTATTGTAAGTTCTTGCTGAAGTGTTCATAGGTTATTATTACTAATTCTGTCTCCTCCCTGTGCTTTGCTTGGATCCAGTTTGCACAGTTCTTTTTCAATATAATCTAATTTTATTCCAGTATCTGAGATGACCTGGATATCACTATGACAGCTTATAACCCCCTTTGTGGAGTCAAACTGTTTTGCATAAGATTTTGTAAATATATCTATAATCTGTTGTGCTTGAGAATAAATTTTAGAATCTGCACACATTTTATCAAGCTATATGTCTTTACTCCTCCCACATCTTATGTATCTATAAAAAGGTTTCCTATTAAGCTCAATATCTTTAAATACAAATTTCTTCAAATTTTTCTTGATCTTGTCTCACACTATGCTTAATTTGTTTATTCAGTTTATTTCAGCTTTCAAACTGTAGTTCAGCCTCTCTTCCATTTCTTATATTTTTGTCTCTCACCTTAATCAGGTAACTTGTTCTTATGGAACAAATATTGTATGCCTAGATCTTGATGTTAAACATTTTTTTTTTGCAGTTAATTTTTCTTTCAAATCTTTCCACATTACATCTGCATTTTTTCCACTGAATACATCACCCCAGTTAGTTTTACATAGTGACTGTTTACTTCCAATAATTTGTAAATTTCTGACACATTGGTTTAGATTTCAGTTTGGCAGAAATATCTAGCAATAAATTAACCTTTATAACCCCATGAACATTGCACATCAACAGTGGTAAAACTTGACTTGAAGTAACAGTAATTTCTTTAGGAATACAAACAATGTCTAGTATGTTTCGTTACCTGGTAGGCTTTTTACAATCTGAAGCAATTGTTGTTCCTGAACATATGTTGTGAATAATTTCCTTACTAAAGTTGTTGCATCATAAGATCATAGGAAGTTACTAGGCTATTGGCCCTGAGGCCCTTATAATCCTAGCCAAGAGTTTAGTCCATGTTTAGACAAGTCAGCAGCTGATGCCCCTGTCTAGCAGGGACACAGGTGGAATCCCAGGGATGTATTTTCTGTTTCCCATCCAGTTACCCAGGTTGCGCTTAAAAAGGAGGGAAAAGAGGTACTCTGCTGTGGAGAGGGAGTCTACTTCACAGATGGGGAGTCTCTGGGACACAAATCTGTCCTGCTAATGAGTCCTATTGATGTCACAGACCAGGTTGAGGCTGCACGTGTGGGTTACTCAAGTGGAGCTTGACTTGCTGATATGCAGCAGTCCCATCAAGGTGGGGTCCGAGATCACCTTGTATACCAGAAAGAGGTCACATCTGAGGAATCTGTATAAAACTGAGTACAAGGATAAGGCTTTTAGCCTATCTGTGTATGGTAGATTTTGATTCCCTGGATTCTCCTGGTGAGGAACCTCTGTGGTCTCTCCAGCTGTTATATGTGCTTTGCGAGGTACATGCCAAATGGGGTATTGTACTCAATAATGGGCCTTATAAGGGAAGAATACAGAGATGTTATGACCTCCTTGTCCCTGGATGAGATACCCTCACTTATGAAGTGGGCCATGTAGAAAGCCTTCATTACAACAGATGCAACATGGTGGTCAAAAGTCAGGTTGCTAACAACCTGGGTGCCCAAATCCCTTACGACTGATTGTGTGATTAGGACATTGTTATTAATGTGATAATTTGTGGGGACATCATTCTCCCCAGAGGGTATGATGATACATTTTTTTGGTATTCAGCTTGAGGCCATCTTTCTGGAACCATTGTCATTATTATTCCAGTCTGTTTCTGGTAAATTTAAGTCCCCAGCTAATATTATTATTCCCTCCTGTGTTTCATGCAAGAAATGCATGAATTCCTCTAGGTCATCAGCACTTGACGTTGGTGGTCTATAAACTTCAACAATTGTTATATGTTTCCCGGTTGTCTTTATTGTCACAGTTATGCAGTCTATACTATTAGTGTTATTATTGAATATGTAATAATCATAGGTCTCACAACTATATTTAATCCCTATCATAACACCTACACCTGATTTTTGTTAGAATGTCTGTTACAGTAAAAACATTTATATCCTGACAGAACTGGTTTCATGTTTCACAAACAACAGCAACAACATAAATTTTGTGGAAATGTAGCAAATTTTCCAATAAAATTCTTTATTATAAATAGTCATAGCATTAACAACCATCAGATATGCATCAAATGTTGCTATCTGTGAAGTGTTAAATTTTCTACCGGGCAAAATCCTGCCTAGTGTTTGTCAAATATTGCAAAATAACTGCTGCAAAAATTCTCTTCCCTGAGTCTGACAAACGCACACCATCCTGTTTGAATACTTGTGTGCCCAGAACTAGGCTTGGATAGTCTACTCATTTCCATTTTTTAAATGGTACATTTTTTTCTGTGTAGGTATTTACCCCCCAGAATCTTTTCATTCACAGTGACCTGACTATCCTTTCTAAAGGTGATTAGTGAAAAATACTTTCTAGCACCAGTACAAGCTATACTATCTAAGTGGGCTGTAGGTTCCATACTAACATTCAGAGAGTCCTTGCAGATGAGATAATTTATTCTGACATGAATAAAAACAGATCCATACTTCCTCACATTAAGGCATTCCAAGTCTTGTCTCACATCTTCTATTTTTGCTCCTGGCAAGCATAACACTATTTGATGTTCATTATCTCCTCTGCAAATATAAAGTATCAGTTCCTCTAATAACTGAATCTCCAATTACAAGAATATATTTTCTCACCAGATCTGAAGAATCTTCAACTTCTAATACAATAATATCTGCTCTATCAATTGTTACAAAGGAATGCTCTTCATCACCATTATTCTTATTAATCATATTGTTTTCATTGTCTATTATATTTGCAAGCATACAATTCTCATCCAGATGGCTTTGTATAGCCACAGCTTGAGCCATGTAGTCAACATCTGTCTTTCTCATCTTTTTTTCTTATAGTAATGTTCTTCAATCCTTCCACAATCAGTTTTTGATTTCTTCCTTTTCACTTGCCCTTTGCCTCTTTTTCTACCTTCCCTTTTAGAAAAAATGATACCTTTTTCTGTAGACTGAAGGTTTTCTGATAGAAAAATGTTATCATTCCCTGTAATCTGTATGTTACATAACAAAGCAGTCTTTTTTGTACGTATTCTCTTTACTTTACAAACATTTATCAGTTTCTTGTTCTTCCTTATTTTTTGTGAATTTCTTCCTTTCTTTCATTTTTGTTTCCTTCTAAACACTCTGAATCCTCAGATTACCCAATACTTGTATCCGGAATTCTAAAGATGTCAGGGGCATCATCTTGTATCATAGGAGTTGAATGATCTTTACAGACAATAGACACATCATTTCCTAAACATGTTCTATTTGCTCTAGGCCTAACATTAGTTATCTCACCAGTCCAGTCATTAACGTATGTAACAACAGCTCTCCAAGCCATGCCAATTGTGCAAGTGCAATCAACATCAGTAAGAATAGATTTACTTCAAATCTTCTTCTCTCTTTCAGCTGTTCCTGTTAGGGATCACTACAGCGGATCTTCTGTTTCCATTTCTTCCTATCCTCTGCATATTGCTCAGTCACACCAACCACCTGCATGTCCTCTCTCACCACGTCCATAAATCTTATTTTAGGCCTTCCTCTTTTCCTCTTACCTTGCAGCACCATCCTTAGCATCCTTTTCCCAATATACCTATCATCCCTCCTCATCACATGTCCAAACCAATGCAATCTCGCCTCTCAGACTTTGTCTCCAAACCGTCCAACCTGAGCTGACCCTCTAATATACTGATTCCTAATCCTGTCCATCCTTGTCACACCCAGTGCAAATCTTAACATCTTTAAATCTGCCACTTCCAGCTCTGACTCCTGCCTTTTTGTCAATGCCACCGTCTCCAACCCATACAACATAGCTGGTCTCACTACCCTCTTGTAGACCTTCCCTTTCACTCTTACTGGTACCTGTCTATCCTAAATCACTCCTGACACTCTTCTCCACCCATTCCACCCTGCCTGTACTCTCTTCTTCACCTCTCTTCCACACTCACCATTACTCTGAACTGTTGACCCTAAGTACTTAAACTCATCCACCTTCACCAACTCTATTCCCTGCATCCTCACCATTCCTCTATCCTACCTCTCATTCATACACACATATTCTGCTGACCTTCATTCCTCTCCTCTCTAAAGCATATCTCCATCTCTCCAGGATCTCCTCAACCTTATCCCTCCTCTCACTACAGATCACAATGTCATCTGTAAACACCATATTCCATGCAGCCTCTTGTCTGATCTTGTCTGTCAACCTGTCTATCACCATTGCAAATAAGAAAGGGCTTAGAGCTGATCCTTGATGTAATCCCACCTCCACCTTAAACAGATCTGTCACTCTCACTGCAGACTTCACCACTGTTAAACTACCTTCGTACATATCCTGTGCCACTCTTACATACTTCTCTGCTGCTCCTGACTTCCTCATACAATACCACAACTCCTCTCTAGGCACCCTATCATATGCATTCTCCAAGTCCACAAAGACACAATGCAACTCCTTCTGACCTTCCCTATATTTCTCCATCAACAGTCTCAGAGCAAACATTGCATCTGTAGTGCTCTTTCACAGCATGAAACCATACTGCTGATCATTAATCATCACCTCCCTTCTTAACCTAGCTTCCACTACTCTTTCCCATAACTTCAAGCTGTGACTGATTAGTTTTATCCCTCTGTAGTTACTACAACTCTGCACATCACCCTTATTCTTAAAAATAGGTACCAAAACACTTTTTCTCCACTCCTCAGGCATCCTCTGACTTTCCAAGATTTCATTAAACAATCTGGTTAATAACTCCACTGCCATTTCTCCTAAGCACCTCCGTGCTTCCACTTGTATGTCATCTGGACCAACAGCCTTTCCATTCTTGATCCTCTTCATAGCTGTCTGTACTTCCTCCTTGCTAATCTGTTTCACTTCCTGATTCAGTATCCCTACATCATCCAACATTCTCTCTCTCTCATTCTCTTCATTCATCAGACCCTCAAAGTACTCTTTCCATCTGCTCAACACACTCTCCTCGCTTGTGAGTAAGTTTCCCTCACTATCCTTTATCACCCTTACCTGCTGCACATCTTTCCCTGCTTGGTCCCTCTGTCTAACCAATTGGTACAGGTCCTTTTCTCCCTCTTTAATGTTCAACCTTTCATACAACTCTCTATATGTCTTATCCTTAGCCTTCACCACCTCTCTCTTCACCATGGTCCTCATTTCCTTATACTCCTGTCTACATTCTTCATCTCTTTGACAATCCCACTTCTTCGCCAGCCTCTTCCTCTCCTGTACTTCCTTATTCCCCCACCAGGTCTCCTTGTCCTCCTTCCTCTGTCCAGATGTCACACCAAGTTCCTTTCTAGCTGTCTCCCTTACCATCTCTGCTGTAGTTACCCAGCTATTCGGTAATACTTCACTACCACTCAGTGCCTGTTTTAACTCTTCCCTGAGCTCCAGCTCACAATCACCATTTTTCAACTTCCACCATTTGATCCTTGGCACTGCTCTCACACTTGTTCTCCTCTTCTTGATCACCAACATCATCCTACAGACCACCATTCTATGCTGCCTAACTACACTTTCCCCTGTCATCACTTTACAGCCTCCAATCTCCTTCAGACTGGCACTCCTGCATTGGATATAATCCACCTGTGTGCATCTCCCTCCACTCTTGTACATCACCCAATGCTCCTCTCTCTTCTTAAAATACGTAAAATAGATTTACTTCAAATAATGTAATCAAATCATCCATCTTTTGACATGAGAAACTCAGATAATCAGTGTTATAAGGTGTTATTTTTAAATAGGCATAGCTTTTGTTACACTGTACAAGATATTTGTGTTTTAGCAAACCATTAATGGCATACTCATTTAAGGAATCCATATTCAGCTTCAAACAAATAAAAATTATAAAAGAAAATAATCAAAATCAGTAAAACCACCAAATTGAAAGAGAATTTAAATTATATGAGAAAAATCACACAAGCAATATACAACTAAATACTAAAGTAAGTACAGTAAAGCTGTTGTTCTGACTGTACAAGTTCTAAATGTCAGGCAAAAGCTGTAATTCCTTTATAAAGTAGCTCCTACTCACAATCACTCACAGCCACACTTCTTTTTAGCAGTAGAGATCAATAAATCACAAACCAAGATAAGATTGTTTAGATAAGTTCTGGATTGTCTTCTCTGCAGTCTGTGTGAATGTAGAGCTGACTAGGCCCCTTGGAATAGCTACAGCTTGTCTGTATAAAATGTATCCCTTTCTAACAAACAACAGTGAACATTAAAGGTAAAACAACAAAATATAAATCAAAGTAAATCTTCTTGTCTACAAGCTATCCCTTCCTTTCTACAAACAGTGAAAAACAGTAGTAAAACAATAAAATATAAATTCAAATAAAACTTTTCTTACCAGTCAACAGCACAGTAAATCACAAACCAAGATGGGATTGTTTAGATAAGCTCTGGATTGTCTTCTCTGCAGCCTGTGTGAATTTATAACTGGTTAGGTCCCTTGGGTTGGCTAGAGCTTGCTTGTCTAAAACCCATACCTTTCTAACTGCCAACAGTGAAAATTAAAGGTAAAACAACAAAAGATGAATCAAAGTAAATCTTATCAACAAGCTATCCCTTCATTCCTATAAAACAGATGTAAAAAATAAAACATAAATTCAAATAAAACTTCTCTTACCAGTCAGCAGCACAGTAAATTACAGGCCAAGAGAGGTGTGTTTAAATAAGCTCTGGATCTAGCCATGTTACCTTTGATATACTTTTTACATGTCTACATCTATGAAGACCAACCTTAGATAAAACGGAGCCCTTGCAAAGAACTCTAGGGGGTCATCTGTTAAACACTAGCCCCACCAGCACTTCTCCTGTGGCCTCCTCTGTTCTATTCTTATTCTGGCTCCAAACCATTCAGACTTATTGTCTTTCTCTTGCTTTTTCCTATGTTGTCTTGCTTTTTAGTTCTCCCCAAGTTTTTAACATACCCCAGATGTCCAAAATTCTACTGCAGTATGTCTGGAGAATGCAACTGAATTAAGCTGGGTATCAGGAAGTGACTAGGCAGCCAGAATTCATAGAGTTCTAAAATGCTCTGACAAGTTTCATGGATCTTTTTTACAACTTTCTGATTTCATGATGGCATGAAGAAAAGTCATGAGTAAGGGGGAAAGTTCAATCTTATTTTTCTTTCAAGGAAAAATAAGTTGTCTCAAAAGTTAAAAGTTGATGAAACAATATTTCCCCAATAAACTGAAAATAAATATTTAAGGTTATATAAATCCTACATGAGAATAGTGCCTGTCTTCTTGCCCCTACAAAAGAGAGATGGTTACATTCTGTGTGCCCTTATAGTGTTAGATTAGGATGAAAATTGTAAAGTACTAATGGCCAGAAGCATATATTATACAGTATGGAAGAAGAAACCAAAGCAGATGGATAAAATCCACACAGAGGCAATAAGTACATGCAGAATTCACACAGAAGGAATCATAACCAAAACCTCAAAGATTCAACCACTGCTAAATGATGAGACTACTCAATACAACGTTCTGCCAATGTTCAGCTGTTATCAAGTGCGTCCTGGTGAAAAGTGAACAAAGTATGACCAACATGCTACTTTTAGATACACTGCAACTATTCCCCCACACACATTCAGTCATTTTCCTCACAGACAATCCCTACTTTCAGTTACTGACACTTTCAGGAAGGTGTGCACCTCAGATATCTGATTGCTCAAAACAGCCACTAGCTGGCTTTGCACAAATACATACTACCTCTTAAAGCTGAAAAAATGACAACTGTGCCAATCACTTTCATCCACAGACAGCCCCTGTAACCAGGAATAAAACCAACTTTATTGACTGCATATATACCTTAGATGCCAGAATATAAGGTCTGGCAACAGTAATTTATTTTAAATCCCTACACATACACATACAAATTCACATTTGCATAGAGATGTGGCCATCAAATACAGCTACTTGTAGGGTTGTGACTATGTACCTCGGGTATCTGGCTGCATCAAATGAATGGATAAATACGTAAAACCTGCCACATAGGAATTGATCTTCTCAGACCACTGCTGCCAGAATAGTGCGCATCACTCCCCTACATCTCAGCTTTTTATCTCAAGAATCACATCAGGAAGGAACAGCTACTGCCTTTATATACTTACAAACTTGAAAGAATAGCATGATGTATATTAGCTTTCATTTATTTTTGGAAGGCTATCAGTCCATATTTATGTGTCAGAAAACAGCACAAACATTATGAGAAACAGATTAAAATATGATAGAAAATCAGGGACAGTTGCAAGCTTATATTCCCAGCTATCTAGAATAGGATAGAGCAGTTTGAATCCAGGCCAAGCTGCAGTACAACTGACCTAATGTTGGTAGTGAGATAGATAATGGAGAAGAATCTGACAATTAGAAAAGAGTCCAGCTGGGCATTCCTAGACTTAAAGAAAGCATACAATAAGACCCCATGAAAGCTGATTTGGGCATTTCAGGGATGGTTCAAAGTCCTGGAAAAACTGGTAAGATTAATAGAGGATATGTAGAAACACACAGTTTCGTATAGTGCACAAATCCAAAGAGATGTTTCTAGTGGAAGTGGGTGAGCATCATAGATATATATATGTATATATATATATATATATATATATATATATATATATATATATATATATATATATATATATACAAACACACACACACACATATATATATATATATATATGTGTATATATATATATATATATATATATATATATATATATATATATACATATATATATATATATATATATATGTATACACATCTATATCATCATCACCATCAAGCCTCCTTTTTCCCATTTTTTTCTACATGGGGTTGGGGTATCGTGTTAACTGTCACCAACTCTCTCGATTCTGTGCCACACTCCTGCCTTCTTCAACACTCATGCCTGATCATCACAGATCTTCTTTCACACAATCCATCCACCTCTTTGCTGGACGTCCACACACACACACACACACACACACACACACAAACACACCAAGATATATATATATATATATATATATATATATATATATATATATATATATATATATATATATATATATTTATTTATAGGTTTACTATCAAAACATGTATATCACTTACTCGATCACTAGTTTCACCATAAAAAAATGCCAAACAGTTTTTACACCTACTAGTGGAAATGTTGACTGTGTCTGAAATGTTTTTTGATATTTATAACAGCCGTGACACCCAACAATGCTAAGTGAATATTCCATAAGTGTATTTCCATGCCTCGAATCGTGTCTGCATAAAGAACATATGTGCCATTTAAAGCAGCAGATTTGAAACAATGTAATGCAATCCCAACTCTGCAACAATCTGTTACAACTCATTTTATCCATACAAAGACAATTACATAATAGCTCTGTGATGGGTTCCACTTCTTGATACCAAAACAGTGTCTGCATATGTGTGATAATGTGATACAAAGGAAAGTAAAGGTGCAAGCTAAATTTACTGAAAGCAAGAAAGGTGAATCCAACATACAGGCAGTGATATTCCTAGGAATGCATAGTCCTCATAGTGTGTTCTTTGTAAGAATATGTTCATGTCTGCAACTATGGATGAAAAATAGTAGGTGTGCCATCATAATTCAACAGTCATGTTGTACTGTAGTAGTTCATTCCACACTTTACCCTGCTTAAATACCTCATCCAGACAGGCCATTCTTCATATTGCACTGTCCCAGTAATTAAATGTGTTTTGCTTTCCATGTATGGTATCCTGAGGTCAATATGCTGCATTGTACCATTAAATACCAATGCAAACAATGAAGTCCTACTGCATAACGGTGGGATGTGAGAACAGAGTCAGTGACGAATGAACAGCATCCTAGGTTGTGACATCCATTACTGACAAATACATAGCGATTTGTGCTTTTGTGTATTACATTCAAAAGTGAAATATACTGTACAGTGTAGACAGTGAGCGTATACAATGCTTGAATGACAGTGCTGCCAACGTATTTGCAAGAGGAACTTAGAACAACGTTGTGCAACCAATTCTACTATGGCTAGTGTTTGGACAGTGTTGAGCATTTAGCCTTGGATACAACATACGTCTTCCTTGAAATAAGAAAGTAAGATTGAATTTATTTTTCTTATGAATGCTTTTTGTTGTCCATCACTGCTCCAAAGATTGGAAGAAAAGCTCTAAAGCATATCTAAGAGAATCTATAAGCCCATGTCTTCTGGGGATAGCTACCCCCAGCTTAACTTAATTACTACAGTGTAGTCTTGGTTGGGTAGGATGTGTTGAAAAAATGCAGGAAATTGCTAAGTTGAAAAATAAGACTAGATTTATTTTTTTGATAATACTTTTCATTCAGCCTCTCTTTGGATGAAAATGTTTAAAAAATCCCCCTCAAAAATGCACCTCAGAGTGTCTAGAATCCCCTGTGGTTTCTTTGAGATGCAGGGGGGCTGAGTGGCCCCTAGACCTCCAGCTTAATACAGTTATTTCCACTGGAGTTATTATTAGAAAGTCAATGATTTAAAACTATATAGCTCATCAGATGAACCAAAAGCACAACTGCAGGTTGTCAAACTTTTTCAGATGATATAAGAATGTCATTTGGCCTTGATAAATGTGCAAAAGCAACCTTTAAAACAGGAAAACTGCAGCACCAGGAAAACATTAGTTTGGGATAAGAATGTGATATAAAAGAACTTGAGAAAGTGGGACTGTATAAATATTTGGGAATTGATGAAAGATCAACAATAAAACATGAACAGATGTGAATAAAACTTTGTAAGGAATTCTTTAGAAGACTTAAATTAATCCTGAAAACAACGTTGACATCTAGAAACAAAATTCGAGGTATAAACTAATTTGCTCTTCCTGTCCTAACTTACAGTTTTGGAGTGATTGTCTGGCCCCAAAACATGTTGGACAGATTAAATAGGAAAACAAGAAGGATGCTTCATACTCACCAAATGATTTATAAAAATCAGTTTATACCAAGATTATATATTCCCCGTTCTGAAGGAGGGATGGGTCTCCTTGAAATTGGTTACATGTATAGATCTGCATTGTAGGACTCCACACATATCTGTTAACCTCACAAGACCCAAACGTAGTGAAAGTTTCGAAACATGAGGAGAATAAATCTAAGATGACTTCTCTTCTTAATCTAGCAGAAAAATATTGGCATCAAGCAGGAATGGAAATCAAACCAGAGGGAGATAAAAATCAGGCAGCTACTGAATGTGCCAAAAACAAAATAATGAATATAAAGTGAAGGACCAGATAAGAAAGCAAGAAATGTGGAAAATGCATATAGTTGCAAGTATAGCAAACTTCTGGAAGAACCTCATGTTGATCAGGAATGAACTCAGGAATGGTTAAGGAAAGGTAAAGTCAAACCAAGAGATTAAAGGTATTGGTGGCCCAAGATAGTGGGCTATTTACACACTGATTTACAAAGTCTATTGAATGTGTGGGACAAACATACAAATGAGTTTTCTAAAACTGAACAGTCGCACACCACATTGCTGGTTGTGACATACTAATAGCAGAAGGACTGTATACTGAAAGGCATAATAATGTGGCAATACTGTATTGTGCAAACATTATGGTATTGAAGTGGCTGAAAAACACTGTAAATATGAGCCACAAAGCATCACAGAAAATTATGAAGTTTATGCCACATGAGATCACCCATTACCAACAGTTCAAAAGATAGATGCTAGAAAACCAGATATAGTGGTCCGTAAAAAGAAGACAAAAGTAGCATTGATCTTTGAAATTGCCACACCCAGTGACTACAGTTTGTTGTGTACAGAGAGACACATAGTCATAAAATATCAGGATCTGCCAGCAGAAATGAGAGCAATGTGGAAGAAAGATACCCAGACAGTTAAACTAGTAGTAGGAGCAATGGGTCTTAAAAAGAATTTACAATCATATTTATATATGTAACCAATCCATGTAACCCCATACGAATTGCAGGAGTCACTACTGGGCACATTGTGGGTGCTACGAAGAGCACTTTTGGCAGACATCAAAGACCGAAACAATACTAATTTCATGAACTTTAATCATACTTTGACTAAGGAATGGGGTCCATTCCCGTCATGGGATTGGAAACACAAAGGATTTGGAGAACTTAAAAAGCGTTATTATAGTGCAGTCTTGGTCAGTTAGTGTGTGCTGACCGGATACAGAAACAAAATTACAAAGCTGAAGTAC
Organism: Protopterus annectens; assembly: GCF_019279795.1. NCBI lineage: Eukaryota > Metazoa > Chordata > Ceratodontiformes > Protopteridae > Protopterus > Protopterus annectens. Next base: position 1,883,618,148 of record NC_056743.1, read on the forward strand.
AAAGACTACTTTTTTTTTATTTTAACATGGTTCTTGTTCAGTCCAACATTGGATGAAAAGGTTGTTTAAAATAACTGTAAAATGCAGCTCAGACCATCAATAGCCCCCATGGTTTAATGCAGTTGTTTCTTCCACAGTTATCAGAGTGCAGTCTGGCCCAGACAAAATATGTTTTATAAAATAATAACTGCAGGAAAAAATGAATAGCAAATCAAACTTTAAGGAAAAGGAAGGAAAAAGTAACCTTAGTGGTGCTGATAGTTCAGAACAGGGGATGGACTGGGGAAGGAAAAAGTAACCTTAGTGGTGCTGATAGTTCAGAACAGGGGATGGACTGGGGAAGGAAAAAGTAACCTTAGTGGTGCTGATAGTTCAGAACAGGGGATGGACTGGGGAAGGAAAAAGTAACCTTAGTGGTGCTGATAGTTCAGAACAGGGGATGGACTGGGGAAGGAAAAAGTAACCTTAGTGGTGCTGATAGTTCAGAACAGGGGATGGACTGGGGAAGGAAAAAGTAACCTTAGTGGTGCTGATAGTTCAGAACAGGGGATGGACTGGGGAAGGAAAAAGTAACCTTAGTGGTGCTGATGGTTCAGAACAGGGGATGGACTGGGGAAGGAAAAAGTAACCTTAGTGGTGCTGATAGTTCAGAACAGGGGATGGACTGGGGAAGGAAAAAGTAAC